>NW_012139414.1:4673348-4730211 GCF_000956105.1 Propithecus coquereli
TGTACCTCCTTAAAGAATAGAATCTGATAGTGAGCAGTTATTTAAAACGTGAGCACAGATCTAAAAACAGAAATAACAATGTAATAAGTATTGATTAGATTTAAAGAAATAATTTCTTAATCATCTTAAAGCTATTTTTAAAATATTATTATTATCTACTTAAACCAGTGTAATAGTTTGTTTCTTTATATAAATTTGACTAGAATATTGGCTATTACCATCAAATCTCTGTTTTCCAAAAATAACATGCCAATTTAGTCAACATAGAATTTGAAGTAATATTCTCTTTTCCAGTAGCCTATTTCTAATTATGTGATATTAACAGTATTTCCTAGAATTTGTATCTCTCTCCTCTTCTGAGTCATCTATTAGATTAATAAGGATTATACATTAATGAAAAAGAAAAGATAGTCCAGCCTTCTTATTGAATACCAATGTTAAAACTTGCTTCTTGACCGTGTGAAAAGAGCAAAGCTACTAAATTGTTAAAAATGATATTTGGGAGTGAGGATCTAAGATTTTCTTCATGGTTCAGTTAGTAACTTACTATGATAATGAGCAAAATGTTTGGCTTCTTTAGGTCTCATTGTTACAGGTAAGGTAGTGAATAGAGTCTGGATTTTTTGGTTCTTGAAGAAGTCAAGATGAAAAATCTTGACAGTATCACAGGAAGAACCATTCAGATCAAATCCAGACCCATTTCTGTGTTACAGTAGTGAGAACTTAACCTCTCAAAAAAATCTTGATACTTTTTTCTTCCTGCTGTTTACTTACGAAGAGATTCTGATTAATTCGTGATGGCTGCATTTAAAAATATATTGAGTAAAATTAAGCCTCATGGTGAAGTTCAAAGCAAAATGCTGCTGATATACTACACTAAGGAGGTTTGAGAGTGCTAGGAACACTTTGAAAGGAAAAGAGAAAAAATTTGGAGTAGCTAGCCAGGGTTGAAAGTCCAACTCTATTGCTTAGATGTTTAATCCCAAGCAAACTCCTTGAGCCTCTGATATCTCATCTGTAAAATGGGGATAAATTATACATATACAGGTACTGCACTATTAGTTTTACTCTAGCATTACCTATAATCTTTGTTGATGTATAGGGAGACACACACATGCACACACAACATAATAGCCTTTGGAATGATAAATGATTTGAACACAAATATCAATATAAAAATTTTTTTAACAATGCAGCATAAGTGTCAAGAGAGATATACATGAGGGATGAGGTATACCTAGAAACTATAATCTCCAGATTTTTCCCAAGTGTTATTATTACCATTCATTTTAGTCCCTTGCCTTAACAATTCTTTTCTGAAACTGTTAACAAAGGACATATTGAAAGATCTGACTCTCACTACTTATTTCACACACTCTGCTTAGAGGTGCTAATGAGCAGCAAAATAACTCCAAAAATGGTCCTTACTCCAACCACCAGTGAGTCAAGTTATGGGTAATTAAGAATAGACTATATGAAACATCTACATGGCAGCTAGAATCTCTGCTTTCCAGAGGTTGCTGGGGAAGGAAAGTTCAGTTCCCATTTTTGATCTTCATTGGAAATTCAGAAGTTAAGGTCAGCATCCTCAGTATACAGGTACATGAACATGTGAATCTTTGTCTTCTTGAAAACTTTTTACCTTGGAGTAGGGAATGAGGAACCTGATGCAGAGAGAATCTCCAGCATTTCACTCCAACAAGAGAAGTTTTGACATTTACAATTCTGCTAATTTCACACATGATTTTGCAGCATGCAGGATCTTGGTGCCTGCCAAGAGGACTGCAAACTCTTTTGTGAAAAAGTATTTTTTTGGGTGTAGGGAGGGTTTGGAGCTACAGACACATTTCTTTAATAGTGTTCTTGAAATGTCCAAATGGTCTTAATATATAAATGATATGAAACTCAAAATCCTCCAAAACTTATTCTTCTAAGAAAGCGTTATAACAGCCCTTGTCCTAATAATAAGGCTGATTTCCTCTTTTCTAGTGTTTACTTATACTGTATAATGTTTACTCTATAATGAGTTTATTATATAATAAGGAACTCTGATTTATTAGCTCTTCATTATTCTCATTCTATCAGCTTCTCAATAAATGCTACAACTCTTGGCAAGGATGTGAGTCTCAATCAGGTGATATCATTGCTTTTTAATGAACTCTTCTTCCCGGAGTAACAACATTACATGTGAAATTCCTTATCCTGTATTATTAACGGGCCCCAGAATAAAAAGCACAAAGGCAATGAGATGGTTGCACTGAAAAATGGGGCAGAATTCATTACCAGTTCAATATACTGCTAGCTAACAGTCTTTGATCTATCCTGTTTACCCTTCTGAAACAGTGAGAAGTTGAGGGCAGAGCCACTGCAAACAATGGCATGTATAGGCATTTTGTAAATGTTGCCTTAGTTATTTAATGCCCACCCTGACTGCTGGAATTTAACACAGTGACAACTTTCTCAGAGGGGGCATGAAAAAAACGTGATATTTTACAACCTGAGAAGTTAAGCGCTGAGATAGTTAGGGCCCAGCTCTCATTAGCTGAATGGTAGATTTTTCTAATTAGTTCTTTCTAGTGCAATTAGCATGAAAGAGTCTAATCACCTCATGTGAAACCAATCTAATGCTTGGAAAAGAATGCCCTTGGCTTCTCTTTCAGATTGGATCTTAGGATTTTCGGTGTACCTCCTTAAAGAATAGAATCTGATAGTGAGCAGTTATTTAAAACGTGAGCACAGATCTGTAGAAAGGGCAAGAAATGGACAACTTGAGTTGCAGGTTTAGCTGGAGAAAGTGCTTAGAAATATTCATTAATTGGCAGTTTTCACTTCAACTAGAGTCTGTTTTTCTTGATTTCTTTCATTTTGAAATGGGAGGCTTGGGCCTGGGACAGCTACAGTTCAGCATGGCTGCCCCTCCAGAGGGCATGAAACATACTGCACATTAGAATCAAAATGCACTGGGGCCTGGGGCTACAGGGCTTGATTTCTCAGTCTCTGCAGTGCCCAGGTTCCCCATCAGTTTTTGCTAATTTGTGCTTTGGGTGCTTTGTCTCCCCTATCTGTCTGTGCCTTGGAGTCATCCTACTGCACCGCATTCATTTTTGAACTGTTCTCGAATTTCTGGTGCCCATCCATCACTTCACATTTCTTAAGTGAGCCAACTCTGGGTATCTCAGTTGATGATGTTCGTTTTTAGCTGGAAAGGAAACTGTAATGACAGCATCCGGTCCCATAGTACATGAAATGTTTCCTCTTTTTTGGAAGTCACTTGCAAGAAGATGAATGAGAAAATGCTGAGTATATGTATATTATCATCTGGGGGAAAAAATGGACATCCTTGCTCACCAGGCTATGGAGACAAAGAATATGCAAATTTCCATTATTCATACTGTCACAGAACTTCCTGTGATGATGGAAATGTTCTTCTATACCTTCACTGTCCAGTACAATAGACACTAGCTACATGTGGCTGTTGAGCACTTGAAATGTGGCTAGTGAGACTGAGAAGCTAAATTTTATTTCATTTTATTGTTTACATTTAAATAGACCCATGTGGCTATTGGCTACCTCGTTGAACAGGGCTGGTCTAGATCTCTTCTACCGCCTACCTGCCCTCGCTCCACTCACACACAGTGGCATCCTTGCCAACAGAAGAGACTTTGCCCTCTGCTTCCTCTGCTATTCATTCTCTTCAGCCTTGCCTTGAAAGCAGTCAGAATTTTTGACACAAGGCATTTTCTTGGCCTGTGCTATCAGTAAATCATTCTGTATTCCAGCAAGCCAGGGTTTTATTTGAAAGTTGGAAAAGACCTTTTAGTTTTTTAAATAGCCAAGATACTGGTTTGTTTGTAAGAGGAGAGGTGGCCAGAATCAGTCAATTTAAGCTCTTTTATGGAACATTCCAAATCTCAAAGGTGGGATAGTATTGACCACATCTCCAAAAAGCTAGATTAAGTATATACAAATGGCTTCTACAAACTCCCTCTCTATGGTGTTTCAATTATAGTTAATTAAAGCAAATAAAATAGAATATTTAATCATCTTTATCAATGATGTTTAACAAATGTTTCATCTTTGCTCATGGTAGTTAGTTGCACTATTGTAGAACTCTTAGGTTCACACTGAAAGGGTCAAGTTAGCAACCTGGACAAGTAAGCTCATCATGTGTGTCATGACCTGTCTAGTTCCTTCTCCTCTGGTTGGAAGGCTCATTTTATTGCTTTGGAATCTGGAATTAATCCTGTTTAAAGGAAAATAGGAAGAACACTGAAGTTGTATATTCAATAGAATATGCATTCATTTATCCCACAAACATTAATTGAAGGCCCACTGTGTGCTAAGAATCGTGGCAATCTCTGGGAATGCATAAATGGAAAGGCAATATCTGTCCCACTGGATTAATGCCTCAAGCCTCTGGCACATAAATAGTTAAAGATAACACTATGTGATAGGTGTTATAATATACAAGGTGTATGGTGGAATGTAGAGGAAGAAAAACTAAGTTGTGATTCCAAAACAAGCCTTCTAGATGTAAGGGGATATTTATTTTTATATATAAGGGATTACAAGGGAGACTCTTAAGGGAATTACAGAATTTTGCCAGGGAAAAAGAGAAGGTAGGGCAGTTCATGACGAGGATTATGGTATAGTACAGATCCAATATGTAAAGCAACAGTGTGTGTTTGGGGAACTGCCATAAGGAAAGGAATGTTGTTATTTGGTTTGAAATTGTGAGTAGTGGGAGATGAACATGAAAAGGCAGCCCTTCTCAGGTCCTGGATAAGAACATATGGTGTGGGTGTTGCAGAGCATTGGGGTTACATGCTGAGTTTAGAAACATAACAGGATCAGGATTAGGGTGAGGCAAGAGAAGCACATAAAGGCACAAAATTTAAGGAGGCACTCACTCTTGAGGGTCAGTGCAAGGTTAGTACTGACCTGAGAATGAGTGTCTCCTAAAATTGTGTGCCCTAGGCACCTCACTTGCCTTAACCGCATCCCAGCCAGAAACTAGGACTCTGGTTTTCGTATGGAAAGTGGACTTCAAAGGGAAGTAGGAAAGAATCTGAACCAGGGCAATATGGTACACATGGCAGAATAGAAATTAATGAAACATGTTTGCAAGGTAAAGTCAACAAGACCTACGGCAGAAAAAGTATGAGGCATGAGAGAGAGGAGCGTAATTGTCCTGTCACTGAATTCTGGGGATTTTTTTTTTTTTAATTGCCTGATACTGGATTTTCCCTAATTTCTCATATTCCTTGGCTCCTGCCCTGTCCTAAGGGTCATACCCAATTCAAATCCAGCCCTTATCTATCTACTAAGACCCATGCACTTGACCTTGTTTTGCATGCGAGAGAGGGCCATGAGTGCTGGTGTTTTTAAAAATGTCTGATTCTAGCTAGGTTTGCTTTACTGGATTGTCTTAACACATTCAAAGAATTGTAGTCTTCTTGGCTCTCTAAATTCAGTGACCTTATTTTAAAAGATGATCAACATGGCTTAGAACCTTTTGAGGATTAGGAGACATTTTAGCAAGTTTATCAAGAATAAGCAAAGCTGACATTTGGCTAACAGTATGCCCCCCCACCCTGCCCCAAAACCATTTGTTTTGGAATGAAACTTTTCCATTTGACAAGTTTAGAGTTACCAGTACTGCTTGAAACTCCTTCCTTTCTCCAAACTCTGGGATGTTTTCAAGAGGGACTCTTTGCTTCAAAGGCCTCCAAGAATATAGTTAATTAGAAAAACATGCAAGAAAAGACATCTTGGCTCCTCAGGCTGCCTGGTGTAATCTTCGAGCAGATGCTATTGCTTGTCTCAGATAAGTAGACAGGTGGCTGTTTGCAAAGCAGGGTCTGATGTGTCTTTGACTCAGAGAAGTTTGGAAACAAAGTCCTCTATACAATAAGCCTCTCATTGTTTTCTCACGTATTCTGATCTTGCCTATTCTCCATTACCTGCAGTCTGAAAGAATTTGGGGAGAATGTATGGTATTCTACAGAAGGCTGCTGTAGTATAGCTTAGCCAGAGTTTATTGGGCTTAGAATCACAAAATCTCAAGGTTGGGTGACTATTTGGTGGTCACCTACTCCAGTTTTCATCTAGAACATCTCCCATACAGCTTTTCCCCTGAACAACCTAATAGCCATAACCTCCTATGACAAAGTACTCACTGCCTCTTCAGCCAGTGTTCCTCTTACCTCAGTGATAGTCGTGAGTTAACTTTCATTTCCTCAGTATTCTGCTCTTTAATGTCAATTTCTTTGATGGGGTGTCCTGCTTTCCAGCTTTTATATGTGGAATCTTACAATCAGCTTATTCAGAGAAACTCCCTGTTTTGCTCCTCAGTTAAGTAACTACTCACCACCATGCTCTTTCTTCCTTCTTACAGGGATCAGTTGCTGTTTCATAGTTTTGAAGTTCCTCAATCCCCTTGAGCCATTGCCCCTTCCAAAACCTTTTACTATGAAAGACAAACTACATTTTTCCCTAAGAATTATGAAATCTGCCTTTGAATAAGGTTAGTTCCACAATTTGAGGTCTCTAGATCTCTCCCCTCTGTGGCTATCATGATTTGTACTACTTCCCAAGATTTTCATGACTTTGTTTTAGCATCCAGTTTTGTGTAAGAAGCCATCCTTAGAACAGAGTAGGCCTAATTATATCCCCTACTCTTTCGGAGCTGAAATTTGCTTCAAGCCTGATGACAACCCATTAGTCAGACGCTTGGCTCATAGCTAAATGACACTATCAGCAAATGTCCAGATAGTTGAGGTCCCAGTGTCCTGCTTCAGTGCGGTTTTGTGATCTGTGTCAGGAATTCATCAGACATTTTATTCACCTGTCTGGCATGTTGTATGTTCTCAAAAGGATATCACTTTTCTTATCTTCCAGGTATTTGCCAGTATGCTTCATCTCTCATGCTCATGAATCTCTATGCAAATTGATTCACTTTTCCAGGAACTGTTTACAGAGTACTTATATGTCTGGCACTGTGTTAGGTGGTAGAGTTACAGTGATGAACAGTGGAAATATATGTGTTTTTTGACATATGACACTGCCTGTTTTCCCACTATACCCTTCTAACCTTAAATGCTATCTCATGAGCCTGGGAGATACCCAGGAGATTATTTTTATCACCTCTCTAAAAATTTCTACTTATTTTATAACTGGTGATATATAGACATCTGAGGAGATTATGGCACCACACAGGGGACTGGCCATGAGAGGAGCTTTCAGGCTGCTTTGATCTGAGGTCACGGGTCTGATTTCTGACACCCTATCTTTAAGGCTTTCAAGTTTAGGCCACAGGGTTTCACATGCCATACCTCTTAGCTCCTTTGTGGCTAGTTTCTCATTTGGGGGCATGGGGTGGGGATGGAGGTTAGATATTTTACTTTCAACTCCTCCAAATTCAGTGTAAAGTTCTTTTAATCAGGTCAGCTCACCTCCACAGGCAAACAAGCACATTTCTCCTTGTCTTCATGAGCTACCCCAGGAAAAGTCTGCATTATTTTAGTACCACAGACATGGTCTAGCAATCTAATTCCAATCCGTTGACACCATCCTCATAACAAACCTTTCACCTCTCACATCATCTATTTTTAAAATCCCTGACCTTTGTTAGGATGAAAGCATTAGAGCATTTACCATGTGCCTAAATCTATACCAGGCTACATGGTCCCCAGCTGAAGCTTCCTAGGTTTCTTGTGTCCAAGTCATTCCCTCCACGTGAAATAACATGAGTGGGTAGAGATAAGTGGCTTGGTGACTCTGAACAGACAGTAGCCCCAAAATGACCACACATCTCCCTCCCGGCCATGCGAATGACTTAAATCCTTCTATTCGGCTGCGAGTCCACCACCATTCACTATCTGGCTCTGTGCATGACTGTTTGGGTGGCCTATCTCTTCTCCTTCCAGCCACACACAGTGCTGGTAATTCCTCACACCGTTTTGCCCTGTTCCTTGATTCACATTGCCTCTTCTCCCCAGATGGCTTCCTTTGTCCCCTGCAATCACATAAACTCACCGGGGTTTTACTGCTCAATGACAGCTTAGCTTCTGTGATACTTCCCTACCCCACTGTCCAATTCCAAGTTTGTTATGTGCCTTCACTGGGTCCTCCCATAATGCCTAAGTATGTCTCTATCACAGTTCACACACTGTGTTAAAATGACCCATGCATGTCTATTTCTTCCCTTACACTGTAATTTCCTTGAGGATTTGTCCCGTGCCTCACTCATCTTTGTGAGCAAAGTGCCAAGCCACATAGTAGATGTTATTTAATAAATTTAAGCATGTAGGAGTGAATATTCCCATAGTGTTTCAGGATTTTTTTTTCCTTTGTTTCCTCTTCTCTCTTCACCTTAAATGAGAATAAATGAAGTAATGCAAACAGAAAACCAGAAAGCAGGAGAGAATCCGTGCCATCTGATAAGACGTCTCCCTCTTGGATGCCCTGCAACAGAGATCTGTCCTCAGGACCCACCTCATCTCTGCTAGCAGTATGCAGCTAGCTTCCTAAGATGCACCCAGAGTAGGGGCTGGCCTGTCAGAAAAGGTACCACCAATGGGATGTCTTTTGCTCTCATGCCTTTGGAAAGGGATCCAGGAGCACATACATGTCCTTCCACCCTTTGCGTCACTTCCTTTAGTCTGCAGCTCCAGGAGATGGCTCCCTGGCCTAGATAGACTATGCCTTTAACTCTCTCTTCTGGCAGCTCATGTCATCTTCCTGCTCCTTCAGGTGGAAGTTCTAGAGTCTTAACAGCAAATTACCACCAGTTCTAGGCTTCCCTGATTAGTCACAAATTATAAACCACCTAGTCAAGGGGAAGGGAAATAAAAGTCTTGGACTATTTCAGAGGTTCACTCATACTTCTTTACCTTATAGCCTGTGCCGCAAAGTCAGACTAAAGAAACTTGTGTTCCACCTCATTAAATCACCACCACAGCAGGTTGTAAGTAGGGGTGACCCCACGCTTTAATATAAGGAAAGCAAGGCCCTGAAAGTTGAAAATAACTTTATAATACCACTTACAGCTAGTAATTGGCAAAACAAGATTATAAATTCAGATTTATCCAGTTACTTCTCCATTTAAATGAAACCACCAAATACCATTATTATTTATCAATTTAAAATAAAATAAATAAATGAAACCCCTGTAAAAATTATCTGATGTGTGTCTTACCTACCTTTCAGTCTTCTTGAGATAAGCTGTTTGTATAATGTTGCTTCCGTTGAGCAAGTGCCATGCAGTTTCTCGCAATTCAGTGCTCACCAGGCAGTTGCTACTTTAGAATTCTAGCACAGTGATAGTGAACTAATGAGATTTCATCACAGGGCTTGGCGAACCCTTTTCTAGGATCCGTGCATGTGCCCTACACTTGTCATGGAGGGCCAAAGAAATGAGAAAGATAAAGAACAAAATTAGTTCTTAATTAAGAACTTTTTTTAACAACAAAAATGACCAAGTTACTGAGGTCAAGAACTGTTTTAGGCATTTTATACTCATCTCATTTAATCCCTCCAAATCCCACATGAGGTAGATACTACTACTGTCATCCTCCATTTCATAAAGGAACAAACTGAGGCTTGAAGAGGCCAAGTCACTTACCAAAGTAGATTCCAGACTTGACCCCAGGTAGTCTGGCTCAGAGACCTCTGCTGTCTGCGCACAGACTCCTCTCCCTGCTCCAGTTCCAGAGCAGTGAAGTGGGGGATGTAGAGCAGCCGGTGGGCTTAGTGATTTTGCTGCTTGGTGCACAGCAAGACAGACCATAATCAGCACTTGAATAATAGAATTTTTATGAGTGATTAAAGTAAAAGCCAGGATTTAGAGATTGAAAGTTGATTGTTAAAGGATAAATGATATTTGGAACGTCTTACTGGATTTGATTAAAGTGAAATTCAAAAACCATCACAAAGATGATTATTTACCAGTGGTACTTTAAGGACTTTTTTTTGTGGCTAAGTCATTGGCACTCCGATGCTTAAAATCTCTGTGTTCAAAACCAGAATGTAATTGATCCTTACAAAATCAGAGGTTAGTACCTTCTTTGGCAAGCTACTTCTGAGCTTTGTTATACTGTAACATAATCATCCTTTGAAGACTGAGATCTGGTTTTATGTTTTTTTCATTCCTTCACATGATGCATAGTATCTTGCCTTATACATAATAGATACTTTGAGATGGATGGACAAAGTCATTTTATATTGTTTTCAGGGCTCTGAATCTAAGAAAGAGTTGATTTCTGAAAGAAGCCTATTAATTAGGAAAGAAAGATTGTTTAAGCACAAAAATCTCATTTCTCTTCTTAATTGCCTGGACATCAATACCCAGGTCCCAGTCCAATTGTCACACTGTGCCTCTATAAAGCTAATCTTTTCTGGAAGGGAAACCAAATATGAAATAAAAGCAAGCACTGGGACAGAGTGCTGGAACACCCTGCATGTCCTCTCTTGGCCACTACAAAAGGTTAAACAGGAGGGGGGCTGGATCAGGGTTTGTATTTGGAAGTAAGCATTTGAGGCAAGCTTGAGAATTAAACTCATGGCCAGTGCTAGATGCCACAGCAACTGGACAATAGGAGATTTAAAAGTATGAGTGGGCTATGCCCAAATGCTGGAGTCGATGGGCCAAACAGAGGAAGAAGTTGGATGGAGTTAACTAGTAAGCAAGTTTTGTGGTCCTTTAAGAGACCAGTTTTTTTTTAGGTCGTATGAATTTAAGATATACAGCATAATGTTTTGATATACATACAAATAGTGAAATAGTGACAGTTTGGTATTTCTCATATATAGTGAAATGGTTACTATAGGTAAGCAATTTAATATACCTGTCACCTTCCATATTTACCTTTTTTTGTGATAAAAGCACCTAAAATTTACTCTCCCAACACATTTTCAATATGCAATATTACTAACTATAGTCTTCTTGCTGCACATTAGATCTGTAGACTTATTTATTCCACATAACCGCAGGTTTATACTCTTTGACCTACATCTCCCCATTCTTCCCTGCCCCTGGTAGCTACCATTCTACTTTGTTTCTATATACTTGACTTCTTTTTAGATTCTATAGCACATAGCATTTTTCTTTCTGTGTCTGGCTTATTTCACTTAGCATTATGTCCTCCAGGTTCATCCATGTTGTTGCAAATGACAGGATTTCCTTCATTCTAAAGGACACACACACACACACACACACACACACATATACATACTTTCTTTATCCATTCATCCATTGTTGGAAACTTAGGTTGAGTCCTTATCTTGGCTATTGTGAATAATGCTGCAGTGAACATAGAAGTGCAGCTGTCTCTTCAAGATACTGATTCCTTTCCTTTGGATGAATCATATGGTATTCTATTTTTAATTTTTTAAGGAACTTCAATACCGTTTTTCATAATGGCTGTACCAATTTACATTCCACAACAATGTGCAAAGTTTCCCTTTTATTCAAACCCTCATCAGATAGCAAGTGTTGACCATTATTTTTAATAACTAATATTTATTGAGTGTTTACTATGTGTGAGACATGATTCTAAGCATTTTACAAATACTTAATCCTCATAACAAGCTGTGACATAAGTACTACTATTATCTCCATCATGTAGATTAAAAAACTGAGGCACAAGGAGTTTAAGGAACTTGCCTAAAATGTCACAATGTCAGACAGTCTACTCCAGACCTCATGCTCTTAACCCCTACACTGTGCTGCCAAGTCTCTGGGGTGGTTTGTATTGGTTGTGAGGTTTCTTTTGCTGTGTTTGAGAACCCTCGCTCTGACAGTGTCAGCCAAGACCTGCACTGATCCTAACCAGCCTCTGTTAGTCCAGTGACTTTTTTATCTGAATCTTTGGCTACATTCCTCTTTTCCTAGACGGCGAACTGAGAGTAGAGAGCCTGTCTTATTCATTTGTGCTCATTTTAGTGCATGTTCAAAGGAGCCTTTGGGGGTTTTATCTAGATACCTCTAGATCTAGATTGTTCCGTCATCCACTGGGATCTTGATT
The DNA here is from genome assembly GCF_000956105.1 of Propithecus coquereli. Lineage (NCBI taxonomy): Eukaryota > Metazoa > Chordata > Mammalia > Primates > Indriidae > Propithecus > Propithecus coquereli. Next base: position 4,685,375 of record NW_012139414.1, read on the forward strand.
GGTGTTCCTTGCCCCAAAGATTGAGTCAGCAGCAATAGGAGGCAGCAGAGATCTCAACAGTGTTCATCAAACATATGTTGAGTGCCTACTACTTCCAGGGCTAAGCATATAGTAGTAAAAGAACAGACATTATCTGTGCCTTCTCAGAGGTTAAGGTACAGCAAAGAAACAAATGAGATAAGCACAAGTGCAGTAAGTACTATTTGAACACAAAACAAAACGAAAATGCCAAGAGGCTGAAGTGGAGAATAATGGAGGTGGTGGGGAGGACTTTAGGTAGGCAGGCATGGGAAATTTCTCCTTGAGGAAGTGACATTCTAAGCTGAAATTTAACAAACATGAATGACTTAGCTGAGAATGGGAAGACTGCAGAGGAAGTGCCTTGTAGGCAAGGAAAATAGCATATTCAAAGGCCCTGAGGCTGGAAAGGGTTTGTTTAATCTGTTAAATAATGGAATTCAGTGAAACTCATTATGCTTAGACAGTTATATCTGAACACATTCCTGCCAAACATTTGTCCCCCAATCTGCTCTTTTTGTTAGTGGTTCCAAATTCACTTCCCAAAACAAAACTCGATATTCAGAGACTTTTTGACTGCTTGCTTTGGAAACAGCAAATCAGAGATAGTTCCACCCTAGCTGAGGGTGTATAATATAAATTGTCCATTCATATCCCCATTCGTGTCTTAGGCCTTGCATGCGTAGGGCTCAGCAAAACAGTATGTCAAATTCTTTATATTTTTTTGTCTTTTTTCACTGATTCAAAGCATGAAAAAATTGAAATTATTAACAATAAAAGGGGAAGGATTTTTTTTAGATGATCTGAAATTGTTTTTTCTAAATATTTTGGTTATGTCTCTTAACCCCAGGGAAGGTAGTTTCACCACACTGTGCTCAAAAGATTGCTTATAAATACTACACAGGGCCAAGCATGGTGGCTCACACCTGTAATCCTAGCACTCTGGGAGGCCGAGGTGAGCAGATCGTTTGAGCTCAGGAGTTCGAGACCAGCCTGAGCAAGAGCGAGACCCCATCTCTACTAAAAAAATAGAAAGAAATGATCTGGACAACTAAAAATATAGAGAAAAAATTAGCCGGCTTTGGTGGTTCCTGCCTGTAGTCCCAGCTACTTGGAAGGCTGAGGCAGGAGGATCGCTTGAGCCCAGGAATTTGAGATTGCTGGGAGCTAGGCTGATGCCACAGCACTCTAACCCGGGCAACAGAGCAAGACTCTGTCTCAAAAAAAAAAAATACCACACAGAAGTACATTCCCAGGCTCCTTCAGGAAGGTACCCGAGCACTTTGGTATCCAGGGTACATCCAGGCAAATGGAACATCTGCCGAGTATACTACATGTGGACAGTGTCTAACTTGATCCAATCTTTTTCCTTCTCCATGTTTTAGTTAAGTCCCTTGAGAGTTTCCATTTCTCCACTATTCATAAAGGATCTGTAAATTATTTAAGAGAAGGAAACACAGCCTTTATCCCATCGGATTTCTCCTCTCAATCACATGAGTCTTTTCCCTGAGCACATACACATGACCCAGACTCACTGTCAGGGGAGATGTAATGCCAGCATCTGGTGTTAATATCTATTGTTGACATTTTGGGAATGAGAACATGAGCTATTAGGGAAGATGTTTGCTTGTACCTAATTAATGTTCCGTTGTATCCCCTCTTGTTGTCAGCTCTGCCTCGCCATCCTGCCTTGGCATTTTCTTTTACTGGCTAACTTTAAAAGTTAATTATTTCTCTGTTGAATGTTAAATGCCACCGGTTTTTAGTGGTGTTCTTTGGTGTGAATTATTAGTTAATCAAAAATCAAAATGATTTGTGCAATTATCAGCTCTTTACCTAAAGCCAGTGTTCTTGCTAATCACTCTTCTAAAGTGTGATAGCATTTGCTGATGTCTGGCAACATGGATCTCTCTAGCAGATGTTAATTTCTGACTCACCATATTCCTATCCCTGTCTAGCTTTCCTTGAATAGAGCAGATACAAAGTCTTGGTACATCATCTAATAGAAATAATTACTGACAGGGCCAAGTGTCTTCCAAACTCATTTTGCTTGAATCTCAAATAACTGTTAAAACTCATTTGGCAACTCCAGTAAATACAGATAGAAGTGAGGAACCTCAGATAGAATGATTCCCTGATAGCTTTTATAAAACATATGTCTTGATGGGAAATCAGAACTCTTTCTTTACTTGAGATTGGTTTGTAAAAATAATGGTAAAAGTCCAACTAATAGTTACTGAGTGCTTACTCTGTGCCAGGCTTTGTTACTAGCTTTTCACGTGGATTATCTTACTCAGTCCTCTCGACAACCCCATGGAGGTAAGTATTATTATTGTTCCCAACTTAAAGATGAGCAATTGAGGCACTAAAAGCTTAAGTAATTTATGCACCATCACATGGCTGGTAAGTGGTGGGCCAGGGTTCCAAGCCAGCATTCCATGCAGCGCTGCACTGTCTAAGACAGTAACCGTGACTCACACATGGCTACTGACTACTTGGAATGGAGCAAGCTCAAGTTGGGATGTGTATAAAATAGGCACCCAGTTCCTAACCTTTAGTAAATGAGAGAGTGTAAGAATCTCATTAATAATGTGTTCATACTAATTACATGTTGAAATGATAATATTTTAGATGTATGGAATTACAGAAAATATATTTTTAAAATCAACTTCTCTTGTTTCTTTTCACTTCTTTAATGTGGCTACTACTAGAAAGTTTTAAATTTCCTATGCTTTTTGCCTTATATTTCCATTAGAAAGGGCTGCTATGTATGGGGGTGGGGGGAGGGATACAGAGTGGTTTCTGGAATTCCTTTCTTGTCTTCAGAGTCTCTGATCCTAAACTGTTGAGGGAATAGGCACAAATTTCTGACCCTTCCTTCCCTTTTTGGTCATTTCACTTCCAGAAATCTAGTGGAAAGTACAAATTCTTACATCTGAGTCTCTACCAAGAACTCATCTGTTGGCTCTTACCAACTATAGAAAGATAAAACACTGACACGTTATGCATTAATTAGATCAAAAGGACAGCTAATGGCAGAAATGTGGCTGTGGCTAAAATGTCCTCCAGTGAGTAATCTGGGCAGACTTTTTGTTCTCCTTAAGACAACCCCCTTAAGTGTCTTCTAGAGAATGTCTCTCAGTTCCAGTTCCCAAGGTCCTCCTTTGCCCTCCCTTCCAATCCCTGTCTACCACTTTCCTGGTCCACCCCTCTCTCTCTCTCTCTCTCTCTCTCTCTCTCTGTCTCTCTCTCTCTCTCTCTCTCTCTCTCTCTCTCTCTCTCTCTCTCTCTCTCCTGGACGCCCCATCTCTCTTGGGTGTCTGTGCAGCTGAGACGGCCCCTCTGTTAAGCACTTCTGACACGAGGCAGGTCTTTTTTCCCTGCCAGTGAGAGCAGAGTGTATAATAGTGTTGCCCTCCACTGGGGATCTTTGAGAAGCTTTATAGCTCTAGCAGGCATGGGGGAGCCAATCACAGGCACTAGCAGCTGATATATGACACTAATATAGGGTTCACTTTTATTCTCAACCTAAAAAAAGATAGATTGTTCCAAGTTTAGACAGGCTGTAAAATCATGTGCTTCTGGAACCATGCTGCCTTACCCTCGGGACCACTCTAATTGCTTTACATCTGTACAAAGGTTCCTTGTAATCGGGCTTTCTGCCTTCATTTGTCTTCTTTTCAGCCTCTTAGTAAAGACCTTAATTGGTCTTAGTGGGGCTTTTTTCAGTTAGTGCAACTATACCTTTAGGGCTGAACAAGTACCAGACACTACCTGTGGGGAGAAGTGGGGAGATGGGAAAGACATCAATACTCCTTTACCTTTAACAGTTTAATTAATGTGCTCAGAACAAGAAGCGGTTTGAAGAAATTTCTGCTCCTCCGGGACCCTGCTACGGATCAGACATAACTAGGGTTAGGTGGAATTTTCTAGATTTCTTTCCTGCTTCAGTCTCTGTGAACACTCATTAGCCTCATAATTGTCTCACAGTAAACTGCTGTATCAGGTTTCAGTCTGTCCTCTTTGGAGGATCAAGTTGCTTTATATCAATAGACTGAAGTACTAGGGGATGCATGTGAGGGGAAGTAGCCTCTAATTTCTGTTTCTTAGCTACTAATTATTTAATAATACATTTTATTGCCTATTAAAATGTGGTATAACTTGCTTGTCAGCAAAACTGGATGGAACCTAGTCATTTGAGGAGAAGGATAATTGGCACTTGTACAGATGGCTTTTATTGCAAGTCAGGTTTGTTATTGCAGATAGAATTCCTTGCCAGGTTTCTTGGTTCTGTTTGTGGGCTGATCAGTGTTGTGAGGGGGTTACTGTATTACAGCCCAGGCGGTTGGTTAAATGTGGTATTATGGCAAATGCAGTGTGTACTCAGTTATAGATCATAAAGGCTTCTGCTGTGTAGGTACTTTTTTCCTTCTCCTTCCCCCCACCCCTGGTTTTAAAGGACCCTAGTGAGTTTTGTACCACACTGAAAATTACCTTATGTGCTGGAAAATGCATCAGTGGAGACTTTGTTTAAACAAAGGGCGTTTTTATGATGGATAGAAGTGGCCAAAACTTCTGGATTTCCATCTAGTAAAAATCAGTGTAGGAAAATTGGACCAGTCCCAGTTCCTTAGTAGAATTTCATGAAGGTTTTCCTGTTGCTTCAAAATGACCCCTTAAGGAATGCTGCATAAATTCCAGAAAATTGCCCCCAATGTTTATCCTGGAGCACATTAAAAAATGAAGGGGACACATTGTGTGTGGGATAGTTTGGTAGCAGGATTAGTTCACTGGGTAGAACAGAGGAGATCCCAAGTATTTGGGCTCTAACTGGGAAGTGTTGGCCAACATCTGCAAAAGGAGGCTGATTTGGCAAGCATTTTGGTAAGGAAGGTTTTGGTGGTAGTGAAGTAGGTGGGAACAGACTACATGGGAAGAATGCTTCATACCCCCAACCTTTATGGCCCGGAGCCTGGCACTCTCATCCCCAGGTGCACTGCTCTGCTGCCTTGCCAAGGCACTCAGGTCTGGCTTTCTACTCAGATACAGTCTAGTTTCATAAACGACCACCACCCTTATTTGAAAATATGTCTTATGTTCTGACCCGAGAGGGTCGTTTAAATCCCACAATGATGTCCATATTTGTATGTTTCTTGGATCCCCTCTTTCCATCCATTACTACTTTGTAATTCTTCTTCTTTTTTTTTTTGTCTTCCAGTAGAACTCCTGAGGTCTAATTGCACCAGAACAACATGTCTCCCATGTGTCTGGTGACTGACTTGGCAGCTGCATCCCTCTGCCCTTTGAAGAGGTGTATGCTCTCTCGACCTTTTTCTTTAAGGTTCCAAACCTCAGTGAAAACCCGTGTGTTTTACTAGTAAATACATGCCCTTTTTAATTTTGGAAGGGGATGTCTAGGCTTGCTACTTCAGAAAATCAGTGTGAAGTAAGCTTGACATAGATCTCTGTTTCTTAGGGGTTGAGCTTGGGGATAACTGTAATTTAACACCTATAATAAATTTGTTAAAAGAGGGAAGAAAGCCAGTTCTGAGGTTTTCTGTGTTATATGAAGGGTGTGTGTTATACATTGTCATTAAATTTTCTTGAGCAAAAACTACTACCAAGTGGAAGCCAATTTAAAAGGTGTGTATTGGAACTGGAACATGTAGCCATAAACTCGTTTGGGAGTTAATTTGGGAGGTGCAAATCCTTTAGAACAATGATAGCGTGGAAGTTGGCAATGACCTAGAATATCTGTAACCTTGGTGGCCATACCCCACAACTGACTCCGGATGGTGTGGGGCTATGGGTGAGTGGGTAGGGGGGTGTGTGTGCGTGTGTGCGCACGCGCGCGTGCGTGTGTGTGTTGGGAACTACGTTTTACACAAGTTTACATCTGTTGATTACTTTCTCTCCTGTAGTTAACTATTCTGGAGTTCATGTGTAAATTGCCTGTTCAGCCAATAGATTCTTTGATCAGCTTTCATTATGGTAATTATTCTCTTGTTGATGTAGATGGAAAGACCAAAATGAAGGGAAAGGGTTTTTCACAGTATGCCATTCCCTATTAAATAAAGCAACATTAAAACCATTTTCATCTCTTGGTTGCCTTCTGCTAGGCCCATTGCTAACATTTTCAGGGCATGCGTGCACATGGAGGCCCACCTTACTTCTCTTGACTTCTAGCTCTTTCCAGTACCATGAGGAGGTTTGGCCAAGGGTGAGCACTCAGCCCACACATCCAAGCTCCATCCATACCTTATGCCCTTACCATTCCAGCAAAAATTTGCCTCTTGGCCACCCTCAGGCCTATAGGTATGTGCACCAACAGCGTGGTCTGTCCTCAGGAGGATGATCCCCAGAGTAGGCCCTGGAAGGGGCTTAGGTCATCCAGAAAAGAGGGTCCTATGTCCCTGGTATGCAGAACATGGTCCAAAGGGGGGATTTGCCAGCCAGGTGGGCCCAACCCCAAGACCCCATGGGTTTTTGCCCCATAGGGAGGGGCCCAGCTGGAGGGGGCCTGAGAAGGACTCCCTTATGCATGGGTCTCAGGGCAAGGGCTGGGTATGAGTTGCATTGCCTCTGCCTTTCCACTTTAGTCTCAATAGCCTCACTCTTCATGCCCTGCAAAATAAAGTGAAATAAAATGGATCCAAGTCTTGTCCAAAAAGCTAAATGGATGAGTTACTGTTAACTCATCAGTGTCTATGCACACAAGATGTGAAGACTTAGTTTTTAGATTCAATACTAGAATGTCACTCGGGGTCTTATGCAAAAGATGTTTCATCACACATTTTGTATAAGAAATCTGTTTTTTCCATTAACATTAAAAGTATAGCATACTGCTATTCAGATGCAAGGAATTCTTTACCATACGATGGAAGGATCACGTAAGGAAATACTGCAGGTGAAGGACCAAATTAGGAATGTTTTCAATTTCAGCAGTCCGAAGAAGAAAGAAAGCATTATATTGACATAGTTCAAAGTAAACAGTTTGAAGCTTTCTGACATTTTTAAACACACCTTTGTTCAACCTCTTTAAAGAATGAATTTAATTGCATTGTTGTATCTGATAGTATTCCTAATGTCCAAGAAGTTTCTGAAATTTATTCTCCCTCCAAATTTAAGTATGGTTCGTGGGCTTCTGTCTTAGTCCATTTTGTGTTGCTATAATAGAATATCTGAGACTGGGTAATTTATAAAGAAAAGAGGTTATTTAGGTCAGGGTTCTGCAGGCTTGGAAGTTCAAGGAGCATGGCACTGGCATCTGCCTGGCTTCTGGTGAGGGCCATGTGCTGGGTCAAAACATGGCAAAAAAGGTCAAAGGGGAAACGGATATGTGCAAAGAGACAAAACCTAAGGGGTATCCTTGCTGTATAACAACACTCTCTCAAGAATTAATCCATTCCCTGAAGAGCAGGAATTCATCCTCCTGGAGGACATTCTTCTATTCATGAAGGATCTGCCCCCATGACCCAAACACCTCCCACTAGGCTTCACCTCCCAACACTGCCACATTGGGGATAAGATTTCAGCATGAGTTTTGCAGGGGACAAACCACATCCAAACCATACCAGCTTCTAAAATAAGATTAATCGGGAAGTCAGTGTATTATGTTGTCACTGTTGTGCTAATGTTACCTGAGTTTTTAACAGTGAGAATTCTGACTTTGTTGTGAAAGTCGTAGCGTTTAAGTTCTTTGTCAGTTGTTTTTCTGTGGGGGGAGCTCATGCTTTTAATGACCCTTATTTTGATCTTTAAAAAAAAAGTTCATTTATTCTATCATCTTCATCTGACAGACAGTGGTTAATATTGTTTATTGTGTAAATGAGACACTTTACTATCGAAAAGAAAAATCTTTTGGAAAGCATGTTAGTATTGGTTTTGAAAGGCAAAAAGGAAAATTAAGCAAGTAACTTGAAATGGGTCCTTGTCAGTCTGCTTTTTCCATTATCTCAAGAGATGAGAGTATTAGAAGAACACATTTTCAGGCTCACTTTACTTATTTAGAAAATGACAATAATACCTGTGACAGGTTGTTAGGATGTAATGAATAAATGTATGTACAACACCTGGCCCACAGTGGCCTTCAGTGTTAGCTGCCTTTGCCACTCACCTGACTCAAAGAAAACTGGACAGAGGACTAATTTTGCACAATTTTGAATCTTAAAAAAAATTGCTTTTCATTACTTTTTATTATACCACTGGCTTCTCTTCCCTGGAACCCTTGCCAGTGAGATAAAACAGGGAACTGAGCCAGGACAAGTGAGTTACCATGTGGAGTTCTGCTTGTCCATACAGGCTGACCTGGAGCTGTGTGTTTGAAAGGCTCATTGTCACGTTCTATCCAGAGGTCTCTGAGGTGCTCTTTTCTGGAGTTTTGGCCCCATTCTCAGAGTATACAGTGAATGTGCTTCTCCACAATGATTCCACACACAAAAATCATCTCCCAATAAAACTGGTCTCTGCTCCACCTACATTTACTAGGGTCATTCTGTTTGTTTTGTCTCATCTCCACCTGGGTAGAGAAATGAGTGTGTAGCAGATTTGTTTAAAAGGGTCATCAACTATACCCATCTCTCATACAAAAACAGATCCTTGAAAATTAAGCCAGGTGATGATAGAGTAAAGTATTTTGTTTGTGTTTTTTGGCCCAGTGTTCATTTCTCATTATGCCTCAGCATCCTTTCCTTTAAGCCCTTGTTGTGATCCAGGGGCCTGTGCTTATGTTCATGGCTGTTTTCCAGAGCAGTGCTGGGCTGCTTAAGTTTTGATGCTCCAGTCTAAACAATGACTAGGTTCCTAAGGTGCCCTTGCCCCCTTCCCCAAAAGAATCTGGCACCCTTTGAATTCTCTAGCAGCACCCCAAAAATGCTCACTCATGGAGTCGAAGGAGGTCAGTCATCCATCAGAGAAACACGGATAGAATTAATAGAAAGGGGAAAAGGTGTTCAAGTGAGCCAGGTCAGCATAACACACATGCTCTCTGGTTGAACTAATTTCCCGTATGGTGAGGTGAATGGCTTCTGCCTGTGGCTTCTTCAACACTGCAAGCTGCTCAATAGAATAAAGCTTGCTGAAATAAGAGAACTTTTAAGAAGACAAGTTTTCTGCACTGTGCAACCACTTCCCCCATCTACTAGGGGTGTAGTGACACAGGCATTCCTGTGACAAGGAGAGGATGGTGAGGAGGGGTATTTTCCTTCCCTTCCTCAGAGCCTGCCTGCCTAGTCTAGGACACTGCCTTCCTGTGTCTTCACCTTTCCAAACTTCTAAAATTAACCCCAAACATGTGACAGGGTCCCATGATGTTACTCAAAGCTGTGCAGGGTGATGACATATTTATTATTTTCCCATTTGTACATTCAAATATTATTAATAAAATTAATTTTCTACAAAAAGAAGACAAGTTATATATAGAGAAACATATATGCATTTATGTCGATATACATAAATATATTCATAAATACCCACGCTCACACACACTCTTATACAAACTTAAAGAATTCTAATTTAGGGTAGGCATAACCTTTTAACAATTCAAAGGAAGAAATTAGAGTCTATGAAGTGATATTGTGGAAACCCAACTGAGCCTTTCCTGAAAATACCACAAAAATTCCGTAGAATTTGAAAAGATTACAATGCTGATTTATGTAGACCTCAGGATTTCATTGCTAGGGCACTGTCATTTATTACTTCCATTAGCAGGAATGGTTCCTTTTAACATCAGATTGGGTGTTCACTCGAATGACAGTTAGGGATGGTGAAATAGTTCCAGTAAAACAAGAACCAGACTATCATGGGGAATGAACCCAGTGAGTCCCAGAATATCCCTCTCTTGTCTTCCTCCTCTTCCCTTCCTTTCTCCATTTTGTTTCTCCCTTCACTGCTGTTCTAGACTTTGCTTTCTTGTCAGTGAAGGCTGAGCAGAAATTGAACAACACAATGCATGCATCAGATAAGACATTCAAATCCTGAAATGCCATAGTAGGATCTAGTTTTAAATATTTCCTCCCAGGGTAAGTGAAACATTCCTGCAGTCTTACAAAATATATTCTCTGATATTCCAAGCCAGAGAAATTCATTTTAAGAAGTTGGAGTATTTGTCTTTACATGTGACACGATAATAGTATTTCATTCCTTCCATCCTCTCCCTGTCCTTCCCCTTCCCTCCCTTGCCCTCCCCTCCCCTCCCTTTCACTCCATTCTCTTTCTTTGCTTTGTTTTTCGATAAGAAAGGTGTTTTTTAAAGAAAATATCAACAGCGTACATCCCCCAAAATTCCAAGTGTTTCACATGTACTTACTGGTTTTATTCATTTAAATGTTTTTTCAACAGATACTTAAAGAACATTTTTCAGGAGCTGTACAAGGTACTAAAACATGGAGATATATAAGTCGCAGTGGTGAACATAAAGGCGTTCACTGTAGCCATGTGGGAGAGAGGCAGGTACTGGGCTGTAAGTGGCAGAGGTGTTAAAAGAAAGATAAATTATCTCAGTAACTCTGAGATGACATCACCCCCATTTAGAATTAATGAAACAGAGTCTGTGATACATATTCTCTCAAATCTTTGTGTTTGTGTATAATTTTTTTTGTTAATACACAGACGTTAATGTAATGGGACATGTTTTTCCTCCTGACGTTTTCAAGAACGATGTATCTTTTTATTCTATTAATTATTCTACATCTGTTTTGATCCATTCTCCGTATTCACAGTAATGTAGATAACTAATCCCTAATTGCTGGACATTTAGAATTTATCCGGTTTTTCATCTGTGTATTCATAAGATGACTCCTGGAGTTCCTTAGAATGTATTTTTGGAAATGGAATTGCTATATCAAAAAATATGGAAATTCTGAAGCTATTGATAATCTTATTTTTCAACTACCCCAAAATAAGTATTACTTTCTTAGAAAGAATTATTTATTTATTTAAATGAATATATTTATGCAGATTAACTATCGAAATGTTAGGTGTGCTATATGTTATTCTCCTATAACTCATCAAGTATTTATATAATTAATTGTACTTTTTAAACTTTTTCACCCCTGTGTTCCACATATATTGCTACCGATATACTCTGTACTCTGTTCTTTTATACTTCTCTGAATTCTATACTTTAAAAAATCATAACAAAAAAAAAAAAAAAACAACTTAGCTCAAAGCACATTTTTTCCTGAAAACCCTCCAAGACTCCCAGGCTCTCTGTACTCTTCCTTCTTTGGTCTGTTATAATCCTCCTGTAGCCTGTTTATCTCATTTGTTAATTAACTAACTGTCTTTTAAGTTATCTTTCATGATTAGGATCCTATTTCTTTTAGTAAATTTTAAACTACTCAGAGCCAGAGACATTGCTTTGGGTTATTTTCTAAACACAGCTAGCAGAGCATCATACACATCGAAGGAATGTGATATATTTTAATAATTAGTCAGTGTGTTCTTTTTTATTTCACCGGAGTTCAGGAAAGGGCATGGCCAAGTTCATGGTAATCATATGCCTTCAAATATTATGTTGACCATCATCTTTCTCACTTTGATATGTAAGGAAGGGAGATTGGCTCACTGAGAAAGCACTATAGTTATCTACTTCATAAAAACCAATGTATTTAGTTTTTAAACTGCCCAGCACCTAGTAGGCATTCAATAACTAGAAGCTTTTTTTTTAATGGACTCAAAACTGCTTTCTCTTAGTGTATGATGCAAGGCACTTTTTCTTGTCTCTGAAAAGTGGATTGGATTCATTCATAACAGACTCTTTTTGGATTGAGAACACTAAGTACACTCTCTTTGGTCATTGGCATTCAAGTATTGGAGACAGAAGCAGAACTGGTTGTATAAACACTGGCTAATGTGTTCGACATAGTTTTAAGTAAATAAAGTATTCTTGGACTGGTTTGGATAAACCTTGATGCTAAAATGCTAAAAAAAATTTCAAATAGCTGGATGTGAGCCCATTTTCCTCCAGCAATGATACTATTGTAGGTAAAGTTAGAATGTTACCTTTTTTCCTGCAGGTGCAAGCTCAGTTTAGACATCCTTTGTAAGATATGTAAAAATGTAGAAAGGTGCTAGGAAAGCCTATTACCAAAAGGAATAATAGGAATTTAAAAATTAACTGTGACTAAAATTCTTTCTGTTCTAAGATGCCATCTATGAAGAAAGGACATTTGGTGAAGAAATAATTGGCTCGGATTTTTCCCCCAATGTCTTCCTTATCTGCCCTGAATCTCCCTCTTTACTCTTCGGAAGAGTGGGTCAGTTCCATCACCAAGCTGAATACAAATATTCTCTCTTCCCATTTAGATCATAGGGTTCAGAATTAAACTTACTTTGATGACTTTAAGTATTTTATGGTTTGTTGAGGAACCAATACATTTGGTCAAACATCCCTTTATTAGTAAGAGAAATAAAGCTCAAGCTCAGAACAAATTGAAAAAATTGTCTATATATTTGCATGTGACATGTATAGTGTAGATCAGAGGTTCAATGAAAATTGCATTTCAGTGCCACAGACACAATAGAGACTTATAAAATGCCTGCTATTGACAGGGAACTTAAATGGTATTTTTTAAAGGCTAGAAGTTCAGAGACTTTTCCATTCATATCTGCCATCAGCAAGCTCTTAATAATGCAGTGTGTACTTATTTATTGATCAGACCATTTAAGTAGTAAGACATGAGAAAGTGGACACTATTATCTGGTAATTGACCATATTGGAGAGTTAAGTGTTCTGACAAGAAACTAAGTGTGTTTAACCTTCAGATAAGATCAATTTTAAGATAATGCCTACTTTGGTAATGAACCAAAGCTGCTAAGAAACTTTGTACTCTAGGTGCTTCTAAAGCAATGCTGTTTCAATGACAACTATCAGAGTTTTAATGACCAGATTTGTTTCTGAGAGCCTGGGTCTCCCAGGGCAACCTGCAAAGGAGTTACTAACTTTTGTACTGTACTTAGGATAAAAGCTCAAGGGGAAGGGGACAATGGGAGGCAGTACAGCCCAGGAAACATTTCTTGTGTATCTACAATGTGCCAGTCATCATGCTATATTCTAGGGTTCCCAAATTTAGTAAGATACCTGACCTCAAGGAATATATGTTCCAGTAAAATGGTTTTTCAACTTTGTTTTATATGTTAAATCTCCAAAAGCGAAGCTCATGTGAGTCCTTCATTTATAAAAAGATAAAAGTACGCCAACTTCTATTTTTGTCTGAGTCCTTTCCCTGTGAGCTCACTGAACACAACTCAAAATCCTTTTAGGGACAGATCCATAAGCAAGTATCACAGCATATTATAAGTGATGTCATAGAAACATGAAAAAAATTGACAAGAGAACATAAAGAAGGATATGGCTAAAGCTTCCTGAGAATTTAGGAAAGTCTTCCTAGAGGAAGTGACTTTGAACTCTGTCTTCCAGGACAAATAGAAGTTCCTCAGGGAGAGGGGAATTGGAGGCAGTGTGGGCGAAAGCAAGTGAAGTCTATCATATATTTGGGGAACTTTGTAGCCCTACTTACATGTCTGGAATAGTAGGTGTTTGGAAAGGAATGTGAATAATAAAATAAAACAGGAAAGCAGGTTAGGCCCCAAGTCCTGTAGACCACAGAGAAGTTTTTTAGCAGAAGACTAACAATCAGATTTGGATTTCAGTGAGGTGATGCGGACACCAGGGAAGTCACAGGGCATTTTTAGACAAGAGATAATAAAGATTCACCTGGGGCATTAGTGGTGACATTTGAGAAGAAGGAACATTCCAGAAAGATTTTAGGGGTGATAATGGACAAATCTAAGCGAGTGACTAAATGTGGAGAACTGGGGAACAATGAAGATGAGGAGGTGAGGGTGATTCTGAGATGCCTGACCCAAAAGACGGCCTTGACGGTGATGTGCATTGCAGGGGAGAACTGGGCTGAGATGGGAATGAGGGAACCTGTTCACTTGTGGAGATGTTGGGTTTGAGGTACCTGTGGAACATCCAGGTGGAGAACTTTGACTAACAAAATTTGGCTAGCTGGAGATAGATGTTGGGGTTAGAAATACTGATTTAAGAAATCCCTAATGGAGAACATAGGCTCAGGAATGTTCACTAATGACGGTTAGAAGAGGAATATTCAGCAAAGGAAGCAGTCAGAAGCGTTATTTGATATCTAGGAAAGAGTAGTTTTGCAAAAGAAGAGATTTCACAAAGTAGAAGCAGTAATACCTGATACTGCAGAGAGGACAGAAAGATGTGAATCTTTTGAAGACCACTTTCTTGACCTTGGGCAAGAACTATTCTGGTAGAATGATGAGAGTAGAGACTGGGTTAGAATCATTCAAAAAGAGAATGAGGCCAGGTGCAGTGGTTCACACCTATAATACCAGCAGTTTGGGTGGCTGTGGGGGAAGGATCACTTGAGGCCAAGAGTTCATGACCAGCCTGGGAAACATAGCAAGACCCTGTCTCTACAAAATATTAGCCAGGCATGGCAGTGTGTGGCTGTAGTCCCAGCTGCTTGAGAGGCTGAGGCAGGAGAATCGCTTGAGCCCAGTAATTTGACGTTACAGTGAGCTGTGATCACACCACTGCACTACAGCCTTGGCAACCGAGCAAGACCCTGTCTCTTAAAAAAAAAAAGAAAAGAAAATGAAACTTAGAGTAAAGAAATGGAGGCAATGAATGTGTACTCAGTGTTTAGGATGGTGGGAAACAAAGAATGGCCCTGACTTAAAGGGACAAAGTAGAAGAGTGGTTGTTTGTATAAGGATGAGTTGAATATATTTGTAGGCTAGGGACACCTATATGTCACTGGGATATTTAAGACTTTGGAATCATATGGAAGATCAACTCTCAGGCCTGCCATTTACTAGATATTGACTTTGATCAAGTTCTTCTTTATAAAATGAGATTAGTACTACATACCTCTTGGAGATTTGTAAGAATTTAATTAAATCAAGCACCTGGAATTCAGAAGGCACTCAATAAGTGGTGGTGGTTTTTTTTTTATTTGTTCATTTTTATAAATAAGAGAGATATTAAAGATATAAAAGAGGGAAAGGATGAAGTATGTAACCTCAGAGAAAAGAGATAGGTGGAAAAGGGATCTGAGTAGAGGTAGAGGAGTAGTTTCAAAGTGAGGTTGGAAGGTTTTCCTGTGTGATAGAAGGGAAGGACAGTGATAAAATGAGGCGTTGAGCAGGATAATTTAGGTTATGTTGCAGTAACAAGTAGCCCTAGATCTAAGTCTGTTAATGCAACAAAGATTCCTTACTCATACCATATGTCCAACATGAATTAGGACAGGGGCTCTGTTTATCTCTGCTCCTCAAGGGCCCAGGCTAATGGAAGCTCTACATCAGCATTTGCATCTTAGCATTTTCTTCTGTGATCGTAATAGACCAAGTCACATGGCTACATCTGACCTCAAGGGGTCAAAAAAGTGCCTAGAACTTGGGAAGAACGGGAAATACTTGGCGAACAGGGCTCATAGTGAGAACAGTGGATAGAAAGGTATAGGTAAGTATGAAAGTGACAAGGGTGACATCTTTTTTCTTAGTGAATGAGGCAGCAAAAATATGATCCATCAGGAGTAGTGTGAGGGGTTTGACAAGAGTGATAAATGTTTGGAACAGCCGTTTGTTAAAATAATTAAGCAGGAACATAGCAACAAAGGAAAAGGAAGTTGTTCTGGTTAAATATTTATCATTAGGGCTCCATGCAGAATGAAATGGTAATACAGCTGTGATTCAGTTTCTTAGTTCAGCTGTAGCTTAAAATTAGAAGCTGCCCATCAATAATTTTCCCAAGGGAGTGATTTCTACTGTAACAGCACACAGCCTACAGAAAAGGAAATGCACAAAGAGCAGGCTTTCTTGGAATGGGAAGAAAAACCACAGCAGAGAGAGAATATGAGAGAGAAATTGATTGTACATCTATCCCTGGAAATAAAAATGAGTTCCCTTTTATCAGTCAGTCATTAAGTACATCTGCTGCTAGCTTAGCACTTTGGCACTGTGTAGAATCAAGAGAAGTTTTTCACTTTGTCCTTGTTCTCAAAGAATGTATAGTTCGGTCAGAGAGACAAAAAGGTCATGCTGTGAGTTTGGGGTTTGCTTCATATATATCATTTATTGCCCTAATTAGTATAATTTTGAGGAAGAGTTTCATGGAGCACGCAGGATTAAACCTAGGCCTTGAAGAATAGGTTAACCCTGGAGGGTATAGAAGGAGGGAGGTAGGGTACCAGAGTGATGGTGTGATTAAAGATCTGATGGTGGGAATGCGAATGATTTCTATGGGGGACAGGAAGTTGAGTGACCAGAAAGAAGAGGAGAGGATTAGATGAAGGAATTATGGGACATCAGGTTGAAGTGAAAGGCTGGAACCTAATTACAAGGAGTTGGTACAATTTGGGAGGAAAGGAATTACTTAAAGTTGTTGCATGAGGAGTGGCATTGAGACAAGGTAAACTTGGTCAATTGGGAGGAATGTATAATGAGATGGATGAGTTAAAAGACTTCATAATAATCCAGGTATCTTTTCTTCATCCACCCCCCACAAGACTTTAATGACTTCCTGTTACCTTCAGAATAAAGTGCCAGCCTTATTCTTGCTTCAACATCCCCATTTTGAAGAGACAGCTAGATATGCAAAGGTTATTAAGATGAGGAAGACTAGGATATGTTGGAACCAGGAGCCAGACCCAAGAGGTGCAGTTAAAATCAAAAGCTCTTATCAACAGGCTAGGTTTAGAAGTGCAGTCTGGCACCTTGAGGGAGCCATGACCAAGCCAGACATGACTCCAGCCCCAGTAGGAGACTGGAGGCTAGGTAGGCTGCCAAGACAGGCACCAAAACAGAAGCCTTCCTGTCTTCTCTTTATTTTTTTTTTAACATCTTTATTGAGTTATAATTTACATAACCACACAATTCACCCACTTAAAGTGTACTCTTCAATGGTTTTTGGTACATTTTCAGAGTTGTGCGTTTATCACCACAGTCAATTTTAGAACATTTTCATGACCCCAAAAAGAAACTGCATTTCTTAACCATTGTCTCCTTCCTCGGCCCCTTACACTCCCCAACTCCCCAGACCTAAGCAACCACTACTCTATTTTTTGTCTCTATAGATTTGCCTATTCAGGACATTTTATATAAACGGAATCATACAATATGTGGGCCTTGTGGCTGACTTCTTCCACTTATTTTTCACTTGTTTTTAAGGTTCAGCCATGTTGGAATATGTATCAACACTTCATTTCTTTATATTGCCTCTTAATATTATATTAAATTGATATGTCACATTTGTTTATCCATTCATCAGTTGATAGACACTGGGATTGTTCCCACTTTTTGGCTACTATGTATGATGCTGTTATAAACACTCTTGTATATGTTTTTTTGTGGACATATGTTTTCATTTCTCTCAGGTATATATAGCTAGTAGTAGAATTGCAGAGTCATATCATTTAACCATTTTAGTAATTGCCAGACTGTTTTCTAAAGTGATTGCATTTTCCATTCCCAACAGTAGTATGTAAGGGTTCCAATTTATCCATATCCTTGCCAATACTTGTTATTTGTCTTTTTGGTTATAGCCATTCTAGTGTGTGTGAAGTGGTGTCTCACTGAGATTTTAATCATTCCCCTGATCAGAAGCCCTATTTTCAAAACTAAGACATAAAATGAAAGCACGTTTGAGGACTTTGACAAGAATGAAATATTAATAGACTGATATGAATAAGAGGATTCCAGGTAGTTAAAGGCTAAGAGGGAGTTGAAGGCAGCCTATTACAGTTTGTCCAGTCTGTGGTGTTGTCATGTTCTACTGGTAAATAACCAAAGGTTAGCTTTCTATTCACATTAGCTGTTCTCAGTCCTCAGCAGCACTAAATTAAAGTCAACTGAAAAAAATTTTTTGCATATACCGGCATTCAGGCCCTATCCTTGGCCAACTGAATCAGAATATCTAGGGATATCGTCTGGATATCTGTAGTTTTTAAAATCTCCTCACAAGATTCCGATACACCATGAGGGTCAAAGACACTGTTGTAAATAATTCAGCAGGATTAAATGGTAGAATGAATTCATTGATTATATGTTCTGATCATATAACCACCTGCCTTTATTTTGACCGGTAAGCTTTTCTGAGACGCCTGCTAACTGAATTTGATCAAATAGACGTGAGGCATAATTACAGTGCGCATCGTCTTCTTTGACTAATGGCAGAGGAAAACCTACCATGGAATTCATAAAATCAACTATTTCTCCCCAACTAAACCCTCAGTTTAAAAGTTTGGTCAGAGAGTTGAGTTCCTTCATTTCTTTTCCATTTGTATTGGCTACATATGAGGCACTTGTTCATTTCCAATTATTCCCATCTCTTTAAGTTCAAGGCAATGAATTATTTCATTGATTAGCTTATCTATTATGAGACATTAATTTGATGTAATTGGTCACTGATAGATATCCTAGTAGTTGGCTCATAGATAATAAGCATTTTTTGTGGTTGTGTTGATTTGAACAGGTGCCATTTCTGTGTGAACTTTGCCTTAATTGACCTGATGTGTACAGATTACAAAAAGTAGATTAATCAAGGTGATGTCCCATTACTGTAAGGTCAGTGATTTGTCTAGGACTAAGGTGTGTTTTTCTCTCTGAAGATTGAGGCCCATTTGTGTCTTCTGTTTAAATTGTAGGTCTGGTCACAAAACTGGAAAGAATGAGAACCAAAGTGGAATATTTTCATTGTCCAGACCCTTCTTTAGAGGGATCATATGTCCCTGACTTAAATTTGAGCTTCATAGTTTCATAAAATGAAAACTCATATTCCAGAAATAAGAGGTAGGAAATGCAGAAACATTAGTAATCTGACTTACATTCTAATGCCAACCTGGCTAGGGACAGCTTTCATTTCAGTGCAGACTGAGCTTGCTTGCTTGCTGTTTTTTTTTTTTTTTGGAGACAGGGTCTCACTCTGTTGACCGGGCTGGAGTACCGTGGCGCCATCATAGCTCACTGCAACCTCTAACTCCTGGGCTCAAGCGATCCCCCTGCCTCAGCCTCTCCCTAGTAGCTAGGACTATAAGTGTGTGGTACCATGCCTGGCTAATTTTTTTTTTTTTTTTTGTATGTATGAAATCTTGCAATATTGCCCAGGCTGGTCTTGAACTCCTGGCCTTTAACAATCCCGCTCCCTTGGCCTGCCAAAGAACTGGGATTATAGGTGTGAGCCACCATGCCTAGGTGAGATTTCTTATGTAAAGTTTAAGAGGAGGGAAAGGTCAGGATATGGAATGTGGAGAAAGGTATGCTAGTATTTTTTAAGGGATTCGTATTTCTGTTTCAATAGAACTGCTGAAAAACTGTACAGTATAGTCCAGGACTTCTCTTCCTCTCAAAAACAAAGTAAGGTACTGCTTGTATTTTGTTTCATGTTAGTTGAATCTAGACTAAGTCGAAGCATGGCATATAGACCATTGGTGTAAAGTGTGTCATAGAAAAAATTGAACTGAAAACAAACAATGGAGGGGAGACCTGTTTTAGAACATCATTATCTCCATTTGGCTAACCTTCAGATTTTCCAGCCATTTCTTACAGTATGCTTCACCTTTACTTATTGCTGCTTCTTTCTTTCCTTTCTTTTTTATTTTTAAATAGTACTATTTTACTTATAAGCTACAACCTGGAAAGAAAATAAGGGGTATATTACATCCTTAAAAACAAAGAGGAAAAAACCTTAATAACTTCCACTTTGAGAGCTTGGGCTGGTTGCAAGGCCCAAGGGACTAATCTGCTGAATGTGAAAGGATATGGAACCATTTGTCCTGGGAGAAGCACTACATTAAAAAGAAGAGGAAGAAGTCATTGGGGGAGGGCAAGGCTCTGCTGATGAAAGTAGCTGTCAAATTAGCAGATCTGGAAGTTGTAGTGCATATTGTTATGAGCTGCTCAAGTTCACACCAGAGCAACCAGCTCCATCCGTCTTTCTCAGTTTACATTTTAATTGGCTTGTAGTTAAGTTTTTTAAACACTGTGAGATTGCTGACATACACTGCAATATCATGTGAATAATTTATGGAGGTTGCTCAAGACAAGCTTTTTTTTTTTATTATTTGAGAATCCAGGGGGAAGGGGGAGAAGGAGGATTGTGGGGGGTCTGTGGGAGGGGGCCAGGACAGAAAAGCAGACACAACTGCATGTGCTGTGCTGGATGTTAAATGTTTCTGCTGGTGTAGGCAGCAGCGTTTGGGATTTCAGGGAGGTTTGTACAATACAATCTTATTAATAACAATTCTGTCAAGAGAGTACCCAATTAAATTGAATTGGGTTTATGACTCCCTCTTGGTTTCTTAAAATGTGTGGAAATAAAACCTCTTCGATGTGAGTCTTGGATAACAAGGGTGGGTGGGTTTATTTATTTATTTATTTGGTTGGTTTTAATGATTCTACCTACTACTGAGAATTTGCTTGTTTTTAAATGCAGGAGTAGGCATTTTTCCCAAACTATCTTTTTGTTTTCTGCTCTGACAATAATCTAGAGAAGATGGGACTGGCGTCGGTGGGCAGTTATCCTTGCTAAAAACGTGACTGCTTCCGGGAGTGGGTCGCTGGACAGCTCTGAGTCTAGAATATCATCTAATTAAGACCTGTGGGAGAATCTTCTTCCTCTGCTAAAATATCCTCTGCTAAAATATATATATATTTTTTACAAAATAAGGAAATTATATAGACCGTATAGAGTACAAAGAAGAGAATAAAAACCACCCGTAATTCCTCCCCACATTGTAAAACTGGTATGGTTTTTGTTTATATCCTTCTAGTCTTTTTTCTATTCATATATAGTGAACATAATTGAAATCAGAGACACTGTTTAGAAGTCATCTTATTTCACTAAACATCATGAGCATTTTGTCATATGAATAGTCTATATGTAGAGTCACTTGTAATGACTGTGTAGTGCATGTGTTTTCTGTGAATTAACTATGCTTTATCTGTGTTTTC
This sequence comes from Propithecus coquereli, assembly GCF_000956105.1. Lineage (NCBI taxonomy): Eukaryota > Metazoa > Chordata > Mammalia > Primates > Indriidae > Propithecus > Propithecus coquereli. The sequence continues at coordinate 4,706,378 of NW_012139414.1, forward strand.
TGTGAATTAACTATACTTTATTTCAATCATCTCCTACCATTGAAATAAAGTGTTGTTTATAATTTTTATCCATTTTAGACAGGTAAATGATAAATGTATTTTTTGGTTAAATCTTGGGGGTTTTTGGGTTTGCTTGTTTGTTTGTTTGTTTTAGAGACAGGATTCACTCTGTCACCCAGGCTGGAGGGCAGTGGCATGATCATAGCTCACTGCAACCTCAAACTTCTAGGCTTAAGCAATCTTCCTACCTCAGCCTCCCAAGTACAGATACACACCGCTGCACCTGGCTATTTTTTTTTTTTTTTTCACTTTTTGTAGAGATGGGGTCTCCCTGTGTTCCCAGGCTGGTCTTGAACTGCTGACCTTAAGTGATCCTCCTGCCTCAGCCTCCCAAAGTGCTGGGATTATAGGTGTGAGTCACTGCACCCCGCCACTCGATTTTTTTCTTTAGGGAAGCTCCAAGAAGTAGAATTTCTACATAAAACAGAGTGAGTCAGTGGGAAAGATGAGCAATGTCTCAAGAAGAATTTTTTCTTGAAAAATGGGATAAAACATAGTTTTTAAAATTAATGAAATTAACAATTTCTTCCTATTTTAAAAAATGATGGCATTCAGTCTGAGGTTTTTTGAAATTATTAAAAGTTTTTTTTTCTTTATTGGGCTTCTTAACCACAAAACCTATCTGTTAGGATTAATGTAGCTATTTTTTCTTTGCCAATTGGTATATAACTACTTAAGACTTCATGTAATCGGTTGAGATGCTACAAATGTATTGCCTGTCAACTCCAATAAAAAAGAGGGCAGTTAATTAAAGGGATGTCTTGCTATTAAACAAACTTATAGTCAATTGCTTGTAAGTACCATTTAGTTTGATATGTAGTCAAAGGGCAGGAAAATCAGTATTCAGGCATGACTGGCTTTTAAAACGTAAAAAGGAAAGTGATTTTATTGGAGATTTGTGGCCTATCAACTGGTGTGATGTTTTCCTTTTTAAAAATGTATTCATATATTAGTAAAAAGGTGAAAGATATAAAGCCTTAAGGTCTGTGGTCAGTTTGAGGTTTTTTCCAATTAAAATAACTAAATTTGTGTCCTCATGCAACCCTAGAAGAAACTATTTTACCCCAACATCAGGCCTTGCTTCAAGGTCACCTAGTATGTGTGTGTGCGTGCGCACAGACAGGTGCACATGGACTGTAAGTTGGTGAAGCAGAAACTCCTTAAACCAAGTGCTATACTCTGTAAATGAGAAGCTGCCGTATGTAGACCAGTGGAAGGATTCCAATAGCACAGCAGCCCTTGGAACAGCTGCTCCAACTCAAGCCCATTAGCTGCTCTTTCCTAGGAGTGCCCTGTGTTTCCTGCACCTTTGTTCAACTCTTCTTTGGTAATCTAGGGTGGGAATACAGATTTTCTGGACAGTGAGATTGTAGTTGGAAGCCCTTGTCCTGTGCAGCATTTTCAGAGAACGGGTCTATCCAAAAGACACCATACTGATTCAATATTTTAAGCCTTGAAATGTTTGCGAAACAATATATACATAGTGGAGATTTTGTGTGTCTCAAAATCATTTGAATATGTGAGACTAGAGGTATTATAAGCATAATTGACTTTGTTTTGAGATTCCATTGGAGGTCACTGAACTTTGGAGCCTCGCTCTGGAGCCAAGAAATTTCAACTTTTCCCAATAACCACATTAAAATGTGTGTACCTGGCAAGGGTGAACCAACCTCGTTTCATTCTTTGTATTGGCTATTTGTTATGTCATCAACAATAAGTTATTTTTGTTAGTGCCAATTTTGTGCCCAACTAGGCAGTATGGGAATATAAGAGAAGGTATAAGTTATGGCCATCCCCCTCATGGGCCTTTCAATAAAGCAAAGTAAATATGTAATCCACTTATAGTCAGTCAAGAGCAATATTTTTATTTGTAATGACCCCACATTTCAGTCAAAGAAAGTATTTCTTATTCTGGGAAGAAAAACATCAGCTGAATTAATGGCAGGTTCTGAATGGGCACTGAGCTATATTCAGAATACAAGTATGTTAAGTTAGGAGAGGTTGTTGAGGTTTGCTTTCTTTCCTGAACTCTTACGAATTAGCAAATTCTAAATCACATGTTTTCTAATTACATACAATAATTGGTGCCTACCCTAGTCTCTCTTTCTGTCTGCCAGGTTTTAACTTACAACCTATTTTAAAACTTAGGCCTAAACACCCTCAAACCAATTGAATAATAGCAGGCACCACCTCAAATCATAATATTTTCATAAGAACATGTTTAATCTTGAAATAATGACCAGGTTTGAGAAATAGGGAGGTAAAAAGGGAGGAGTAGACAAGTTTGTGTTTTATTGCTTAAAACAAAGTTATTGCTTAAAAAAAAAAAAGTTGTTTGCATGAGTAAGTTGCTTAGATTTCTCTGGTGCTTTTTTGCTAGATGGTCAGTGGGGGAGCGAGCATAATTGTTCATGAAAGGGATGAACACGAAGCACACCTCTGCATCAAACTAAGATATTTATAGTATGAGAATTGGTGATAGGGTTGGAGTTTTAAAATGTTTCCAGGTGAACATTTTACAATTCTCTTTACCCTCCTCTTTGGCATTAAACACATTGCTTAATTTCTATTTCCTACGGCATGGATTGGCAAACTTTTTCTGTAAAGGGTCAGATAATAAATATTTTAGCCTTTGTGCCCACATAGGTCTCTGTCATATATTCTTGTTTTGTTTTTCTTTTTTTGCAACACTTTAAAAATGTAAAAACTAAGTTTACAGGCTGTACAAAAACTGACAATGGGTCTGATTTGCCTACAGGTTGTAGTTTGACAACCCATGCCTTATAGAAACACGAGGAGAATTCCTAGAGAGGCACGCATGTTGGATAAGCCAGCATGATTTCCCTCTTGCCGCTGCTTGCTTTGTTCTCTCCTGGTCACTGCCTGTCCCAGGAGCAGGTCCCTCGAGCCTGGCTCTCCTGTGTGATGTAATGGTGTGAAATGGTGTTTCCAGTGGAAGGCCTCTGGGGGTAAATGCTGTTTCTAATTAACCTGTTCATTTAGTGCCATTATCCTTTATCTTAAACGCCGTTCTGCTAGGAGAGGATAAGGAAAGTGCTTAATTATAGTAACTGTTTCACATTGTCTGTGCCTGCATGATGAAGTACAGAATGCCCGGGAGATGAAGCTGTCAGTCAGTGTCTTTGGGAGCCTCTCGATTTTTTATGTTTAATAATCCTGCTCTGTTATTGAGTATTGTTGAGTGAAACCTCAGGTCACAGTCTTTGTCCATGATCTGACCCAAGACATCTGGCCTATGTAAGTTATGACTAATGTCCACCAACTGGATAATGTCCTTGGAAAATTGTCACTTCATTGATGATTATTTATTTGCTTGTCACCTTAATTAGAATACTTTCCATTGCTATTTGTCTTTTTAGTATATTTTCTATCTCCCTAATTAGATGTCTAGTATAGGGAATGTGCCTCATACTTCTTTGTAGCCTAAAGTCTCTTGGAATACCATCACAATATTTTGTAAGTTTTTTATGGTGATACATATATCTCTCAAAAGATTTACCATTTAAACCATTTTAAAGTGTACAGTTTAATGGCATTAAGTGCATTCACATTGTTGTATAACCATCACCGCTATCCATCTTTAGAGCTTTTTTCATCTTCCCAAACTGAAACTCCATATATATTAAATAATAACTTCCATTCTTCCCTCCCCCTGTTCCCTGGTAACTGCTATTCTACTTTCTGCCTCTATGAATTTGACTACTCTAGGTACCTCATACAAGTGGAATCATATAGTATTTGTCTTTTTGTGACTGGCTTATTTGACCTAGCATAATATCTTGAAGATTCATCCATGTTGTAGCATGTGTCAGAATTTCCTTCCTTTTTAAGGCTGAGTAATATTCTATGTTTATACCACATTTTTCTTTCACATTCTGGCTATTGTGAATAATGCTGCCATAAACATATTTGAGTCCTGCTTTAATTTCTTTTATGTATATATCCGGAAGTGGCCATCGCAATATTTTTTATTCTGCCAATGTGACAATTTTGTTTTAAGCTCTGTGGAACTTTAAATATTTTGACCATTCTTTCCTATATCATCTATCCATAATAAGATAAATTTTATAATAAAGAAATAATTTATTAGCTGTGATGCACGAAAAGATTAATAAGAACAAACATTTATTCAATCTGTGTACCCAGCACTGAGTTTAGCTCTTTACGTGAATTATTTTACTTAAGGCCTACTATATGTTATCTGCATGTTAGAGAAAGGGAAACGAAGGCTTAGAGAGGTTAAGAAATTTGTCCAAGGTCACACAGCTAGTATGTGTCAAACAGGGTTCTACTTCAGAACCCATATTTGTAGATTTCGTGAAGCCATTCAGAAAACTGGATTACATTTATATTCCCCATTATATTCTCAGCATGGTTAGTAAAGACTTATCATTTTCCATGGCATAATGTCACTTTAAATTTCAAAATCAAGTTATATAAAAATAACATATAAAATTCTTTGAAAGCTTTAAAGTGCTATATGGATGTAAATTATTAACCTTAAATCTAGCAATGGACATGTGTTAAAAGCTATAAATATATGAATCAAAAACCATCTAGAGTTTTAAACTGTGGTCTAAGAATTATGGAAATTTGCTAGAGCCTATCTTTGTGATTGTATTAGAATATTGTTACATATACCATTTTATTCATATCCTTCCAATTCTTAAGACTGGCACTATCTTTTAAACTGCTGTTATGAATGTCATGACTTTTTTTGAGTTAAATTGCTGGGTATAAGCCAAGTTCTCATACAATGTTCTTTACCACCTATAGTAACTTCAGGATAGGAACCATGCCTTCAACCATCTTTGTAATCCCGCAACTCCTAGGCTAGGTTTAGATGCCAAATAGCTAAAGAAACTAACAGGTTGAAGAACTACTAGACTTAATTTGTATCATTTCAGAGGACAGAATTGAGGCCATGCTGTGTGTATAGGTTCTAGAGGGACAGACTTCAGGTGAGAATAAAATGTGTAGTTGTATAATAACATGGTAGAATGGCTGCCTTGAAAAGTAGTAAACTCTGTCAGTGGGAGTATTCAAACACAGGCTAGAAAATCCTTTCTCAACAAGGACGTAAAGAGGATTCTTACACTAAGAGACTGAATTTATTAATCTCCAGTCTTGGTATATATGACATTTATTTCAAATGTTCTAAGAACTTCATTTTTTACTATTGTCTCATGTAATGTTTTGCTCCACACAAGGCAGGAGCTAAGAGGTTTTGTTTGGTTTATTTGTTGTACCAAAGGTGATTGTGCTGTGTTGGAGTGGCTTAGAAGTAGAAAATATTTAGACCAGGTCCAAATCATGGTCAAGAAGGCAACAGGGTCAACTTTTGAGACCCAGATTCTTCAGGGTGTGTACAAACCATGTACAAAATAGGACTGACACTAGGCAAAATGTCTGAAGTAGTTCAATAAATATGTATTGATTATTTGATTTATTGACTTCTCTGCAGTCCTCTTGGAGCTTTTTAGCATCCAGCACTATAAAACTTCCACTTTTTCAGTGTAATACTTGACTTAAGCAAGGATTTAGCTATTTGGTATAAATGACATTCTCTCCTCTTTTCTGATTAATGTGGGTCTAGGATCAACCAAAGTTTGTGCAAATACTGGAATATTTGCTCATATAGATACCAAATGTACTTAAAATTCAGTGCAGGTAGAATTTGTTTGTTTAAGTATCAGGAAGACAGACTTTGGTAATTGCAGTTGCATGTGTTGGTTCCTATTTCATTTGGGTAGAAACTGAGTACCGGAGACTTTGCCTGGAAGCCAGCCTCCAGCATTGACGTCTGACAGTAACCGCAAAAGCAGTCCCCCTTCCGCTGACAGAGCCAGGACTACGTTTGTGGCTGTGATCTCAGGGGAGGGCTCTAGGCTACAGCTTTGGGTTTACAGCTGGGGAACCTGCCTCTTGTAAGGTGGGGAAAACAGAGCCAAAGTGACCCCACAGAATTTGAACTTAGGAGAACTGTCAGATCCAAAGGACTTGTCAAGGTCAGGGACTCAGCCAGTCTGAACTGGCGCACATGGGCTTTTTTCAGAGCCAGGTGTCAGAAATCGGTAAATATCAAATTGTATCTGATTAAAAACAGGAGGAAGCATAGCTCCCCTTACCCACTCTGAGGAGCCAAAGTCAGCTGAATGGTGTTTGGGTCCAGATGACTCAAAAGCCGCAGTCTTATGACTGAACTAAAGAAATATTCAAAACTAGCCTGAAATATAACAGCATGTTTTTAAAAATTTGCTATCAAATACATTTATCTTTGGCTAAAAAATGAATTAAGTATTTTTCTGGTAAAATGATCAAATATCCATTAATATAAAAGTGTAGGATAAACCCTCTTATGGAAATAGTCAAATATATGATTTCTTTTAAGTAAAAAACCTGGCAATGATACTATGTAAATAATACTTGATCTGGTCCAAGGATTTTAGTTGAATTTATTGTCTATTACATGGAGAAAATACTGAAATAAGAGGGTGAAATAATACTAAGAAAAACATTAGAATTATATATCTGAAAATACTGATTATATACCAATGAAATATTGACAAGATAAAGAAGAGTGATAAGGATAGCCCAAGTGGATTTCCAATAATCAAATAGTGAAGAAATCAAAATCCAATCAATATAGAAATAAATGTCTTATAATAGGAAGGGAGATAATAGTGTATATGTTTGTCAAATTTCAGTAAACTGTACACTTTAGATCTGTACATTTCACTGTGTGCAAATTATACTTTGACACAAAGGAAAAAGTCATCAGCTTACTTATTGAGCTAAAATTTATGAGAAAGTACAATATTAAGCAACTTAGTGAGAGAAATTTCCCAGCATTCAGGAAACTTGCAAATCGTTGGTTAACCCTCGACACAAATGTAAGAAAATTTCAATAATAAAAATTAAGTCAATAATGAGGCATTCATAGATCCATAGTATTGTGGACCTAAATGGAACCTTTAAGAACATTAGCCTTCCTCTTATAAATATGAGAAAACTGAGATTAAGGAAATTTTAGAAAATTATCCAAAGAAAACTAGAGACAGAGTTTGACCACATGGCAGGACTATAAGCTTAAAACTCCTTCTCCATTCTCCTTTGTCGTATTGACTTCCTCCTTCTCCTGTCTTCTAAGTACCCTCAAGGGTCTGTTTCAGCTCTCTTTGGCTTTACCTTTATGTTGCACTCTCATCGATTCATTAATTTCAGTATTAGTGTTTTTTTATTAGTCAATAATACTTTTTGAGTATCTACCATATTCTTGAATACAAAACTAAACCAGACAGACTAAAAGTCTTCCTTCACAGAGCTTGCTTTCTGCTCACTTCAGTGCACATGGAATCCAGATACTGATTTCTGGGATAAGTATTGTCACCCAGTCCAGTCACCATTGCTCTATGGCTTCTCTTGCACATTGTGATAGTATCTCAAGTTCAACATGTCTGTAATCTCATCTTCTCACCAGATGAACCTCTCCTATGAGATCATCTTTAGCTCTTCTTGTTGAATCTCTAGGTCAACCAATTCAAAAAACTCGAAACTCTACCAAATTAATTTTTTCTTATATCTGTTCAGAATCTCCTTATTTCCTCCCTTCTTCCTTGCAGTATTCCAGTAGTTTTCTAACACATCTCTCTATCTGCTAGTGTCTCCAAATCTCATCTGTCCTATACATCGCTGCCTGATTAATTTTCCTAAAACACTTCATATAGCAACTGCTTCCCAAACACACACACATTCTCTTTTTCTCGAATTTCATTTGCCTTCCAAATTAAATGGAAATTCCTCTGTCTGGCAGTAAAGACTATTAAAAGCATGGTTCCAGGCCAGGCACAGTGGCTTATGCCTATAATCCTTGCACTTTGGGAAGCCAAGGGGAGGGTTGCTTCAGCCCAGAAGTTCAAGACCAGCCTGAGCAACATAGCAAGAGCCCTTCTATTTAAAAAAAAAAAAAAAAAAAAAAAATTAGCTGAATGTGGTGGCATGCATTTGTAGTCCCAGCTACTCAGGAGGCTAGGGCAGGAGGATTGCTTGAGCCTAGGAGTTTGAGGTTGCAGTGAGCTCATGCCACTGCATCCTAGCCTGGGCGATACAGCAAGGCCCTGTCTCAAAAAAACAAAAAAAATGACTCCAGCCTCCCTTACAAATCTTCTTACGCCTCCACTACAACTTCTCCACTACAAGTATCTGCACTTACTCCAGCCAAAATGGACTCTTGGCTGCTCCATTAGCAGGTCCCCAGTTCTTTGCTATTCTGCCTTTGCTCACTCTGTTTCCTACCTGAAGTCACAATGCAGCTTTGTCCCTGCTCTATGCTCATCAACGTCTGTGTGCATCTCACTCATTGCCTTTTCTAAGAGACCTTTCTAATTCTAATCACTGTGATTTTACCCTCATCGTGCATGTATACTTATCTCTCACTGCATTGCATTATAGTTATTCTCTTACTTTTTTTATTAAAATAACTCAATGGATTTTCATAAACTGACACATCCTTATTGGAAAAATTAAAATATACAGAAAGGTAATGAAAGTAAAAGGCACCTGAAGCCACATCATCCAGAGATATCTATTCTTGAAGATCCCTCCAGATCTTTTTCTTTATATGTATACTAAGGTTTATAAAGTCTATACATTTTTCCACAAATGAGATCAAATTCTCCCTGTTTTTTTCTGTTGATATATTCTGGTGCTCTTGTAATGTTAACAACTAGAAAACTAAATGATAATTTGCAGTGGCTGCAAGGTGTTTCATCATTTGGCTTTATCATAATATAACCAATGCTTTTTCTTCTTGTTGATGTTTTTGATGTTTTTGGTTTTTTGTTTTGTTTTGTTTAGCTTGCTTTCCTCCCAGTAGAAGATGTAGGGAGGAGGTTGTTATCATGTGTTCTGTACCATGTGCTTAACACAGCCTTGTAAAATGCAAGTGAGCAGTCTGTCATGGTCCTTGACAGGAACTGTTTGTGACACACTACTCCATGTGGTTCGGGACCTAGAAAAATGTTTGGAGATAGTGAGCAGAGGTTAGAAAGGATTGACCTAAAATCCCAGAGGAAAACCATAGCCTTTTTTTTATTATTATTACCGCTTTGAACAGCCTTGTGCCCCCATTGCCTGTAAGAAAGCCATTCATTGTTTCTTATTACATAATCTGCAGAGAGCTTATTCACTTAGCAATACATTCATTGTAGTTTCTATATTATGAGAAGCTAAAAGCAGAATCTGTTCTGCATCTCTGAGGTATTCTTCGCAGCACAGACCTCATGCTATCACTAATTAGCCAGAGCAATCGTAGCCAAAAATCCCAGTGCCTGTCCTTGACAAAAAGCCTATTTTTCCATGGTAAGGGTGAAGCCTGCCTCTCTGTTTAGGGACATCTCCGTAAGACAAGCAAAAACAGTGTGGTGTGAGCTCTCAGATCAGCCAGTGTGGTGAAACATGCTGCAGCCTCTTAGTTGACTTGCTGTTTCCTGCCTCCCTTCCTTTGCGAAGTGGGATCTTCATCAGACTGTACCTTTATATTCTAACAAAATACCCAACCACCATGAGACAAGCCCCTTCCACATTGTTCTGAACATTGTTCCTATCTATTCCCCATTTTTGGCTTGGGAAAGCAGTCTACCAGTCACCCTCTAGCCAACTTCCAGCCACTTGTGTTAATGATGAATGCAATTAGCAGCGTATGCTAGTTCATTAGGAAAAAATAGAAAGAAAGAAAAACCATGAGATTATTTGCTTGTCACTGTGAAGTGAAGCTTGACGGGAACATCCTCACTGTCCCTCCCCACCGCCCCTCCTGCCGTGTGCCTGTGATCTTCGGTGCGCATGTGCTCACGGTTGCCCGTGTTCCATGGCTCTGCCATTTGCTCAGTGGGGGGACGTTTTCTTAGCTGAGCAGTGCACTGCTCTGCCTGAGGGATTGAGAACATATTGCTTGGCAGGTGGGCCTGCTCAGACGCACTGACTGTTGTTTCAGCACTGACAGGGAACATACATCATGCAGGCCCATTATGCCAGCATAAATCCATGGTAACCTGTTCAAAGGGCTGCAACCAGCAAACAATGTGTTTAGGTCTTAATAGGTGATATTTTTGAAACATATAATTGGGATCTGAGAAGTAATTCTGGGTGACAGGCCACTCCTTCTGCCATCGTAACAGAAGCTGGGCCTACAGCAAAATACCACTCCTGTCATGCCGCACAAAGATGTCTGCCATTCCAGCTCAGCTCCAGACAGCTGTGTGTGGCGTTGACAGTGCCAAGAGCTTGTCTGTTCCGGGAAAACAGCCCTCACTTTTGAGGTCTTTCCTTTATGCCTTAGTGCTCTGGACTGCTGGCCAAAAGAGCTCCCAGGATTTGTCAGTGAAGGATGTCAGAGCTTCTTTCCTCAGCCTACTAATATGAGCTCAAAAGGTGTTTAGAGTTTGTTTTCGTATTGGTTAGTGGAGAGATAAACCTCAGAGCAGAGGTCCTTGATCTTTGTCTTGAAGAGAAGCTGTTTTTCATTTACCTACCAGACTCCAGTAGGAGAGTAAGATATTGTTAAAGTCCCTGAACCGAGTGTGAAGGGGCTTGGTATCACTTGCCTGGCTGCTTCCCCACAGGGAAGGCAGACACGTGGCCGCCAGCACCTTGGAGATATAGTGGGTAAAATTTGGCACAGCACTGGCTACAGAGAACACCTTTTCTCTGAGTTTCTAGGACTAGGAGGTGAAACGAGCATTTTGCACAGGTTGCCATGAAGTTTGTCTTCCGCTGGAGTCATGGTACATTTTCCTAACAATGTGCATGATCCACAGCCTGTGCTCCACATTCCCATTCTGCAGGCACATTACAAGATTGACCTCACTGCACACAATCACACGTTGCTTTCTGCTTCTCCGCTAAACTGTAGTCTCCTTAAAGACAGGTACCATGCCTATTTTGTGCTTAGCCAAGGGCTGGTTTCATGGTAGATGCAGAAGGAATGAAGAAAGAAAGATTCTCGTTCATAAACAGGAAAGCCATTAGGAGGTCATCGTGGAGCTATTAGCTTTTCTTTTGTCTTCTTGATTTCTAAGAAATCATAACACTGGTATTTCAATATGACTTGCCAATTACATTACAACTAGGTAGCAATATTATATTATTCAACTCTCCTTCTGCCAGATAACTAAACCAGTATCAACACAGCCCAGTCTTCATGCTACAGCGTCTACATCCTCTCTTGCTACAGCAAAAATGTTTCTTAAAGCAAATTAGAAATGTCCTCATGAGACCAAGGACTTTCTAAATTATAAGAACCAAGAAGACTGTTAGGAATGTGAGAAGTAGCAGTCACTATTTAGAAAAGTTGTATTTCTGATAACCCAGCATAGAGTAGTAATTGTGAGAGATGTGGGCTTCTCACACACTAGCAATAGCTCAGCAACCACTCTACCAGTTTCACTATTTTCTTGTGTTTCTACTCAAAAGTATAGTTGGTTATGACACGGCAGTTTGCCAAACTATAAAGTTTCATAGAAACATAGACCTTGGTGCTTCTTTCCCCACTTATTCCAGGTTATGAGGCCTCTAGTGGAGCCTGGGAATTTGTACTTCTGAATGCTCTTCAGGTGGTTTAGATGCAAACAGTCTATGGACTCTGGTTTGGGGAGCACTTATTAGAAAAACACAATACTTACAAGCCCAGCATTTCCATCAGTCTTACCACTGCCATGGGCAAACACTGGGCCCTCTAACGTGTCTTTCCTGGGCCATCTTTCTAAAAAATTGTGATATCTTAAATGGATGCTCTGAGGAGCCTTAAGAGCTCCTAGCAAGACATAAAACCAAGAGGCTTTCAGGTATGGAAGGGAAATATCATTTTAGTGCATGTTTCTGTCCATCATCAGTTCTATGTCTGAAATACTGGGGAAAAAAAAAAGCTTTATTAAGATTGTTTCACCTACCATAAAGTTCACCATTTTAAAATATACAATTCATTGATTTTTGGTATATTCACAGCCATTTGGTACAACCATCACCACTATCTAAATAATTCCAGAATGTTTTCATCAGCTAAAAAGAAACCCAGACTCATTCTTCCCTACTTTCAGGCCCTGGGAACCACTAATCTACTTTCTGTCTGTATGGATTTGCCTATTATGGACATTTCACCTCTGAAATATCCTAAGCTGACTGAACAGGAGTCCAGTTATGTCTTTAAATTTCTCTTAAAGTTTTTTTTCTAACATTCTATTGAGTGTTTCTGGATCATATATGTTTTATGGTCAGAAAGACTTCAGTTATATCTAACTTTTACTTACATTACCCTTTTACAACATTAACTCATATTCTCTTGTTTGTCTTCTCTGCCTTTCATCATTTCACCAACCCTCAAATTCTTTATAGATGCAAATATCATTATAAAGTCACACCCAACTTATCTGCAGGATTAATGATCTTAACAGTGCTATGCCCCTTCCCAGATTTACCCAATATTTTCCTTCTATTTCTTCTTCTTACACATCTAAATAATCAAGTGTCCACCCTTTTCTCTGTGGTGAACACCTTCATTTGTGCCCTATATTCCACTTCTTTTCTCCTACTACAGAACCTGGCTTTTGACTGCATCTTCATTTTCTTTCCTCAACCTACGGTAATACTCCAGGTTCATACTTTAAAAAGAATTGCTGCAATCCTGCTGCCCCCTCAAGCTGCCATTATATTTTTCTCATTCCCTTCACTGTCAAACCTTTTGAAAGCACAGTTTGTTCTCTCTGTTGGTGCTTCTTTTCCACCCACTCCCACTCAAATTCTTACAGCCATGATTTTACTTTCATTACTTTACTGAAATGTTTCTCTTTGTAGTTCATGGCATCATATTATTTGCCAAGCCCAGTACCCTTCCCTGATCACCTTCCCCATGACCTTTGGGTAACACAAAACTCTGTTGACTAGCCCTCCATATTGCAACACCCCTTTTCCTTTGGCTTCTGTGGTGTTCCACTTCTCCAGCTACCTTTTGCTCCAGTGTTCAGTGCCTTCCTAAATATGGGTGCCCACTCTTTTATCTGTCTCTCTATTTTCTCCCTTTCCAGTCTCATAACACCATCTGGCTCCTAACTGTGTGGATAGCTTCCAAAACTATCTTCACCACTTGGATGTCCTACCAGCTCTTTAGATTCATTTCTCAAAACAGAACTCAGACCCTGTCAAGCTTTCTGTCTTCCCTAATTTGGGGTATAGTGTGACCCAAGGTTGAAAATTTACTTCTTTCTTTCTTTATTATCTCCTTGGTTGCCAATTATGACAAGCCCTTATGTATGTAATAGCTCTTTTATTCTATCGAAGCCGTATTTATTTTTTCATCCATTGTCTCTACTACTCAGTGCCACTGTCCAGGTCCATTGGCTCTTATCCAGACTGTCATCAGACCCATTCTATCTCTTCTCCATTTCATCTTAACATTACTGCCAGATAGCAGTCCTCCTTAAACACATACCTGATTATGTCATTTCCCTAGGCAGTAATCCTTCAAGTTCCTGTAAGCCTACTGAATACATTCTAAACTCCTTAACCTAAATTATAAGGCCTTCGACATTGTTTTCTGTTCTTCTTCTTCATATTCTCTGTGTTCTAGCCTAAGCAAAACACCTCCATAATTTCTCATTTATAGGACCTAACATCCCATATTAATTTTATCTAAAATGATGTCCTTTATTTCTGCCAACATGTTTCTGTGTTTTTAAATTCTCTCATCCTTCAAATTTCTTCTCTTCCATGAAATCTTCTTAGAGTAAGATTTCTCTCTCCTTTGCATTTCCTGAATTTCATGGGGGTTGGGGTGGGAAAGGACTTTTAGCACTTTGTCTCATATTTTAATTATTTATGTGCTTGTCTTATCTAGTCCCCCAAAAGTAGGAGCCTTGAATTTTCATTGTTATAACTCTTGTAACCGCTGATGGAGAATCTTAAATATAGTATATCCTGAATAAATATTTCTTCAGTGAATGAATTTTTTAACTTCTATAAAATACAGAAGATATAAAGTCTTAAACTTGTAGATGACAGGCTTTATGTCAGTGTCAAGAGAGTTCTCAGCAGTTTCCAAACTATTATTATTTTCAATCATTCCAGGTACAAGGCTTAGATGAAAGAAGCTTGAGAGAATTGTAGCAAACCTGCCATCATGTTCATATTGAAATACCTTGCATTTGCATAATATTTATACCATTATAAGATACTTTCACATATTATCTGACCCTTTCTATAGTTATATCAGGTTAAAAATAATACCTAGTTCATAATGAGGAAAATGTGTGTTCTGGGTAGTTGTAATGGTTTAACCAATGTTAGGTTATTAGATAGTGGCAGAAACCTGGACAAAGAGACATGTTGGCTGTCTTTAAATATTTGAAGAGCTATCATATGAAAGAAGATGAAATCTCACTTTTTATTCTTTATTTCCTAAGAAGACAGAACAAGTACAAGAAAATTCAAACTCAGTTAGAAGATTAATTGTTTTAACTGTCAGATCCATTTCCAAGATGGTGTTGGCTATCTCTGTTGTTCAAGTGAAGCTGAGGTCGTGCACACTGGCCAACCAGGTGTGGGACATTTTATTGAAAACAACCTCTCAAAAAGCATAGGTTAATGAAGGTCTCTTCTAATTCTGCAATTTTGCCATTCTGTTTAGGTCACCACTGTGCTGCTATACCCCATAATCTAAGTTTTGATTTCTGCCTTTCTTTAGAACTCAACCTTAAGCAGATTTAGCCACAATGTGGCCCAGGTCCTAGAGTTTTCACAAAGTAGAGACTCCACCTTATCCTAGCTAGTCTTTGTAACTGTTATTGGACCACCTACAGATGAGAATATAAAAGAACATATTTTCACCCAGTCCTTCAGTGTCTAGAGCTGCCAACCAAGGGAAAAAATGAAGTTTTCAGAAACTCTCACAGATGCTATCGTCACATGTAGCCAGCCCTGTCTGGCAACTCCAGGAACCTGTCTGGTGTTATGGACATGGTAGGCAAGCCCACCATTCCCTCAGAATGGCATTCTCTTTTTGTTGGAAGGAGGTAGTTGACTCTAACAAGCTCCAAACTTTTCCTTGAAATGGGGAGTTGCCTAAAAAGGCAGCTGCCTCAAAACATTCAAATGGAAATTATGATATTTCACTGAACTCGGAACCAAATCTGCCTTTTTTTTTCTTTATAGAAACATTTTGTGTGCCATGTGCCTTAGAAGCCAAAAAGAAATCATACTTTGGCTCCCTGTTCCACTTCGCTAAGCTCAGATACTGTAAATACCCTCTTCTTCTCTCATAACATTAAATTTTTCATGAATTCATCATAAAGGAGCCACTTTGTAGGTTTGGCCGGTACCAGTGAAAGACTTCATTTTCTATTTCACAGTAACTTTTCAGTGCCAAAAAATTATGGGTGCAATGTTGAAAGACTAGAATTATTCATCAAGTCCTTAGTGCCTGCAAATGAAGAGAATTTTTCTAAAACCTATCTGGGAGAGTACAGACATAGGCATGCATATTTTAGATGGTGTTTCATCTCCACCATAGTCACCTAATCTTCCTCAGGGGAGTCAGGGATAAGAGAGGACATGCGCTTTCTCATTGTTTTATGGATTCATTCAAGAGTCCACACCAGCTCACAAATTTCCCCCTTACTTTCCATTGCACCTAGAACTCACCATTGCACTTGAGAATATTTAATCACATTATGCATTGGTAGAAATACCAGTAACTTTTTTTCTTTTTTTTTTTTTTTGAGACAGAGTCTCACTGTGTTGCCCAGGCTAGAGTGCCGTGGCATCATCCTCACTCACAGCAACCTCAAACTCCTGGGCTCAAGCAATCCTCCTGCCTCAGCCTCTCAAGTAGCTGGGACTACAGGCATGCGCCACCATGCCCGGCTAATTTTTTCTACATATTTTTAGTTGTCCAATTAATTTCTTTCTATTTTTAGTAGAGACGGGGTCTCGCTCTTGCTCAGGCTGGTTTCGAACTCCTGAGCTCAAACAATCCACCCGCCTCGGCCTCCCAGAGAGCTAGGATTACAGGTGTGAGCCACTGCGCCCGGCCACCAGTAACTTTTTATGATAAAATGCAGTGGTTCTTGGACTTTGACATCCATCAGAATCCTCTGTAAGATTAAAACACATGCTGGGTCCCTCCCCAAGAGTTTCTGATTCAGTAGATCTGTATTGAGGCCCAGGAATTTGCCTCTTTAACAAGTTGGTGGTGCTAATGCTGCTGGTACATGGACCACATTTTGAGGAACACTGATGTAATGAAAAGAATTTAAAAGTCAGGAAACGTGGGTCCTAGTTCTGAGTCTACTTTCTGCCAACCCTGGGTCTGTGGACAAATACCTGGGTCTCAGGTTTCCTCATCTTTAAAAAAAGAGTAATAACCCCTATGTGACCTAGAGAATAAAATGTGACCTAGAGAATAAAATCTCAGGATGGTGCAAGGGAACACTCAGCATTCAGGGCTCTAGATGGACTTGAAACATTACAATTACTGGAGTGAGGAGAGCTGAAGGAGAACAACTTGGAGAAGTTTTAAGATGCAATCATTCTATCAATTTCAGGAACAGAATGGCCAGCATTTTACTGCTATAGAATGGGACCAGTGAACACAGGAAGGTTTTAGGTAATTCCTCTGTTTTGTGAAGTGGCTCTGAAAAAATCAGACCCCTGACTTTATTCATGTTCTGTATGACAGAGCCAGGCTGCGATAGAGCAGTGTTTCCCAAACTTTCCTATGATTCAGAGTTACCCTGACATACTTGGCAAATATATTATACGAAGGCTCAGGCCCTGACCTATCTCAAGGAGCCTGGGCCTTTAGGTGATTCTTATATACTTTGAATTTGAGAATCACCATGCCTATGCCGATAACTCTAAAACCATTTCATGACAACTTATAATGGAACTAGATGCTGTAGACAGCATTCTCAACCTTGTCTGTGCATTGGAATCACCTGCAGAGCTTTTAAATCCCATATACATAGGCCATTGTCCAGTCCAATTGAATCAGAATCTCCGGGGATGGGATCTAAGTATCAGTACCTTCTTAAAAGCTCCTAAATAATTCAAAATTTGCAGCCAAGGCTGAGAACTGCTGACTTAGAAATTATTCTGTGTCATTATATCAGCAAATATATTGTTTGTATTTTGTTTGCTTATCTCTTTCCCACATCATATGGTGAGAATATTGAGGGCATCTATTTGTGCCCAGAAACCAGCACAGTGCCTCATACTGTGCCTTAGATACTTGGAACATGTTGGTTATTTGAATGAATATTTCAAAATATTTGAATGTTGAATGAATGAATATACAAATGAAATACAATAAAACTCACCCCAAAAAACCCTACATTTAAATATTTTCTGTAAGCACAACCCTTTGTGGCGTTCAGGCCCTCACAGTGAGAGGGTATTTATTAAATAATTTGCAGAATCACAATCACAGAGTATCTGTTGAATAATCTGTAGAACTGCAGACAACCCCAACTATAATTTATTCTTCCAAGTGAGATCAGGAGTCAGGGAAACATTTTCCTTTCAGGGCGTTAAGAATGCTAAGAAAGGAAGCAAATTAACACATACTTTACACCTACTATGCACCATACATTTTCATGTGCTCTCACTGAACCTTCACAGCAAACTTTCATTCTCTGTGTTTTTTTCTGTGGAAAGAAATGGCAAAAGCAGATTGCCCAAGGTGGGAAGCAATGGGCTGTTTGACTCCAGAGCCCAAGTTCTTTTCCAGTATTTATTTTGCTGACACTCAGACCTTCTCTAGCCTCCGCTGCTCCCCCCACTGGCCTGCTCCTGCATGGCCTGCCAGTGGAGCCCTCACCCCCCCAGGACCAATCCCTCATCCCCCACCCCCAGCCATGCCAGCCTCCACAGAGAGCTTTCCTGACTTCTCTAGTGAAGCTTCCCCTGGGAAATTTTCACTGGCCTGTGACTTGATTAATTGCCTGACCATCTTCAAAACTGGTTAGGTACCCTCATAGCATCTTATGCTAACCGTGTTATAAAGCTTATTCCAGTAGTTTTGTAATGGTCTGTTTACTTGACTGTTCCTCCCCGTAAACAGAAGGCTTCTTGAGGGCAAGAACTGTTTCTTTCCCATCTTTTTATTCCCTTCACCTAGAATACTAGCCCATTGGAGGTACTCAGTTTCTTTTTTAAAGAATGAATGACAGCAGAAACTCATCCATGAGCAAAGATCTGAAACATTTCAGCATGTGTGCATGTGTTGTACTTCAGAATATTTTAGAAACATTTTCCAGATTTAATTGAGGCTTCTGGGAAGCCTTGCTGTGTTCTTCCTTGTAAAAAATAGAAGGTCGTTACCAGGAAGTCTCAGTGTACCATATTTATCTGGTGAGTTTTGAAAATACTGAGTAATGGGACTAATGACTCAACATAGTATTTTCCAAACTGTGAGGTAATCTTTGGACTTTGCAAGATTATTATATTAAGTGTACTTTTTAGTCTGTCAGTAAAAAATAAAAAGCCTGTATTTTCACATTAGAATTCAAAGAACATCTGCTGCGTATTGTAAATAACATATTTTGAAAACCAACTGATGCATACTCAGCCTGCCTCCGCCTGCTAACTATAGCAGGTCCTTAAGATAAGATTCAGTTTACCATTGGTACTGCTCTTGCTTTGACATTTCACTATTTGGTGAGCCACTGTCTTTCAGAAATCTTTAGAAGCTATTTGCCCCTCTAAATATACTCAGCAATGTGAGGTTTTCAGTTTCTCATTTTCTAATGGGGTTAGAAAGGGACCCTATTCCTAGATGACTTAGAGCCATGGAGAATATGTTTTTCAAGGAGTTAAGCTTAGAGAGATTTTCTACTGGGGCCATTCTGTACCCCCAAGGATATGAGCCCTCTGGGTGGAAACTCAGCTCTTCCGGCCTAGCAGAGAGCCACCCGCTGCCAGAGGAAATGGATTGCTCCTGACAAGAAGGGCTGCATTGATTTTTCTGATTTGCCTGTAGGGGAGTGGGCCCAAAGGGCGGTGCTCCGAGGGGCTCCTCTGTCAAATGCTATGCATTTGCACAGCAGCCCCATTCATGTCCTCCAGCCTGAATCTCACCTCCTCGGGAGCCTGAAAAACTCAATCAGCCTTTTCCCTTGTTCCTTCTCAGTTCGTCTTGTTAGCACTCTTTCTTAGCAAGTAAGCACCATATGTCTTCTTTGGGAGCTTGTTTTCAGGAGATTCCCAGTGCATGTGTGCTGGCTTGGAGGAGACGAATGGGTGTTTGGCTAACCAGAAGTGCTCGCCAAAGTGCCAGCTTTTCATTGCTGCCCTTTGTGCTCACCTGCCTCATGGCTGGTTTGTCCTCAAGCGTGAGGACTTTCACTGGCTTACTGGGGTCGCAGAAAATAGCCTGGCTTATGAGTGACTTTTCTGAACCAAACAGCCTGTGCGCACCCTTCCCTGTGGCTCCTCAGTATCCTGGGGAGGCTGTGTCTCACACACACACCTCTTCATTGATCTCGTTCTTGGTCCTCTGGAGAGGCGAGCACATACTGATTGTAAAGAGAGGATCCGTGTGCTGTTCTTGTGCTTCCCTGCTCTTAACCAGACACCCATGCCAAAGCATGCAACTGATATGTTATGCTTTTGAAATAATTTGGTTTATGTAACATGGAGCCCACCCCCTGCTTTCAGCCGTTAATAATCCTTTGAAAGCCAGCTCGTTGAGCACCCAGTTTGTCTCTTTTCTTCTTCACTTCCACTCAATCCTTGTTTGCACTCAGGCTGTCTTTTATCAAAAGACAGAGGGTGAGCCAATGACATCTCATGGCAAACAGCAGCTTGAAGCATTTTCTTCATTCTCCTTGATATCTTTTCAGCAAAGAAAAAGTAAGGGTTGGGAACCTGTTCTATTCGTTTTGGCTTCTCTGGCTACCTCTTTTATAGCTGCTTCACCAATAGCCTTGTTGGTTATTATTGCTTCCTGTCTCCCTGGGGATTTTACCAGTTGTTTTGAAAGAGTGGCTATTTTCTGTTCCTTGAGAATTCACTTGACATAGGCATGTGCACATCCGTGTGTATTTGTATTCAGACGCTATCAAATAGTAATGAAAAATCAGGCCAAGTCTTTCCATTGCCTTTTAACTACGGATGATTAATCAGTGTTAATAATAATTGCCAAAACTTATTTTGAGTTTCCTACATGCCAGGAGCTATACATGTTCTCTTGTCATTCATATAACAACCCTTTGAAGTAATCCCCATTTTACAGATGAGGAGACTGATGCTTGTGAGGGTCATGTACTATGGTGGAACTAAGACTTGGATCCAAGCCTTCCGACTTCAAAGCCCAGGCTATTCACAAAAATACTAAACTGCCTGGGGCTGAGTGAGTCAGTCACTCATTTGAATCTTGCAGACCACAGTCCTAAATGCCCTGTCTTTTATCCTTGGAAAGGCTAGATATCAGCGGACATGAGGTGAATAGAAGATAATCTATGTTCTAAAGTTCTAAGGGATAAGACACACTCTACCAATATATGCGGCACATTAAGTGAGTGATTCTTAGTGGCACAGAAGAGATTGACCAGTGTGATGGGGAAGTTGGGACAAAGATCATAGGAGAGAGACTAGGGGACATAGTTCTGATGTAGCCCAAGGTGATAAAGCAGTTGTGATAATCACTGGATTGGTAATCACTATACCAAAATCACAGTATTCCCCTAATCATAAAAGCTACCACTAAATGAACATATAGTGTATTTCAGTCATTGAACTAGAACACTTTACATATGCTTTTATTTGATCATTTTCATTACCCTGTAAGGAAGGTGGTGTTATCTCATTTTACAGAGAAGAAAAGTAAGTCCAGAAAGGTTATGTTGGCCCAAATTTGCTAGACCTTAAGTGAAAAAACTGGGATTTAAACCTAAATCTGCCTTCAAAGCCTGTGCTCCAATCTTTCCTACTTGTCAGCCTCTTTTTGCCCATTGTGAGATTTAATCAGACTCATTATCCTCATTAGTAGGTCATACAACTGATAAAGTAAGGAAATAAATGGATCTCATATTTGTGGACCAGAGTATGTGATTGAGCTGAGAATGCAAAGATTTATTCCCCTCATCTCCTAGATGACATTACCACTTTCAGGTGGTCTCAGCAGCCAGCTGCCATGTCCTTAACATAGGCTGAATGTTAGTTGACAGCTTTGCTTCACTGAGGATTGTTTCCAGAATTATCAGTGCTTAGCAACTTCGTAGATAAACACAGATTACACATTCAAGGAGCCTTCAGGGGTCAGAGGAGCTGGGAATTTGTTTCCAACTCTGCCCTTTAACTAGCTATATCAACCTGGGAACCTCACTTAACTCTCTTCAACCTTACCTTTTTTATCTGAACATCATGATAGATAATTCCAAGGTTTGTTTTAGCTCCAAATGATTGTTTTCCACTGTCAGGCCTGTTCATTTTATACATGCAGGAAAACCCTCTTAACTAGTGAAGAATGTAGTTAGTTAATTGAGAATATTATAAGGAAGAAGTCATTTAAAAACAGAAAAAATGCTATCTTTTTTAATAGTTTCATTATGGTATAATTGACATTAAATAAACTGCACATATTTAAAGTTTACAGTCTAATAAGTTTCAGTAAATATATCCACCGATGACACCATCACCACAATCAAGATAATGAACTTATCTATCCATCACTCTAAAGTTTCCTCACACCCCTTTCTTGTCCCTTCCTCCTACCCCTTCACCTCACCTGTGCCACATGTACACAAAAGTAACCACTGATCTCCTTTCTGTCACTGTAGATTACCTTACATGTTTAGAGTATCATATAACTGTAATCATATAATATGTATTCTTTTTTTGTCTTCTTACATTCTACATAATTATTTTGAGATTCATCTGTATTGTTGCATGCATTAAGAGATCATTTCTTTCTCTTGCTGAGTAGTAGTCCTTTGTATGGATGTACCACAATTTATTTATCTTTTCAACCATTAATGAACATTTGGGTTGTTTACAGTTTTTGGTTATTACAAATAAAGCTGCAGTGAACATTCACATACAAGTCTTTGTATGGATATATAGTTTTTTTTATCTTAAGTAAATATCTAGAATGGCTGGATCATATGATACATGTATGTTTAATGTTTTACAAAACAGTCAAACTCTTCCAAAGTGGTTGTACCATTTAACATTTCCACCAGGAGCGTATTAAAGTTCCAGTTCCTCCACATCTTTACCAACACTTTATGTCTTTTCATTTTAGCCTTTCCTGTAGGTATGTACTGGAATCTAACTGTGGTTTTAATTTGCATTTTTCTAATGACTAATGATGTTGAGCATCTTTTCATGTGTTTATTTCCCATATGTATATCTTTTTTGGTAAATTTTCTGTATAAATCTTAAGTTGGGTTCTCTGTTTTCTTATTGTTGAGTTTGAGAGATATATATATATACATATACATATATATAAAATAATTCTTTAAGAAATAATATAAATAAAAACAGGATTTTTATTTATTTGTATATATAAACAACTCTTGATATATATACACTTATATATATTTATTTTTTTTCTTTTAGTCTGTGGCTTCTTTTCATTCACATAACAGTATCTTTCAAGGAGTAGAAGTTTTTAAAACTTTGATGAAACCCAATTTATCAATCTGTTCTTTTATGTATTGTGCTTTTAGTGTTGTATCTTTGCCTAATTCAAGGATCAAAGATTTTCTTCTATGTTTTCTTCTGTAAGTTGCATAGTTTTAGGTTTTACATTTAGGTCTCTGATTCATTTTCAGTTCATTTTTGTATGTGCTGTGAGGTATAAATCTATGTTCATTTTTGCTTGTGGATATCAAAGTGTTTCAGCACCACTTATTGAAAAGGTTATCCATTCTCCACTATATTGCATTTATACCTTTGTCCAAAATCGGTTTTCCACACATGTATATGTTTATGTCTGGACCCTTTATTCAGTTCCATTGATCTAATTGTTTTTATGATAATGCCACACTGTTTGATTACTACAGCTTTATGATATACTTGAAATCAGGCAGTGTTAGCCTTCCAGCTTCTTTTCAGAATTATTTTGCTTATTCTAGGTCCTTTGTATTTCCATATGAATTTTAGAATCAGCTGGTCAGTTTATGACTTGTGGAATCTATGGTTCACTTTGGGGAGAATTAATATCTTATTATTGAGTCTTTTAAACTATGAGCAAATTTTCATTTATTTAATTCTTTCGTTTCTCTTAGCAGTATTTTGTATTTTTCAATGCACAGGTCTTTCATGTAGTTTTTCAGAATTATCCCTAGGTAGTTCATATTGTTTGAAGCTATTGTAAATAATACATTTACAATTTAAATTTCTGATTATTGCTAGTAAAATTAATACACTTGATTTTGTATATTGATCTTACATTCTGCATTTATGCTAAATCCACACACTAGTTCTAGTAGCCTTTTTGTAGATGTCATTTGATCTTTCTATGTAGATAGTTTTTTGGTTTTTGGTTTGTTTTTTAGAGACAGGTTCTTGCTGTGTTGCCCAGGCTGATTTTGAACTCCTGGGCCCAAGTGATCCTCCTGCCTCAGCCTCCCAAGTAGCTGGTACTACAGGCACGCACTACCACACCTGGCTTACATAGATGGTTTTTATATCTGCAAATATAGTTTAATTCTTTCTTTAATCTGGATGACTTGATTTCTCTTTGTTTTTTTTTTTTTTTT
>NW_012139414.1:4730426-4745426 GCF_000956105.1 Propithecus coquereli
TATATATATATATTTTTAGTTGTCCAGATAATTTCTTTCTATTTTTAGTAGAGACAGGGTCTTGCTCTTGCTCAGGCTGGTCTCGACCTCCTGACTGTGAGCAATCCACCCACCTCAGCCTCCCAAAGTGCTAGGATTACAGGTGTGAGCCACCGCGCCCCGCGAGTTGATTTCTTTTTCTTGCTGATTGTACCCTTACAACCTCCAAAACAATGTTTAATAGAAGTGGTGAGAATGGACATTCCTGTCTTGTTCCTGATCTTAGGGTGAAAGCATTCAAACTTTTATCATAAGTGTGATGTTATTTTTAGGTTTTTCCATAGATGTCCTTTTCAGCTTGAGAAATTTCTTTTCTATTCCTGGATATCTGAGACGTTTTGTTAGGAATTAATGTTTTATTTTGTCTAGTGCTTTTCCTGCAACTATCAAGATAATCATATGGTCTTCCTTTTATAATTTGTTAATATGGTGAATTACATTGATAGATTTACAATATTATGCCTTTCTATGTACATTCTATGTATATCACCAAGGCTTTTTACCTGTTTATGGATTTGCTTTGTAGAGCTCTCCATCATCTATCTGTCTTGCATAATTCTCATCCCTAACACATTCTCTATGTTCTCGGCTTCAATTTAAGCAGAAGATCTTAGACACTTGTCAAGTGTGGAAGCCCTCTAGATTTAAGATTTTCTTTTTTTTTTTGGCCCATCTTTTACAGTTTCTTATCTACTGCTAAGTGGATAGCAGATTGTTGTTCAGTCTCTCACCTTTAGTGAGTGTTTAAAACATTCTTCTTTGGTTTTAGAGAAGCAACAACTATCTGTCCTTAGTTCATCAGTGAACATAATAGTTAATTAAACTATATAATTGCAGTACTGAGCACAATTGGCACAAAAAAATTGGGACCAATTACAGCTAAGCACATAGCTTAGCTGAGGAGAGCAAAAGTGTATAGACAAACCAGAAAACTGCCAACTAGATGCAAAGATTTGTGTTGTGGTAAGCTGTACAGGAGAAAGGAAAGGATTTGGATGCTCCAGGGAGTTAAGAAAATGGAACTCGATAAAGAGAGCTTCTATAATTCTGTTTCATTCCTATAAACAGTGTTCCGTACCTTCAGCATCCAGTGGGCAAAGGTCCATTGGTCACAAGACCTCCTATGTGAGGAACACAGATCAGTCAGCACTGATTCATCCTCGCAGTTTGAAAAACACCCATGACAAAGTTTGAATCCTTGCATCAGCTTTAACTACAATGATAGCAAATAATTGGAAGAACCCTGGATTTAGAATCTGATGAGCCCGGGTTTGATTATCAACAACTATCTCTGTGTTGTTGAGCAACCTTGGTTAAATTAGTACCTCAGAAGGTCATCTTGAGAAAGAAATGATAGAGCATTTCTGAGACAGACACAAAGATGTAGGTGTCCCTTGTTTGTGGTTTGGATCCTTATTCCAAAATGTTTACACTAGAATGGTGCATTGCATCCAAACATGTGATCCTCTTACCCAAAAAGTTCTCTAACTTCAGCCTGTCACGTTTGAGGGAAGTGAAGAAGGCAGAACATCCAAGGCACAGAAAACAGCTTGAACAAGTTTGGGAGGCAAGGAAGTGAAAAGCATGCATGGGAAGATGGAAACAATCAGGATTCAGCACAAGGTTCATGTTGAGGTGGAGTGGAAGGTAAGCTGAAAAGTAGCCTGGTGTGTGACCATGCCAAGCCTTGAAGATTGGTTGGATTCTGTTACGTCTCCCCCCACACCTTACACAGGAGGTTGGTAGGCAATGGAGAGCCACTGAAACTTTTTTTTTTTCCAAGGGAACACCATGGTGTGAGCTGTGCCAGAGATTCTCAAACCTTGACTGCATCAGAATCACCTGGGAGCTTGTTAAAAAATACATATATTTTGGGCCCCGCCCAGACCTACTCAATCCTAATCTATAGGTTGGGGTCAAGGCATCTGTGTTTTTAACAAGCTCCCCAGGTGATTCTAATGCACGCCAAAGTTTAGAAACCACGGCTTTAGCAGGTTAATCTGGCAGCAGTGTGCAAGATGGATTGGAGCCGAGAGTGCCTGGAGGTTCAGAGACCTGCTAGCAAGCAATTGCAACAACAATCCCAGCAGGAGATAATGAGGTTGGGGGCTGTGGGAAAGGAAGAATCAGATATGGGAGGTATTTTTGAGAGGCAGTCAGCAAGGACTGGGTAACCAATTTGATGAGGAATGTGAGAGAGAAATGGGACTTAACAAATAATGTCAAGGTTTAGAGAAGCAGTTCTCCAAGGTGTGAGGGGAGAGGCAACAGAATCCCCTGAGGACCTTACTCAAATTGCAGACACCTGCTCCCCTTTCTGTGCTCACCTTCCACACCTTCCTCCTTCCCCACCAGTCCCCTGAGGTGTGGGTGGGGAGGAGGCAAATGAGCACCTTCTGGGTAGCAAGCTTGTGCAGCTTGAGGGGAAAGCTTTTCCAGGTGATCCCTCCATTTGAAAGCCACTAGTTTGGTGTCTCTGTGCCTGTGAGAATAATGGCACCAATGTAGGCTGGTGAGATGAGGAGGAAGGAGGGGAAGGGGATATGGGCTGTCTCAGAAAGGACAGAGCTGGAGCTGACAGCAGGACATGGAGTACAGCAGGACATGGAGGCTGTGGAAATATGAGTTCAGAGCTGGGGAGCAAGAGGTAGGCTGTGGATACAAATTTGACAGGCCACCACGTGGAGGTCAGATGAGACTATGGAGAAAAGAGAAGAAAGGCTCCGTTTAGTAGTCATATGCAGATGAAGGGTCAGAGGACAGCAGGTGGCAGAGATGGGAGGGGACTGCTCTACCTCAAGGCCAAGGCAGGAGGCAAATGCCTGGAAAGATATGTAAGCAGAAGGGCAGAACTCTCGCTCCTCTATCATCCTGCCACAAGCATGATTTGGTACACAGAGCAATCCTGTCCTCCAGGTGGGACACGTTGGCATGTTCATGTAAAGGGGTTAATATTGTATCAGTGAACACATTGAAAATTTCCTTTCCAAAACCCAGTTTCTTTGAGCTGATGTGCCAGAGACTGACAGGTTTTTACTTCTTATACTGTTGTCCCCA
This sequence comes from Propithecus coquereli, assembly GCF_000956105.1. NCBI lineage: Eukaryota > Metazoa > Chordata > Mammalia > Primates > Indriidae > Propithecus > Propithecus coquereli. The sequence continues at coordinate 4,733,523 of NW_012139414.1, forward strand.
GGTTTCTGATCAATTCCTAAGCCTTCTATACTCTTTTTTGACCCAGCACAGCCAAATATGAGGTATTAAAAATCATTATAGTGCTTTGGGGTCTTTGCTTCCCCCAAAGTTCCAGACTCTGCCTGTATTTTGTGATGTCACACGGTGAAAATAGGATGTTGTGTTTTGGAGGTACCTCCAGGGTGCCCAGCAATTGGCCCATCTTAACTGAAAGAAAACAAATTGAGTGAACAACAATAGAGAAGAAGGACATTTACCCAGGAAGTAAAGAATTACTTAGAGATGCTATTTATGATGCTGCGAAGCTGTGACTCTTAAGGGACATCATAAACGTTGGCCACTCCTGACATTATCAGAACTCTAAGGTGACCATAGCTGCTCCAGTGAAATGGGATCAGCTGTCTCAGAAGGTGCTCTGTGAAGCTGACACTGAATCAGTTTGCTGTAAAAAGGTCTTATACATGTAAACCTTTATGTCTTAAAATTGCCTCGGAAGTTACCACATTTTCTGAGTAAGGAAACTGAGGCATCAGGTAATAAACTATTCGAAGGTTCCAGAGCTCGTGGGTTATTGGGAAGGAGATTGAACCTAGAGTTCTGATATGTGGAGTGCAGAAAGAAAGACTTGCATACAGAAAGAGCAACATTTTAAGAATTACTCAAGATGGGCCTCAGTTATACCCTAATCTGCTTCTTAGCTATATGATGTGGGGTAATCCATTTGACCTTTCTGAGCTTCAATCTCCAATTGTAAAGAGAAGAAGGTCTTATTTACCTTCTGAAAGTAGTTTTGGGAGTTGAATTTGAAGGCACCCTTACAGTGCTTGGGATATAGTTGATCGCCCTGCAAATTGGTACCTATTAGAATAATTACTGGGTTTTCCTGTCATCAGAAAACTCATGCACTCCCCTGGATGTACCTGAAAAGACACTACTTTTTTCCTTTGGCATCCCTAGTTTAGATTTTAAATATTTTTTTAATTAAAATAGTTTTATAGCTAGAAGGAGCTTAGATGTAATTGAAATAGTACTGTTAATAAGATCTGTCCTTCAAGGCATTTATAAGCTAAATAAGACCTTTGAGTGGACCTGGGCACTGGGATTTTACAGGAAAGGTACCCTAACCCCTTATTTACAAGTGAACTTTTATCATGCCAAGTGCTCAGAATTTGCAGAATTGCCGGGACATTGCCTTGGGTAGGGTATGTGATCACAAAATGAGTAAAAGACAGCAGGATGTGAGTATTTCCAAAGCACTGAGAAGAATACTCTGCTATTTCTTGCCATCCCTACCCCAGGCAAAGATGCAGCTGACCAGCCACGTTACTACTTGGAATTGTGTCAGAAGATTTGGCCAGGGTCCCCCACCATGCTGCACCTTGGGTCCCACTGCTGCTCTCAGTGTAGGTTGCTAATTTAAATGCCATCCCTGGCACTGCATATTAAAACAAGCTGGACAATAGGGCCTTTCTCTCATCAGATCATTGATGTCTGCCTGACACCTGCCTACCTGCTATGGCCAATGACCTGTTTCCAATGAACATCCCTAAATGTAAAGGTACCTCAAAGACACCCTACCTCTGGAATTTCAAGGCTCCCACCCATTTCATCCTCTCATTGTCTGAACAAAAGAAATTGCTTAAGGGGTGAGGGTTGAAAACATCTCTCTGACTGCCTGTGGGGTCTTGTCCCAAACAAACTGAGCAGGGCCACAGAAGAACACATAAGGAAGGCTTGGAAGAATGTTTTGATACAAAATTCATTACAGGTTTGTCTATGTGCTGGGCAGTTTGGGTCCTCTTGAACGTATGTAGATACTGCAGTCCTTTGGTTCAACTGTTGTGTTTAGAGAGAGGTTTTGGAAGGAGAATCAAAGATGTCAGATTGCTGGCCTGATTCTTAAAGAACTGATTTGGGGAAAGGATTGAAAATATTCACACCCAAGTTTGAAAATAAGAAGCAGGAATGAGTCCAGAAAGGTTGGTGACATGGATAGCAGTTGTGATATTTTTTTAAGAAAAACAGAATTTTAATGTCTTCCATATACCTTCTCTATCCTTTATTTCCACAGCTTCCTTATCCCAACCTGTATTTTTCTTGTTTGATAACACTGTCTAAGACTCAAGTGTAAAATCCATCAGCTGTCACTCTACCCTCACCTTTGAGTGGACAAAGGGTATTATAGAGGTGATTGGGGTCATATTTTAAAAGGAGATAAGGACCTCAGTTTAAGTCCTGGCTTCTCCCCTTAATAGCTGTCTAACTCTCAGACAAACCACTTATGCTCTCCGAGTCTTAGTTTTCTCAATTGTAAAAGACAGTAAGATGTAGCTCGTGAATTGTTAGGAAGAGTACATGAATTTCAGACGTGTTTGCATACCCACCATGGGCAGGCAAAGCCAGTCACATCACAGCCCAGCTCAGTGCCAGCCCATGGTGTGAGCTTACAAATAATTCATTCCTTTCTTTAACAATGATCATTTCATAAAAAGTTCTCTTCAGGTGTGGTGTGTAGGCACATGGACTACATTTTTAATGTATGTCCAACAGTGTTTATCAACCTTTTTTCATTATGCCCACCAAGGAGCCTTTTTAGATGTTTTTAAAAATCCCACCTCCTCATGCTGAAAGTAGATACTAAGGAATAATACTTTATAGGTTAGAATTGAATTTTGAAAAGCCACAACCACTGTAATATATAATTTTTTCACTCCCAAGAAATAATTTTTGCCTCCTGGGGGCTTCTGTCATTCTTGTTGAGAATGCATCATTTAAAAGATCCACTGGGGACTTTGTCTTCTTTCTTTTGTATCTTTTCTTCCTTTTTTACAGTACACCATCAGTAGAGATTGTTGGTTTGTCATCCAGTTTCCTAAATTTTCTGACTTCTCTCTTGTCTAGCCTTTATTCTTCTCCATATCTCTCTGGCTTCCAGGTGCTAAAGATGCTCACATTTTCTTAGGAAATACTTAGTTGTATTCTCTTTGTTTTGAAGATTCCTTTGTCCACTCCATCTCCTCCATTCAGGGGAGATTTTCAGAGATAATTATTGAACTCAGAGGGATGTTAGTTTGCCTTTTCAAATTGGGGTCTACTTTCAGTTTTTTAAGCTATTTTTAGAGTGTGTGGTTCAGACATAGAAAGCCGGGGCTATGTGGACACTTGGAATTACTTGGCTATGCTACCCACTACCTTTTAATCTGAAGGTGCCTCATTGCAGAGGCAATGTGCTAAGGAAATAGGGGACCATGTTCTGGCAGCTATGTGCCTCCTTGGTATTGTTGTATTTTGCCAAGGCAATATGGTTTGTCATCATTTCTACCTAAGAAGATACAGGGGGAAAAGAAAAAACTACCATAACCCAAACTATCGAAGTGGGTCTTATGAACATTTTCTCTAACTGCTACTTCTACCCAAATCCAGTTGGAATCAGAGGGCAGTTAGAAACTGGGACAGTAGTTCCTGCTGCAATATAAAATCTACCGATTGCGCTTGGAATCAGTGGAAACCGTTACCCTTTATGCCAACTGCTTCCTGAAGGAGTCAGGAAAAGTGTACAATTCAGGGAAAATGCAAATATAAGCTCCCTCCTACCTATAGCAGGAAATTAGAAACCTCTTTGGTTAACACAAATGGATTATGATTTCTTTGCAAGAGAGAACAGGAAAGAGGAAATATGCTTGAGGTGGCATTGTATACCATAAAACTATATTTATGTGCTAAGACAAGCAATTGATGTTGTTCTATAAAATATAGTAAACACCTCCTCCCTGCCCTTTTGAATGTCAGTCAGTCAGAATTCAGAATCATGAAATTTTATAGTATTACTGGTTAGAAGGGCTTCCCACTGGGAGTAGATGCCATCTCTGTCTTCATAGACTCAGAGAAAGTCCTGACATGTTTCATGGCGTTCGTACGTGGAAGTCTGTGAAATGGAAAGGAAAACAGCTTTTTCTGTCAACCTGTCACTGATATAAGCTTTTACATTCCATCAGAATGACTAAACTTTAAAGCTGTTTTCTTCAGTGCTGAGTATCTCTCAGAACTCCCAAGTGTTATCAGATTGATATAGTCCCAGCATATGATAGAAGACCAAAGCATTTTGTGGCACGATATTAAAAATTCATTCAAATACTCGATAAAGCGTGGTTGACAAAAGTGTGAAATGGAATAAGGTAGAGTGAATTTCTTCATGGTTTATTGCCCTTGATTTCTCTACACAAAATAAATAGACAGAATGGACTGAAATCTCTTCTTTATGAAGGTGGGATCCTGGCAGCTGAAGGCCTGCTCATAAAAATCCTCTCTGTGCCACATACCTTGGCAATGTTCAACGTTGGAAGCAATGGAAATTTATTGCTGTTGTATGTATTCATATTTCAGACTGAGTGAATATGTAGGGGCTGCTTTTATGAGGTTGCTGAGACTGTTAGGAACAGAGAAAAAAATATACTTGTTTTTCTCTAGAAGCGTTGGGTCGGGGGAGGTAATGATGTTAGTGGTGATAGTCATGATGGCAGTGGCCATGGTGGTGGTGGTGGCCTTATGGCAGCAGCAATTCTCTTCCTGAAGGTATTTAAGAGAAAACACTATGTTCTTCCTTTTCTGCCTGCCATCTTGTTTTGAAATAGAAATATGAAAAAGCAGAGCCTTTAAAGCCACTGCAAGCCCAGCCTGTGTTTTCATCTGTCTCCCTCCCTTTCCAGGCCTCCCTCTGCCTTTCTGACCCACCACCCCCATCCTTCCTTCTGTCCCTCCCTCCTCTTAGAGGACATGGTGAGCGAGAGGCTTCCCCCTGCTTCCCTGCGATGGTGGGACAGAATGCCTCATTGGTTTCAGATATTAACTTCTGTGCTGAAAACCCAGTTGGAGCTGGTGTGACAAATGGATTTTACCTGCTGCTGGAAAACACAGCCCTGTCCCACCCGCCTGCACACACAATCCCTTTTCCCCATCTTGCAGAGCCCAACCCAGGGAGCAGGGAACAGAGAGCTGCCCCGCGGCACCATCTGTTTCTGCCAGCATCTATGTTGGGCCCCGCCGGTTACATCTGTTGAGAAGAACAGTGTACTTGATGAGTTGTTGGAAAGAAATGTTTAGTCTCCCCCGTCATCTCTGTTAGCCATTACTGGGCTGCTGGGCTCACGTGGGTGTATCTATGTGTGCTGCCTCTCAGGCCTCATCTGTATCAATTGGAAATCAGTCACTAGGAGTTAGTTGCAGTCAGCAGGGACCCAAGGCATTTTCCATTGACATCAATTCTTCTTCTCTTGCAGAAACGCAGGAAACAATTAAAATTCTGATGCGTTCCAGGGAGGATTTCAAATAAATCAGCCGATAGCTGATATCTTGTAACTCTTGGTAGCAAAGCAAAATTAACAACCCAGCCGCATCTGTGTACAGTATGCTAAAATAAAGAAATTAACCATGCATCACCTCCAATAGAGGAAGCAGCTGTCCTGTTCTCAACCTTTCCATAAGTACCCAAAAGCTACTGATTTGTTAAGTTGTCATTCTCCTTATGGACATCAAGGACTTTCTACATTTGCCAAAAATTGAGCTGGCCAAATATCAGTAAGTTATGAAAAATCCCGGCGCCAATTAAACTCAGTTATAGCTCCTATGTTATGCAGAGCAAAGCTGACATCGTGAGCTGGACTCATTCAGTAGCTGCTGAGGAAGTAATAATAAGATACAAGTAGATTTGTCAGGAAATTTAGCCAGAATTTTGTCAGAGTTTGGGGATTTTGGAATATTAATTGGAAAGTCAGTATTTCTTTCTCTCCCTTAAACCAAATGCATTGTGGAAGAATTTGTGTTAATTATCCCTGTTAATCACAATGCTACCCACATAAGATTGCTTTCCCAAGCTCTTTTTTGCAGCTATCTTTGCAGTGATTTCATATCCTACTACTTGCTAGCCAACAGAATTCATCATTCTTGCTGGAATTTCTTTAAAAGTAGCATAACAAGAATAGGTTGTTCAGCATCACCTCCTTATAAAAGCCCTGCGTTGTATTGAAATTCTAAATCAATATTGTGTATGTGCGTACATGCCAGTCACATAAAAATCAGTATTCGGTGGATTTTTTTTCTTAGAAACATGCATGAAATTTTAAAATATAAAGAATATGGTGGCTGGAAAACAAAACATGACTTGAAAAGTCCCCCATCTTTTAAATTCACAGCATTGGGAAGGAAGGGACAGGTGTGTGGTGATCACAGGGTTGACTCGGAAGATGATTCATGGGGCAGGCTCGGTGAGAACCACAAGATTAGGATGAGAGTAAAACTATTAAGGAAAACCACAGTGGGCACGTTTGAAGAGCAGTGGAGAATGAACGCCATTCCTCTCCCTGTAAGAGGACAAACTGTGGGAAAGGTCAAAATAAATAAGGAATGGAGGAAGATAGGAAGTTCTAATCAGGGCAGAGGGAACAGGAAAAACCCACTTAACCCCTTGAAAACAGCAGCTGCTGTCACCCATCGAGTGCTTGCAGCACTGGTGCATTCTGGGTGCTCAGGGAACAATCATTGACAATCATCACATTTTGCTGACAGAGTACAACTGTGAATTACTTGCCCCCCTCCCCAATCTGCAGGAAGCTGCTTGTGATTAATAATGAATAGAATTACTCAGGTACTTTTAAACCTAGAGATCGGGGGAAAATCTAGTTGGGAGCTATGTGCTATTGAGATAGGAAGCTCTTCCACACAGCTTGTTGTGGGCTTCCTTTGCCTGCTCCTTGGCTGCATCAGGCATGCTTTGTGTTCTGCAGCCTTCCTATTTAACACACTGACTGCCACACTAGAAGAAAAATTTTTCTTTGGGGCCACAGTGTTTTATTATGAAAATAAAATAAAAACTTTGAAGACAAAACAATTCTTTCTAATTTAATAAAAAATTTGTTATTTTTTATGTTTTCTATGCATAAGTTATATGCAACTTGAAAAATAGTTCTCACGGCTCCCAAGACTTGTGAGTTACATATGCTTCACGAGGCCCCAGGTTCAAAACTAGTGTGAATTAAATACAACTCACATGGCAGTTAATGTGTTAAACTCATGCCCTCAAAAACTCAGTGGCATGTATAAGAATTAGCAACCTCTCCAGCCTAAAGAGAATTATCTGCTGTCTCTAGATGATTCTCAAAAATAAGCCGATAGCAATTTGAGGCATTATAAATCCATCCAGGTTGGTTCTGACCATGTTGTAGAAGTAATTTTACATGTAATTTTAACTGGCACATCACATGAAAGAACAGATTTGAAAACAGTGGTGTGCATGGCCCTGAAGGTTTCATCTTGGCTAATGGTCTAATCACCTTATGGCACTACTTTGGATTGTGACAAAGGTACCAAAGAAAATGTCTGTAGTCTGGAAAAGATTTATCACTAAGTATAACTGTATATTACTTTATATGTACCTCCTCGTTATAACTCGATAATATATATAAGATCTATATGTAAGATCTTATTAATATATAAGATTGATTACTTGGTGTATGTAAGCATGATGGTACATGCATATACAAGTCCGGAGTATGTTGTATACTTGTCTTTATCAGTTGGTATATTTATATATGTACAATAGCTCATAAGTCTGAAAAATGACTTACACTTGGTCAATAAATGTGTGGACTAGGATAAGAATATAGGTTGTCAGTTTGGAGAAAGATTTATCAGTTTGTAGACGTCTGTATATACAAAAATTCCCAAGATTTCTCCTGTGGTGTATGTGCATGTGGGCTTGTACATGTGATTAGGTGTGCATTCCCACACTGTCTTCTAGGAGGGATGTAGAGTATTATTGATTTGGGAAAGTAGTCACTGTTTCACAAGGAGCCATTTCATCTTGATCAGCGTTTGATTGGAGAGGAAAGCCTAATTTAGTTAAATTAGAATTGCTTTAGCCTTTGTTTCTGAGCTAAGATTTTAAACTAAAATTTCTAAAGCAGGGACATGTGTCATTTTGCACACGTTATACTAATGAAAAGAGTGCTGTGACCTAGTGGTTGGCGAAAAGCAGTTTAGGACTATAAATATTGGTAGACCTTCCATTCAGTACACCTTCCTAAATTATCCATTTAATCTTAAAGTAAATTCAAAAGCTGATCCAACTGGGAAATCAAACTCTGATGCAAGCAACCCAGGGACCTGTTCTCTGACTCATGCACTTGAACGGTGTTCACAGTAAGAAAAGTCGAGTGCATTTAGAAGTTAGATCTGCTTCAGGGAGTTAGAAGCAGTAGGCAGCAATTCTTTTTCTATTGGCCAGGGTGTAGGTGAGTGTTACAGTTATACTTTTTGCCCTTTACTTTTGCAAGTATGTTTTAGGGAACCTTACAATTAGCTTTTGTGTATATTTTAATTATTTTTACCCATCAGTTGGGATTACTTTTGACCGAATGAGGCAGTATAGTGGTTGATTTGTCTCCTGTGAAAAAGAAGTCTGGAGGTAGGCTGCAACTCAGTGATGCTTCTAGGATGTTTCTGCTCTGCCACCTTCCCCATGTAGAATGCAGTCATTGCTTTTGTTGCCTCACAGTGATAAGATGGCCATTGCAACTTCAGATCTCATATCCTGAAACTGGAAAGAGCAGAAGGCTCTCCCTTAGGAGGCTTTGCCTTTTTGTTCAGGTAGGGTCATGCTCTTCAGGGACTTCTAACTACACCATCCTTGGCCAGAACTATTTCGGACAGTCATTCCCTACATGCAAAGGAACTCAGGAAATCAATTATTTTTAATTAAACATATCACTGCCCTGAACAAAATGGGGTTCTGCTAAAAAAGAAAAGAGAAGGGAGATGTGTTCCTGCTGCAAAAGAGTATTGCTGGACAGTGCATTCCCCTGGCCTCTCAAAATGTACACTGGTCAGACCAACCTGCATCATTTCCAGTGTATTATATGTACAAATCATCATTGACCCTCAAGAAAATCCTAAAAGAACAAGTTTCAAGAAAGGTAACTAAAATGATCCACAGTTAAAATTACCACCCAATGAGGACTTTTACTCTAGAAAACAGCACCTAGAGAATGGCCAAAAGACAATGTCCATGCAAATAATAAAAGGGAACAGTGCAGGTAAATACACATTGCTTATCAAATCCTGCAATACTAGAAGTTTGCCTGGACACATTGAAAAATGTGTCATACTAATAAAATTTTTAATATAACATACAGTCAATTTGTAAAACTCATTACATGAAAAATAATATAGACAATAAATATAATTAGAGTCGGAAATATCTTTGTAATGTTAGTAGGTGATTCCAATTCTCAGTCAGTAGACAGTTATTGGGAACCTATTACTTGCTCACAGTCCATAGGGGAATATAGAGTATCTGACCACATAACTATGACAACACAGCAAGCACTAAACCAAGATATGAAACAAGGTATAGTATTGAGGAACACAGAGGACAAAACAGCCAACTCTGCCAAGGATTGTTGATGAAGGAGATTAATCTCTTTCCTTTGGTGTTTATATCCAAGAAGAAAGTTTTGGCCTTCTACAAACTGTCCCCTGGTAACCCTAGCAGAATGTCTGGGCACAGACTACAGTGGAAGTTCTTATGTAGTCATATGTTCTTGTTGTTAGCTTCCAGGAAATTCCAGTTTGGGAAAGTAAATGATTCCTGCATTGATACAAAGAAAATAAGTGAGCTCTAGGTCTCAAATCCTTTTATTAAGTAAATCCTTTTCAAGGATCTTCGCAGAGCAAGGAATTTAAGGTAATTTATGCATCCATAGAATAATACTACCTCTGAATAATGAAGCTGGTTAACCTGGCCAAAAAGCTTTGGTGGACATGATTCCTTAAAGATGGGACCATTATAAAATGAGAGCTTCTGACAGCTTTTTCATGTTTCTACATCATAGGTGTTTGACATCATTCTGGAAGCTCACCAAAAATTTCCTTTGCATCTTTACTACTATGTAGGTACACCTTTATGTATAATTATTAAAAGTAATATAATTTATGTCCCAGCCACCCCATGCTCTCTTTGGCACTTTTGCCAGTACTGGAACATTGGGAGAAGATCTGAGGAGCAGCTCACCTACATGCTTCTCAGTCTTCATTGACTGACACATCTGAGGAGTCCTGTTCCCAGCAGAGATTCCAGTACGAGCAAGAGCAACTCTTTACTCATCTTCAAACAGTCTTGTGTATTTAAATAACCAAAATGTTCCAGATGTCAGAAACTGACTATCATACCAATCTAGAATATAAGTTGTTCTAGGCAGGTAGCACCTCTGTCTTGTTCATTTCTCCATCCTAAAAGAGAGGAGGTATTCAATAAATGGTTGCTGAAGCAAAGAGATAAGTATGGTTTAGATTAGAGCTGGAGATGGCTCTTGGGCAAGCCAACCTGTGTAGGGACCTTGGTGAGAAGTCCTGGAGAGCCAGCAGCTATATGAAAACAAGTAGAGGGAATCAGAAAATACAAGTAAGGCCTGTCAGTGTTTTCTAATTTCCATTTTACAAAGAACCTGTGTTTTTTGTAGGCAACATAATATCCTTGGAGAGTGATCATGAAAGATGACACAAAGCAAGTGTTGTCTTGGGCATAAACCTGCAGTGTCGTGTTATTGTCTCCATGCCTCTCCCTCATTCCTCCTTAGAGTTACCTTTGTATAATTTCTTTCTAAACTTTTTTTGCTTACATAATACTTTTGTGAAAAAACATGGAGGCTTCAGTCATATTCTCCTGAATTTGAATGCCAAGGAGCTGAGTAACATTTCTGAAATTTTCCCATGTTTGTTAGTAAGAAAATCCTACTATTTATCTTGCGGGATTAATGTAAAGATTAAATAAGACAGCAGGCAGGAATTTGCCCAGCACCTAGTAGGCTGTCAGCACTTGTTACCTTTCCTTTCCCCGACCCTCCCTAAAGCTAAATTCATTGGCCCATTGTGAACAGGTCCAGAGGCAGTGAATTACTTCTGATACTTGGTCCAAGGACTAAATGAGGAGAGGCATTTTAATCAAAGTACCAGCAAAGTCTGTGTAGAGATGAACATGCAATTAGTGATCTCCTCCTATCAGGAATAATCAACAGTGGGCCTGACAGAACTGGGATCTTTTACATGGATGATCTGGGCATAGATATTGGTCAGCTCTGTGTGGAGCTGTCTGGAAACAAGAGGCATTTGTAGGTTGGTCACAAACTGGGTGTCAGACATATTAAGCCTGCATTCATCTGACAGCCTCCACAATGCAATGTCAGGAGGGAGGTTTAGCAGTGGGGAGACAATCATGAGATTCTCACAGGTGAGAAATAGAGAATTCTGCTCACTGCCTAGGAAAGAGAAAATATGGTGTGGAAGAAAGGCAGCAAAGTATGTTGCTGACACATGCTGAAAAGGCTTGTCATCTGCGGAGGCCCCACCGCTGTCTCAGGCTTAGAGTATGAGAGAGAATGCTTTTAGGCGAAAAGATGCAGAGCTTAGCCCCAGTGGGCACTGGGGAGAAACCCAGGGCTCAGGGCGTGAGTTAGTTTAGTTAACAAGCTTTCTGTACTGCCTTAGTTCTTCAGAGCCTGTATCGGAGGTTACCAAATCTCCCAATGCAGTGGGCCCAAAGTAGTGAGCTGCTTCAGTCTGGGAGCAAAGATCTCACCATTTGGGACTATGTTGCCATCATGTTATGGCTGCATATTAACACAGAGTAAATAGTTTCTTCTCCAGGGTACTCACCCATTCCCTTAGAGATAAGTGTCAATTCCTTCGAGAGAGACCTGCTCACCTAACCTGCCAGTTCCCAAAGAGCACCAACTCAGACCATCTCATAGCCTTTTCTCTGGCCTTCTTAGGTCTGTTTGTCCCATTATTTGATGATCCCTTCATGGGAAAAATGGGGCAGCCTACACCCTAGTCTTGGTTCTGCCTCCATTAGCT
>NW_012139414.1:4750426-4777721 GCF_000956105.1 Propithecus coquereli
GTCCCATTGGTTTACAGTGAAGTTGCTGTAGATCTTGCCTGAGTCTTTTATGATCCCTGCCATCCAGCCAGGAGCTGTGACTGCTCCGTAACCTTCTTAGATTTAAATCTGTTGCTTGTGTTCTCCTCATAGTGTTACAGAGCAGCAGAGCCCATCCATACTGATGTCTTAATATCCTTCTTTCCTTCTTGGATTTATAGGGTAAAATAAACCCTCTGCCATAGAAGTGCTTATTGATTACTGAAGTACATAATAAAGCCCAAGAATAAAGTAAGACCAAGTAATCGGTTCTATTCCTGAGGGATGACAATAAACTGGCCAAAGCAGCCTCTGAAGGTTGCCTTCTGCCTTGCAGCTAGGAGGCTCCTTTTTAATTAGTTGTCAGAACAGTAAGCAGTGAATGATAGAAACCAGACAAAAAGAGTACATACTGTGTGATTTCATTTATATAAAGTTTTAGAAAATGCAAACTAATCTATGTGACAGTAAGCCTATCAGCGGTTGGGGGACGGGGTCTGGGCAGTATGGGGGGCACCTGAGGGAGGAGTTAACCAAGGAGCACAAGGAAACTTAGGGGGCCGATGGATATGTTCACGGTCTTGATCATGGTGATAGTTTCGCAGGTATATACATGTATTTAAAAAGGTATCAAAATGTACGTGTTAAATAGTTTACTGATATCAATTATATCTCAGTAAAGCCACTAAAAATACTAAGCAGTACACTGTGAAGAGATAATCCATGGCTCACTTTTGCTAAAAAAATTTTCTCTGTTCTTAGGAAGCTACATTTTGAGGAACATTTAGGAGGAATTGTGAGACTAAATTTCACCTTCATATTTAGATAAATAGGGGTTTCAGAAACTGAATGATACCATCAAAAATAAAGTTAAAAGGCATACAAAAGGCAAGACAGCCCTTTCTCCATCCCTTTTTCTCTCCTACATCTGAACCCTAAACGTGGCTTTTAACATAATTTTTTGGTAAAACAAAGAAAATGTTTAGAAAATAGCAATAGCATTAGTTCTTTTCTCCCCCCAACCCTTCTGTCATTACATTTCTCCCTCCCAGAAAAGAGGTTTACAGTGGAGAAATAAAAACTACTCCAAAATGTTAGCAGTCTAAAAGCAGACGGGCATTTTCAGCACAAAGAGATGTTTGTTTTCCTTGCATTTTAACTCTTAATTTTTGACACAGTGGGGAACTCCAGCATGGCTGCCATTTAAAATGTTACAATGCCATGGTGCTCTGATTGCTTCTGTCACAGGGGTGTTGTGACTGAAGGCCAGGAGACAAAGCAAATGAGGCCAAAGACAGTGCCTGCTGCTGAAGTGCTGGTCCATTTCTCCACATTTGAATTTGTCTTTTCTCTGGCTAACTGCTTTTCTGGCTTGAGGAGGAGTCACTCAGGGAGAATGAAGCTGGAATTTGTACAACCTCTTTTCAGTACCCTTGATTTTAATCAGAAATACACAATTATTCTTTTCCTCCAAATAGAGAAACTCAATCCCCATTTTAAATTCAATTATTGTAATTGCAGCATTCAGAAAAATAGCACATTCATTTTCTAATAAGAGATTGTGGATACCAAATTACTGCATATAGTATGTCAAAACAGGAAACTTGAGACTGGCAGACCAGTGGGTGTTTTTATCTTGGCAATTTGTATTTTCTTGCAGATAATTTCTAGTAATCCTACCCTTCCTTGTTTATGATATAGGAGACTAACTAGGTTTCAAGCCATCCTAAAATAAAGACTGTTGTTGGGTACAATTTAATTTAAAATCCCAGTTACGAATATGATGAATTATAACAAGGGCAAAAGTGAAGGCAGATACCCAATAAAGAGAAGAAGAAAAAGGAATCAGCTTTGGGGTCCTATGGAATGGTAGTCCAGAATGTCTTTGGATCTTCTCGAACCACCTACCATTGCCTCAAGCCATATTTATTTTCTTATAGCCAGGCTTTTTACTGTCTTGCATGTGTTTAAAAAAAAGAAAAAGATAGAAAAAGGTCTGGTTGTGAGAAGTTGATAATGTGGGCATTATGTCTTAGCAATATGAGAGCACCGTTTTCCCTTTTCCTGCTTTATTTGGCTTGAACTGGGTCAAATGTAAAAAGAAAATTTTAGGATTTTGAGGTTCCTGATTTTCTTAAAAGAATAACCTTGAAATCTATCTGATTTCTCCAAGTGTATGGTATTATTACTGTCTTCTTAGGATATACTTTTGTCTCAAAGCTATGTCCATGTCTTTCTCATAGACACGTTCAGACACCTACCACTTTCCGTCAAGCACTGTACATTTCCTGATCTCCTCAATGGAACATTTTCCATGATACCTTCTCTCTACCTTTGCTATTTTAATTTATTAACTCATTCTTTCACATATATTTACTGAGCACCTACTAGGTACGAGATTCAGGTGGAGCAGGATATGAGCAAACTCTGAGATATATTCAGAGAAACTGACCAGCAGTGTTGGAGGTGCTAGAAGCCAACAGCTACAATACAGCCAGAGAAGGCAGAGCACTGGAAAGCTTTTATATGGAAGAGGAAATAGACATTTCCATGTGTCCCAAAAGGGAAAGAGTAGTCTGTTGAACTCTTAAGTGCCTACTAAATGCCAGACACTTTAGTTACATTCCCTCAACTGATCCCTATTTTTGCAGTTACATCTGGGAAGTTTTATCTCTTCACAAGGTTACTGCGTTAGCTGATTTTGCTAGCTCAATCCTTAAATCAGCCTTGTATATAAATAATTTCCATGTGAAGGGCTATCCAAATATCTACTAATTCTGATTGGTTAGAATCTCTGGACAAATTCCAAAGTGGCTGGCTTCCTAGTTGCACCAATAATCACTTGATTTCAATTTTTTTTTTTTTTGGTGACAGGATCTTGTTCTGTCACTCAGGCTAGAGTGCAGTGGTGTCATCATAGCTCACTGCAGCCTCAAACTCCTAGGCTCAAGTGATCCTCCTGCCTCAGCCTCCAGAGACAGTGGAACTACAGGCACATGCCACTACACCCAGCTAATTTTTTACATTTTTTGTAGAGACAGGGGTCTTGCTATGTTGCTTTGACTGGGCTGAAACTCCTGGACCCAAACAATTCTCCCACCTCGGCCCCAAAGTGCTGAAATTACAGGTGTGAGCCACCACACCCGGCTAGTGTTTTTGATATTCATTCTATCTGTCTGTTTACTTATTTTTCCAATTCAGATTTGAATGAACATCTTAATGATGTCAAAGCACATCAGTCATTACTGCACTATGCATAACTTACAAGTTTAGACTCCAGATCTTCTATCTATACATTTTACTTTAGTCCCTATACACAGGTTATTGACTATTTGAAGAATAAATTCAGACTATATGCACTCCCAAAAATGTGCATCAGGAACCTAAAGGAATGCTCAAAATGTGAATTCTAAAGTATCTTGCCTTGTTGGTATTTTATCAATGAAATAAAATCATTAGTTAGGAAGATTCCTGTTGTCTTCTTTGAAAGGAAATGATAGTTTTTGTTTGTTTGGGTTGTTGTTTCTGGTTTTATTTTTGTTGTTGATTTTTAATCAGGGTCCCACTCTCAGTGGCATGATCATAGCTCCCTGCAGTCTCAAACTTCAGGGCTCAAATGATTCTATACCTCAGCCTCCTGAGTAGCTGGCACTATAGGCACATGCAACCACTCTCTGCTAATTTTTAAATTTTTTTTGTGGAGACTGAGTCTTGCAGTATTGGTCTCAAACTCCTGGCCTCAAGCTATCCTCTTGCCTTGGCCTCCCAAAGTGCCAGGATTACAGACATAAGCCACCACACCCAGCCTGTTTCTGTTTTTGTGTAGCATAGCATCAAGTCTTCAAATACCTCCCAAGCAGAAATCCTTGCAGAATATGATTTCCCCTCTGGCTATGAAATGGTACAAAACTTCAACCCAACATTTAAATAACTATTAAGTTACTAAATCACTGTGTATGATATAACATATCTTTCATGGAAAGACTTGGAAAAAATAAAACTGTTCATATTTCTTTCTGGCTGCTTTCACATGCCTGAACTCATTTCTGACAAAATCCTATGGAGTGGTTATCATCCCCATTTACAGGTTTAAAAAAGCCTCCAAGATTTCAAATACCTTTCCCAAGACTGCGTGTTTATTAAGTGGAGGGGTCAGAATTTCAACCTCCGTCAGCCTCAGACTGAGTAAGCACTCGCCGTGTGTCAGGTGCTGTGCTAGGTCCCTCCTCTTAAGGGAGAGCTGTCCTCTGTGGAGTGGAAATAAGGCCGCCCGGCTGCATTCACTGCTGCTAGTAGTCATCGCAGCCTCTTTTCAGTCTCAACTTGCCGTTACCCTCCGCCAAGCAATCAGTCAAGAAAATAGTTTCTCAGGTAGTTTCTTTGTACAGTGCGTGAGAGTGAGGTGGTACGTTATACTGGCTAAGCACATGAACTTTGGAGGACAAGACTGAGTTCAAGTACCATCTCTGCCATGGGAATCCTTAACTTCTCATCTCTAAAATGGAGGGCTTTTCCCTTCCAGGGCTATTGTTGGGACTCTTTAATCAATGCCAGCTGCTGACTGGCATTTCTAGGAGGAAAAAAAAACCACTCTGCAGTCATTGCTGTGGAGGATCCCTACCCTAAGAAAGCTGTGTCACAGAGATGTGAAATGCACTTGAGGAAGCAGGCTTTTCCTGAGATGGACATTGTCCCTTTGGCAGGGAATTCAGTCATGTAGGTGCCACTTAGCATAGAAAGCAGGAGCTACATTCAGTACCTCACAACCTTAGTGTCTGGAAGGAGGAATGGTTTTCAGCAGCCTCATTACCTGGGGAAAAAGAACTCAGAGTTACAGGCACTTTAAGAAAGATGCTTTTACTTTGAGTGTTGGAGAAAATAGAACAATTACCTATTGAAGGCAAAGTGGATGAAAAAAACACCTCTGTTCATACTACTCTGATCATTTAATCTATTCAAATTCATTCTGCGTTCTTGAAGGTGATTCAAGCCAGACTGTTCTGCTGGCTGCACCATTCCTTCCCTAGGCTAGGACACAGGGTGATTGCCTGAGATTCCCAGCTAAACACAGCATTTCCTACTCTAGGAGGAGATTCCTCAAAGGGCAGTCACAGATATGTGGAAGGAGTGGAAGCAGGGAGGGAGGAGGAATCCATAAATCATCAAATCATTATTGAGCATCTTTGAGGGCCCTCGAGACTGAACTAGGCCCTGTGATGATTCCAAGGGCAGCCAGACTGTGCTCTTTGAGGAGCTCACCACCTGCCTGGGAAGCAAGACTTGTATATATGAAATAAGTGAAGGATTCTATTCTATCTAAACTAGAGCCAGGTAGATTTCCAGCTCCTGGCTCACACACACTTAAATAAAAAAGAAAGTCTTTGTTGAAGAAGGAAGGAATGATTTCTAACATCTGTTGAGTGCTTCCTGTGTGTCAAGCATTGTTCTAAAACATTTTTATGTTTATTATACATGTACATACATATTTTATATATTTATTAACTCAATTAATGCTCTTGACAACACTGTGAGGTAGATACTGTCAGAAGCCCTGTTTGACAGATGATGAAACTGAGGCTTAGAGAGATTAAGTTACTTGCCAGTGGTCTCACAGACCATATGCAGTAGAGTCAGGGTTTGAACTCGGGCAGTGTGGCTCCACAGTTATATATGAAGCAGAATAATATGGTCTTTTCAAGAGTTTGTTGGCCTTTTGGTTCAGACTGAGAGCTACTGTTACCTACTCTTCTGGCTTTGGCTTCCTGAGTCTTAGGCATGCTCCCCCTTTCTACAAGAGAGACCAGCTTGAACCAACCCTCTGTGATTTCACTCTACCTCTCGCCTGGCCCTGCCAGGCCTCTCATTTGTAGTTTCTCTTACTGAGCACATTTCTAAACGAGGACAGTTGCTCTACTTTAAGGACATACAAATGGCTTGCCCTCACCTGTCAAGCATGATCCTTGTATTTTACCAGGCCCATTATGAACGCAATCTTTCTGTCGAAATTTGCATACCTCCTTTCTTGAAAAGTAATGACAGCAATTTCTTTCCCTCCGCTCACTTTCTGAGTGTCTCATTTAACGGCACCTGTGAAACCGACAGGCACAGAGATGAGAAGTGAAAGAGAGCAGTTGATTAAATCATCATCAAGTCGGGCCTCAGAAAGTCAATTCTGCTTGCCGTCTGCAATGATATCCTTTTATCTTAAAGTAATGAGCTATGGCACTTTTGCATCGGGTAATGCGATAAGTTCTATTAGCATGTTCCATTTGCCTCACAAGCAAGGGCAAGTCATTTTAGCTAGCTCATATCACTGCAATCAAAGCAATTGGCTTCCCAGGCAGAGAAGAAAGGGAAAAGGCTCAGGGTGATTTCTATGGATCACAACACAGCGGAAAAAATAGACTCTTGTGTTATTTTAACCCATGGCAGACTTTTCCTTTTTACTCATCAGCAAATTTGGGTTTTATTAGCTTACACAGTCTCCAAAAGGGAACCGAGCTTTAGTTGAAGCAAACCTGGGGGCTCAGGCCCCACCCAAAGCAGCAAGCAACTATGATATAGAAAGGGGAAATTGCAGCATTACAAGGAGTCACAAATAGAACACTGCTGAGGAACAGGTGAGAATGTCTCTGTGATAATAACACTGTGGCCTCACGATAAACTCTTGCTTCCCACTGTCTTCAAAGTCATTTGTAATAGGTCCCCAGGCAGGTACGGATTAATGCTATTGATGACTTAGAATCAGTAAATCAATGACAAAGAGGAAAAGGATCTGTTGCTTAAGCCTAAAAGAGATAATTTACAAATCACCAGGCCCTAGACTGTCAGTTTTACCTTTGGACAAGAAACTCATTTTTTTCTGAGTTTGGCAACCACTGAGGCTTATGGGTTTTAAGTAAATTTCATTTTTGGGGTTTATGTATGTTTATATTTGGCAAAACGTGACTTCCTTTCTTCTGAGGAAAAAAAAAAAGCTGAGCTCTCCAAAGATTTGTGAAATATCGACTTCTCCCCTGGCTTCCAAAAACTCAACAATATTTTAATGATCTAAGTGGAAATTTACAGCACACATATTGTTTTATGAAATATACCTGGATTTCAAAGTAACAAAAAGGAAAAAAATACTGAAAATTAAGTAATTTGTGAGCTTTAAAACTTCAGGTTTGGACAAATTGATTTCTGTCAGTGTATTTGCACTGCTAATGAGTGGTCAGAATAAACTTAGCACAGAGTAGGCACTTTAACATGATTGATAGACTGAAATATGTGATCATCTGAGAGCTGCTGGAGGCAAAACAAAAAGTGTTCCCTTAGCCCCCTCAGATCACATTGGTTATTTGAGCTCTGGCCAACTCAAACTGAGAACTTGCAAAAATGCCAGATTCTGAGAACTCCCCGTGCAGGAATACTAAGTTATCAATATAGAATTCCAGAGGCTTCTGAAAGCTTGCTCTCTGTTGTATTTCCTGAACAACTGAAGATTGGTGTACCTCATACTGTTTTCAAATGGGCTCATCATATGATTGTCAGAAGCTGTATTCTTTTGAACTATTATTTGGAACACAAATCTTTTCATTAGGCTTTCATTTTATCTGAGCTATTTTATTTGCTCAGGCATAGTTATTGTTGAGATAGAGAGGAGGAGCCAGTGGCATCATTTTGCAGTCAGTAGGAATACCTCAAAACATTTTCATGATTAAAATGTTCTTTTTATTTCTAGGGCCCCAATAGCTTTAAATTTCACTTAAAGTCCAAAGCCAGTATGAGAGCAATGTAAGCAATGTGAAATGAGGGCTTTGTGGATTGATAAAAAACAGACACCACCAGATTTGCCATATGTGGCACAAAATGGCTGCCTGTTTTTGCATGCGCAAGGGATTAGACAGATGGGAAGGGGATGTTGGACTTGTTTGTAGTCACCATGCTGCTACTTCTTTAAATAAGAAAATAAGTGCCATGTTTTCTGCAGGTGGCTTCTTCTGAAATTGCTTTTAGGTGAGGGATGTCTTTACGGTCTTGGATAAACCTGCCCCAAAGGGGAATCGATTTATTTTGTCGCTGGCAAAGTTAAATTGTACTTGATGTTAGATGCTGTAGTTTACAAGTTGGGGTTCTCCCTCATTTTCCTCTCATTTCCTGTAGGCAGAAAGAAGAATAAAATAACTTTGTTCAGCAGTGGCGTTCAGCCCTGACATCTTTGGTGGCAATGATAAATGGATTTGAGATACGAAATAACTGTTCCATCAAGGTCCATTGAGCAGAATAGAGAGCAATGCCCTCCTCAATGTCATTGTATGTGATATATTCAATGATTGCCACTTTCTGCTTAAGAATGCATTCCATCACAAGGTACCTAGAATTCCATCTTGTTCTACATTCTGAATGAGGCAGAGAGGTGTCTTAGACCCTGACTTACTTGAATTTGAAGCAGAGTCTTAAAATATAGATGTTGAGATTCCTAAATGAAAATGAGAAATGTTTGCTTTTGAGGAAGTATAATAAAATCACAATCACATGGTTTCTGGGCCTTTTAATGGAAGACATTTTCTTCTAGACCCCAACCCTAGGCTCTGCTGACAATTTTATTCCTGCCCAGTATGTTCACACATACATCCCCATTGCATTAAGCTGTTAAATTAGTGTTTCCTATACTTTGTCTTTGGAATCACATGTCTTTTAAGTCATAGTTTGCTTGTGCAACATAGAATCAACCATGGTTTGAACAATTCTCAAGAATGAGATAGATTTATCAATGTAATTGCCACCTACTGTGTCCCAAGGCATGTAGGTACAAAGATGAGCAAGACACTGTCCTTAACCTATATGGAGCTCACTGTTTAGTAGGGAAGACTATTGTGGCAAACAACTGAAATACAGTTTTATAGGGAGTAGAGACAGAAGCAATTAATTTTCTCTAGAAGGGCATTGAAAGATTCAAAGAGGGAACTGTTTTGAAGGTGAAGAGCAGCCTTTTAGGTAGAAACTTAAAGGAATAGAATTCCCATCAGAGGGAATTGTTAAGTGCAGAGATAGTAAGACCTCAGGGTATGACTGAGTGTGGCTGGGTGTGGCTGGAGCAAGGGATGTGTCAGGGTAGTGCTGCTGAAAATGTGGACACAAACCAGGGCCAGTCCATGAGCTGTTTGTAACTAACCTGCTATGAGATTAGTATGGCAGTTGAGAGTAAGCGTTGGGAAACTTTTAGAGCAATTCAGTAGCATAATTTTGTATCTCATAAATCTAATAATTAAGTATTTTATATGTCTTTATTTCTCTAGACATTCATTTTTCATTATATTTTACAAAAGTATTGGTCTGCAACTTATTGAAAGTTAAAGAAAACAAAAACAAATGGTCCTTCACCACAGAAAGCTTAGGGGCATCATGTTGAGGGAGTGGTTGGAAGTTGGAGGTGGGGTTGTGGATGGAAACAGAATGTGAAGAGGCTTCTCTGGTCTTGGGAGGCATCATCGTCCAATAGAAATTAGGAAATCCACTCTGGTTAATATGGACTTGGATTAGAAAATGGAGAAACCATAGACCCTGGAAAGCAATCATTAGTCTGTGGTAATGCTAAAATAAAACCCTGAACTAAAGCAGCAGCCATGCCATGGAGATGGAGAGTTAGAAAGTAGAATCAATAATATGGGGTAAGAGAGGAAGATGAGTCTGCTCAAGAGTGGAGTGGAGGATGATGAGACTCTTCACTTACATGGTTGAGTGATTTTGTGGCAATGCTGTTACCAAGGACAGCATGGGAGAGGTGCATTTGGAGTGAGCAAAGATGAGTCCAGATTAGATGGATACCTGAGTCTGAGGTATTCATAGCACATCAGAAGGGGGCACATAGCAAACAGAAACATACTGATGATAAATATTTATCATCTGTACACAGTCTGCACCATGCATTGTCTAAGCTGTTTGCATGTATGAACTCATTTTATTCTCACCTTCTTATTAGAAAATGCTATTATTAGCCACATTTTACTGGTAAGTAAACTGAGGCACAGAGAGTTTAAAAAACTTTTCCAAAGTTACATAGCTGACAAATGTGGGCATGGAGGGTTTTTAGTCTCAGCATATACATGGTAGATGGAACCAAGGGAATCTTTAAGGACTCCCCTGGAAATCACACAGAAACAATAGAACTACAAATGTAACTCTGGGGAGACAGTGACATTAAAGAATATGCATAAAAGGAAGGGCCTTGAAAAGATACTGGGAAAGAGCAATATTGGCGAATGTGTGCAAAGGGAAAAATTCCAGGAGGCTCAATTGAAACAATCTATTTAATAAATACTTAGCACTAGGGAATTTTTTTAATTAGATTATGCTACAGTCCATGCAATGGATTGCAGTGCAGCCATTTTTTAAAGTGATGTTATAGGCAAATTTTACTGATTAAACTATAATATTTGACATGTTATATGAAAAGAAAAGCAGGTTACAAAATGCTAAGAATTCATTTTTATTTCTTAAAATGTATGTGTGAAGGGTGAGGAGGAATATATATATTTCCTTAAAAGATAAGACTGGAAAGAATTATACAAATGCGTTAACCAGTGTTTACCTGTGGATTGTTGGCTTATGGGTGATTTTTTAAATGATCCAGTAAATTATGTATTTTTAAAAGGGGAACTATAGGGTGGGTGGGTTGGTCGTTTAAGGAGTAGGACTTGTCTGAGAAAGAAAAATGGTGTCTCTAGCAGTTCACTTTTAATTTATGAAACTATAAAGGAGAGAAGGTGAAGGTGAAGTTGAGTGGTAGCTGTATTGGGATGGCTGGAGGGACTCAGGTTAGGAACTAGTCCCTTCCTAACTCTGCATTCAAGGCCTGTGTCTTAGCATGCACACTTCCTATTTCCTCCTCCTTGTCTGTGGGGGTTTAGGTCATATCTTTGTCTGAAGCCTGGGTGACCAAGAATTTTTACTTGTCAGTGCTGTAAGGGCTACTTGTTCGTTTTCATTTCTTTTAAAATGGAGGAAAATATTTTCAACTTTTCACAAAGGGCTTTGAAATCTTGCCATGAAGAGTACTCTGTCACCTCAAGCTGGTAGTTAGTGTGCAACCTGTTTGCTAATAAACCAAAGCAGGACCCCAATGTCAAATGCTTAAAATGGTCAAATCAGCAGGGACCCTGTTTCTGCATTTGACATGCCTTTTCCATTTCCCAGCTTCATGCAGAACATAAACCTGAATCAAGAGGTGGTTCAGTGTGAACTCTTATAAATTGGAGTGGGTATCTAGGGATTGGGGAGCAGACACTTCTTCTTTTAACCTTTGAAGACCAAGAATCATTTGGTCAAAAATCCACAACATATTGAACTTAGGGTGTGAAAGCTGTGTAGTGTATTAAATGTGAATTTGAGACCATGAATTCTACCCACACTGACTCTATAAAACAGCCTCCCTTTTTCATAAAGCAGGCCCATAAACCGCTGCCAGTGAAGCAGAAAGACTCCTTAGGACTGTGGCTCGCTTTCTGTCTGGGGTTGTCAACAAACCCCCTTTATGAGTGGAATAGACCTCTTATATGTGTCGAGCTTCTGGCTTTTTACAGAGTGTGTTAGGAGCCAGGCTAGGCAAACGTTAGGCGCTGTTTGCTGAGTGCATTTATTGCCTTTGCATAATTTATGAGCTGGAGGGGTTGACCATCATTCGTCTCTGCCAGGGGCTGGCACTCGAGGCTCCAGAGAGTGGAGCTGTAAATTGGATGGTGCGCTCCTGCTGAGCTCACGGCAAAGTCCTCGGGTCAGTATGGGAATTTAATACCAGAAATGGAACTGTTTTCTCAGCGCACCATGTGGGCCCCAGTGCAGCAGAGACTGTTTTGGCAGACTCTGCGACTGGCCTTGTCGAGGAGCTGTCACTCACCCGGCATGTTATGTGGGGAGCCTGAGCATTTTTAATCGGCTTGGCATCCGTGCTGCTTCCATAATGGATACCAGTAGGTCTCAGTTCTTCACCATATGCTTAACTCTGGAGACAAGGTGCTTCTGGGTATATCAGTAATTACTTGATGCAGAATTAAGTGGACCTTGAAATTAGAACTGGACTGTTGGAAAGCAGGAAGCTTAACACTTTGATAGCAATAACCATTCCCAGGGACATACTGCTGTTAGGATGGGGGTGCACAGTGGTGGTTCTTCCCAACTTCCCCACTCACTCTCCCCCATACGCACCAGATCCTTGGGGGTGTAGGCAAATGCTATGCCACGGCCTTCAGCTGTCATTGATTACCTCACAAGGAGAGCTGTGAACATCTGGGAAAGTGAACCTGCCTGGAAAAATACACTTCTCTCTTCCACACTTCTCCTGAATCATGCGTTGTCACTCTTGAAAATGTGCCCGGACCTTAGGAACTTCAAGGAGAGCTTAATTAAAGGCAATGGAGAGATTGCAAAATCAGGAGAACACTGTTGTTCCTCATCCATCTGTTGTCGTTCTAGGCCTTCAAAGTCTTTATCTCACCCATTTTCTTTCTCAACAAATTTGATTTATTATAATAGAGAAATCACTCATTAGGCAAAATAATGTAAATTTAGACAATCTGAGGTCAGAAGCTTAGTTGAAAACAATGTAGTTGTACTTGTTTAAATCACTGTCACTGAATATCTGATAACCCTATGGCACTGAGTAGCCAATGGAAGAAGTAGAAAATGTAAAAATCCTCTAATGTGTAAGATTGTGGTGTAAATGCTCGTCGTACAGAATGCTGAGACTGAAAAGAGGAAGTAGTCCCTAAGCTGTATCTTATGATAGCAAGATATCCATTAGGATGGGCCTTTTGTTACTTTCCATTGAAAACGCTCTAATAGTACCTTAAACAATAAGGTAACTTAATGTTTTCTGAACAAAAAATTCCAGAGGGAGTCTCCTCTGAGATGGGTTCAGGGGCTCAATTAGGTCAGACTTTTCTTCCCTTGGTCCCACCATCTTGTTTTTGTACTTAGCCTTTTTGCCTAAAAATGATTGCACAGATGACTGCTACAGATCCAGACATCATGTCCTTATATAATCATGTTCAAAGGAGAGGCGGGTGGTTCTTGCTTTTCTCTTTTTACTTAAGAGAGAATTTTTTTTTTTTTCTAAAACCCTCAGAAGACTTCAAAATCTTATTCACCAAAGATGGGTCTTATGACTACCCTTAGTGGCAAGAAAAATTGGGAAAGAACATGTCTGGCTTTTTTAACCTCGGAGTGTCAGGAGGAGGTACAGACTAGGGAGAAGGAAGTTGTAAATGGCTATGGATATCTAGCCAGCAGTGGCTGTTCTACAAGCAAATATATTTCCCGTTTCTGTTTGTAGTTACATCAACTCCCATGTCCAGGTGGCCACACTAAAAAACCTTGGCATCGTCCTAGTCTCATCCCTGTTACTTACTTCCCATATCCGTGTGTTGTCAAATCCTATGGTTCTACCTCAGAATTGCTATGCCATCTGTTTCTCCCTTTCCCAAACCATGGCACCACCCTGTTTAGACAGTGTAATGGTTGCCAAACTGCTTTTCCTGTGACCTGTTTCTTCCTCATTGTACACACTCTCTCCACCACCCCACAGAAAGAGTCATCATAATGGAAACAGCTCTGATCATGTCACACCCCTGCTCAGTGTTGGTGTTCAAGCTTTTTGTCTACTGCTGAACTGAAGGCTACTTTAGGACCAGGCCTACATCTTGGTTGAATTTCTTTCTAGCTTAGCAGTGCTTTATCAAGGGCTGTTGAGTGAATGAATGGATGTGTTTATCTGCTGAGCAATTACTCTAACAAAACACATCCCCCATTTTTAATCGAATATTCATCAACAAAACATTCTTGATTGTTTTTAATTATTTTTTTCATGTCTAATGAACTTAAAGATTTAGGTTAATTATTAATTATCATTCTCTAGTCGTCCCAAACTCAGCTCAACAGTTGGAATTTGGGATCTGTTAGATACAGTGTGAGTCTATGGCCCTAAAGCATCTTTTTTTTTTTTTTTGATCATACTGTTGATTGATTCATTACTCTGACCTTTTGTCTTTGGCATGTTTTTTGTAAGGAATGTTCCTTCTATTCTCAGGGCCTCTAAACTGTGGAAAAGGCAGCCATCACCAGTGGTGAGCCTTGCCCATTATGTTCTGTTTCCTTCAAAGTCCAAAGGTTTACCTGTTTTCCTTTAGCAAAGCACCAGGAGAGATACAGCCATTTACGTTAGGTAAAGGTAGAATTTCTTCATTAAGAATTTATTTTGCTCTGAATTCCATTAAATGATCTTGATTCACCTTAATCCCATGGCATGTTGACTCCTAGAGGGGCATCCCTTCTACTGTACGGTGGCAATGCTCACTGGTGTGATTGGGCACCTTGTCGGACTGACTCCAGGAAGGGCCACAGAATACAGGCATCAGATGAGATCAACAGAACAACCTTTTGCATCTGAACAGCATTTTGCTTCTGATTCTGTTACTAGCACTTGAGCCAACGAAACTCTTTCTTTCTAGCTTAGACAACATTTCTTATTTCTTTTATCTGTCTTGCCCTTTTGAGGGGGGAAGAGTGAGTATCAAAAGCAAAAACATAATCCTTGTACTAACCCTTATTCTCTTGTCTTCATTTTCAGTGTGACAGTGACAGTGACCAGGAAGAGAAGGTAAGACCCCCTCCCCCATCGTGGGCACAGCACATGAGACACTATGAACACCATAGTCCTCCTACACACAGCTGCAGGGTGGGATGCCAGCTTCATGTTGGCAGTACCTTTTCTCTTCTGGAAAAATGGGCATTATTCACACAGTGACATTTCCTATGATAAAATATAATATGTTTAGTTTTTGAGATACTCTTTTTTTTTAAACGAGTCCTTTAATATTGCATATATGTGACACTGAGTTTTCACTTTATGGAAGATGACTCATAGACCCAAAAAACATTTTTTAAAAAAAGAAATTATTTTAATAGCCATCTGACTTTTTTTAATCCGTGACGAGAACATTAAACTTGCTAGTATGTATTTATAAAGTCATTTCTGTGTTCATTTTACTGACCTATAAGCTTCTTCCTGCTTTTCTGTACATATTGCCCTTCTTAATAGAAATCTCAATGAACATGTCTAGGAATCTCATCATGGGTAGGGATGGGCGGCGGAGCTCAGATGGGAACTTCTCTCTTCTCATCCTGGTGGATGCGCAGGTAGGAGGACAGTTCTTCCTGCAGGAACATACTCTGTTTCGAGGCTGATGGCCCCCAGCCTCTGTGTATCCAATTCAACATGGATCAAGAAAAGGAGCTCAGTTTCAGAGCTTCCAGAAGATTGGATCACAACCTGGTAAACTGGCTTTCTGCTGCTTAAAGCAAAGGAATTGTTTAGTCTTCCTTTTTTTTTTTTTTAGCTCTCCCAATCCCCAACCAAATTTCTTTCCATTTTTACTGCTGCTTTGTGTATTTCGAACAGAGTTACCTGAATATCATGGTTTCTGTATTGCTTGGCACTGAAAGGATGGATTAGACCTCCCTCCCCCATTTCCGGACCTGTCCTGGGCCCTCTTCTTTGACTTTCACCTCCTACGTGCTTGCGGATTTTACTCAGAATTCCGTGGTTAGTGTTTAGTGGGATCTTTCCAACAAGCCCAGAATTTTTCCCTCCTTCTTTGCTGCCAGCCTCCAAGAGAGATCTAAAGGCTCTTGTTCTGTACCGTCGTTAATTTGAATTCAGCATATGTAGCCTGTTATAAAATGCGAGACATCATCATTTGAGCAGGTCAAGCATATTCAGATGAAGACAAATGGTGCTTATTTGATTTCCTTAAAATCAGGAAATGAAAAAAGTGCTCTCTGGAGAAATCATGTTCTGCCTGACTTGGATGATAGACCAATGCATGTCCCCCAGATAAGAATAGGCTCTCGCCTTGAGGTTTTTATCTCTGAAGGACGGCCAGGACTGTCAGCTTGCTGACATGTGCATTATCCATGTCATTTTAAACAAAGTAACCTATGGAAGGGTGCGCTGTGCTGTGACATGGTAATGGGCTGTTGGATGACAGCGAAAGTACACACTGGAAAGGGGGCTGTGGATTATTCTTTTGTTTAACTGACAAGTAGGAGCTTCCTTCCTCCAGCCCCCTGGAGTCTTAGCTCCTTGGCAGTTGGACCCCTGGTGTCTCAGGCAGCCAGTGTGTAGTGGGTGCCAGGGACTTGTGCGTGGCCATAATGGTTCAGCGTTCGAGGTGTGCTCACTGGCTACCCGAGCCCCCCAGGCCACGTTCCCACATGGCAATCAACATCTCATTCGTCAGGTGTCACTGGTACTCAGGGAGGGACTGGTACCTTCTGGGCATTCCGGGAAATCTATAGGCCATGGTTGATCTCGCTTTCTAGGTCTGTGCTACTTCTCCAAGAGGATGAGCTCTATTCGGGGTTTCACAACTGAGCAGACATTCTTTCTTTAAAAGGAAATGTGAACTCCAGAAACATCACCAGTCTTCAGTAGTGCTAAAAGGTGGTGAGGATGCCCAGCTTTGCATTCCGTGTAAGCATCTTGATCAGTGGTCTCAACCTGGGATACTCGCCCACATCACCTGGGGAGCTGTTACAAATCCCAATGCCTGGGCCTCATCCCAGATCAGTTCCCTCCGGCTGGTGCTGTCCCACACCACTAGTCTAGATGATCACCTAACTCTGGTAATTTCTAGAAGTAAGCCACCTGTGGTTGTCAGAGGGATCTGGGGGCCAAGGTGCTTCCTGCATACTGACAACATCCCAACTGGTCCTTTCCCACAACCTGAATTCCCAAGTCATTGTTACCTGGGTTTCCATCTCCAAGTGCAAGAAGCAGCAAAGATGAGTGTTGGGAAGGTAGCCCACATCCACCACTCTGAGTTTGGGTTGATTTCAGGGCAGTAAAAGAGATACGTAGGTGTTTATAGGCAAGTCCAAGAGGGTAGCCATGGCAGGAAGGGAAGGAACATTAGAAGTGCTTCTCTGATGCGCAGCGCACTTCTTGCTTTGGCCCCCCTGGTCGTTCTTCCTTTTGACTGTGATGGTCCTGCAGGTCTTCTTCCCAAGCTGCACCACAACCAGGACTCACATCATCTGTCCCTGCCCTGCCACAGACCATTTCTCCAGTGGGTTCCTGGCAGGAGCAGTCAAGACTCTGTAATTGCCATCGTGCCTGCTTGGCCCTGTTGTAGTTAGGACTGTCAGGCTTCCCCTTTTCAACTGAGATCGTCTGGTGTTTATCACCGTCTTCAACACCATCCTCCCAGACTTCTGCTCTGTCGGAGCCTGGCCCCCGTCAGCCTCATGTGTACTAGAACCTCTTGCGTGTGCCCCCCTTGGAGCCCCAGAGCTAACCAGGGCTGCTTTCATGTGCTGCTTGGAGGATTCGCATTCAAATCTGAATTGCTAATGGTAGAAAAGATGCCACTCAGTGTCCTGGGAACCCTTCAGCAAGCCCCACCAGGGATGCTGTTGGAGGCAAAAGTGAGACTTGCAGGGAACCTGCTGGGATTTCTCTCCGGAAGACCTGTCATTCTCTCGCTCCATAGGGATCTGCAGAACCGGCGGTCTAAAATTAGGGTACTGTATTTCACACAGCTGACTGAATTAAGATAAACTCTGCTTTCCTCTGATATGAAGCTGTAATTTATAAAATGATACCCTTACTAATTAGTGTGGAAGTGACTAGGAAAGGGGCTAAAAAGCAGCGCTTTCCCTAAGTGCAGGAGACACACTTGTGTGTGGAAAAGGCTTTGATGAGACACTGAGCAAAGCCTCTTCCTTAGCCTCCCCTCCCAGCCATGTGAATACATTTCACAGCAATGTCACAGAACCTGGAGGACTTTTGTGAAGAGTAAAAATTGGGTTGGGAATTAGAGAAGGCTGTGAACACTCTTTATCTTAGATGTGGGATTGTTCTTCATTGTAGTTAGAGCAAAGAAAAGAGGCAGTACTTGGCACCTTAATCACCCAAATTAAGCAATTATTCCAATCCCCCCACTTGAAATGAATTGGTGTCTTGAGAACAAAGAAGCAACATGCATATTTCCACATATTTGGCCTATATTTTCTTTTGTTTCCTCTCTTTCTCTACCACTGGCAGGAGCTGATTATGCTAAGAAGTACCCCCTATTTGGTTATGAAGTTAATGTGGAGATTTAAAGTAATTCTCTGTCCTACCCACTTCCTTTTTTGTGTGTGTTCCATGTGCCAGAGCTGATTGGAAGGCATACTGCCCAGTGGTCAAGCATTTAGGCCTCAGTCTGATGGCCTGGCTGGTTTCTGACTCTGTCCCTTACTATTTTGTGGCTGTGGACAAGCCTTGGTTTTCTCATCTGTCAAATGGGGGTGAAAACAGCTCTACCCATAGTCTTATAACAGTTAAATGAACACATTTGGCACCGTGCCCGGTCTATAGTAAGTGCTCAGTAAACATTAGCTTTTGTTAGTCTTACTTGGGGCAAAATGAGAGAATCACTTGAGAAAAGAGGAAGACTCAGCTCTGCTAGAGAACCTGCCTGAGGGTTTCACCAGGACCTGGGGCTCAGCCTGTATTCCAAGGGCACTTCTTCCTGATACAGGCTGAATGGAAGTGTTGTTAAATTGTGAAGGGTCCTGAACAATGTTTTTTAACTCCTGTCCAAACGTCAGGCCTTCCCCTGGCATAACCTGGAGCCAAGAGCAAGTGTGCTGTCCTGGAAGGATCAAATGGTGATGAGGGAATTGTACAGTCCTTGTCCCTGCAGCAGCTGTTCCCAGATGGCAAAACTGTCAGTTCTTGGATGCCCATCACAGGAGAGAGGTTCCGATTCAGTACGTCCGAGATGAGGCCTGAGCATCTGTATTTTTTAAAAAGCTTCCTAGGCAATATTGGTACACAATTGGTTTTGAGAACCACTGCTTTATGCCATATGACAAAAAGAAACATTTTCTTTCCCTATGTTTAATGCTCTTTAAATATTTACCGCTTAGTAGAAAGACTTGAAAGCTGTAGAGATATTACATGTGTATGTGCATGTTGTCTGTAGATACAAGGTATAAACATACATGCAGTATCCACATACACAATCTCATAGAAATGAACCTTTTTCCTTTTTCAAATAGAGCTTTTTAATATGACTCCTGATTGCAGTTTCCTCTCTCCGCGCTGTTAACAGTAGGAACCTGGAGAAGGTTGCTGCATTCCTGGGCTTTGCTTTGGTACTCTGTCCAGTACCCAGGACAGCATGCTGGGACACTGGCTGACTGTGAATGCAGTACCACTGATTTTCCATGCCTGCTCCCCCTCTCCTCACATGCATACACTTTTTGATGTATTCTCATTTTTGAATTCATGATAAAAGTTGTGTTTGATCATTTTTTTCACTTGTGTGGGAAAGGGACAGCTTCTAAGAAAAGCAGCAAAGAAAACCAGTAGAGACTTATGTTCCTAACTCAACACAAACCACATGCCTCACTTGGCTCACGAAGGACTCAGAAACTGCTGAGATGTCAAACTGAAGACTGGGCATGTGGCTTATGCTTATAGTGGAAGAGTCCCATCCCTTAATTGGCCACGTTTCACACTTGGTAAAGTTTGTGCACCCTCAGCAACATTCCAGAAGCTCAGAAGGCCCTCATTGTTGCTTGTGGAACCCCCATCTTTGGATCCGAAATAGGACATGTTCTGATCAGGAGACAATTTAGAGGTACTGTCCTATTTTGCAGCTGGAAAAGAACTTTCTCCACCCTTTCAAATTTTACAGCAGCAAAGCAAACAGCTATTGCCCAAGGAAAGAGAAAGGATCCACGTTCTCATCCTTATATCCCTAACATTTTGCACAGTGCTTGGCATGAATTAGGTGTTCAGTTTCTGCTAAATTTGCGTTTCCTTTCCTGGGTACTCATCTCCAAATGGAGGGGATAAGTGAACCAAGTTCAGAAGACTGGTACTTGAACCTGAATGCACCTCATACAATCCCAGTATATTTCCTGGACCCCAACAAATATGTGGTCTCTTCCTCAGGCTAATGTATTTCTTTTACAATTTTTTCTCATAAAACATTTCTAAGCAATTTATAAATTTTCTAACTTATTTGGGCAATTTCTACTGTTCTTGGCTGAGTTTCAAGAGCTTGCCATTTTGGATACCTGATTTCCATAATGCCCATCCACTCAACCTCTTCTATCCCTCCAAGATATGTGTGGGTTAAAGTGACATTTTATTGTTCTTCCAACATCATCATATTTCTAGTTGGCTTAATTACACTGCATACATCCAAAATCCCTATTGATATCATCCTTGGATTAAATTCTACTGTAAATTATTTTAAATCCAGAATCACATAAAATTCTTCTTTTCATATCATGACATTTTCAGGCCAAACCAAAAATTACTTCACTTACACTGATTGCGTATGTACAATGATTCGTCTTACTACTACCATGCCATATACCTGAAAAAGGCAAAGGTTATAAATGTACATATTTTCAGTTAAATGTAGATCAGCAAAATAAATACTTGGGAGTTACTAGAAATTTGTCACACATCTTCAGCTAACCTCGTTTCTTCAAATGAACAGTGAGAAGAAAGAGCAGATTCTCGATGTCCTGTTGCTCATAGTGGGTGTGTAATGGAAAAGCATCCTCAGAAGACCTGGTTTCTAATTTCTCACTAACCAGCTGTGTGGCCTTGCACAAGTTACCTAATGGTGATGAGCCTTAGTTTTGTCATCTGTAAAATGAGACTGGATTCAATGATGTAGCTTTGACTATCCTGATTTTCCAAATGGTTATTTACCTAGGCCCCAACAGCATGACAGAACCCAGAGAGAAATTAACATGTGATTGTATTTTCTCTTTGCCAAAGCAGAAAGAAGATTATATAAGAATTGGCTCCATTCTTTCATCTCTCTCAAATTCATAGGAGAATAAACATAGTGGACACACTCGGGTACATCTGTGTTGACTCTTTAGATTAACTGAAGAAAACTTACATATAGGCCTGATGGCTAAACAGGGTCATTATCTGTTTGTTGGCTCATTCATTCAGTCATACGTATCCACTCATTTTTTTCAAGTATCTACTGATGGACTAACATGAGCATTGTAGTTGCATGACCCTGTTAGGACTGTCAACATGGACCTGTCAGTAGGCAGTAGAGCAATTAGTTGAATCTCTGTTTCTCAGCTACTGTTAAGTATTTAGGAAAGCATGGGAACAAGGTGGAGAGCTAGTTTACATAGTGTGTTTCAAGAACTCACTCAGTTGGTAATGAGTATTATTCGACCTATAGAAGGATTTCTGGAAACATCTGGGGGTGAGTACATGATTCTGCATTGACAGAGAAAAGGTCCTATTGCTTTCTTTTAGAATGAGCCATTGCCTTGGATTTTATGGCTTACCAGGAGGGAAGGTTACAAAGCCAAGGAATTTGGTGGAGGTGGTAACTATCAGCCTCATGAAATTGACCGTGAACCCTGAGCCACCTGATACCAGGAGGTCATTAGCAGAGGCATTTATACTGGCAGTGGCCTTTAACAACATGCTTTATGCTCTTGGCTTCTGATGGAGTAGAACCTGAGATGCTCTTTTGTTGTCAGAAGAGTCTGTCTTATTCTGTATTAGGATTGAGAAGGGTTTGGTCCTCAGTAAAAATATAAGAATTTCATTTTGGTCATGCACATACATATTTGTTTGTGAATGCTCTTCATAACTGTACCATTGTAGGGTGATAAATATAATAAAATGTCTATATTAGGATGTATTAGTAATTATCCGAACTTTATACTTTTGTGACTTTAGGCAGTCCCAAAATTTAATGGATAAGTGGACTTTTCTTTTTTATTTTGTAATCAGAGTTACAGCTGGGAAAGTCAAATTGGCCCCCTTCTGTACATCATAGAGCTTTTCCCTGTTAGTTTTCATGAGGATCATGTTGAGCAGTGCTAGCTATAGACCTGCATGACATCCTCAGTTTCCTGAAGAACCAGAAGGAGCTTTCTCCTTTGTTGTTCCAAACTCAGCTTGATTCATGATCTGCCAAGTTTATGGAGACTATGAATGGAGTCTTTGAAATAAGGACTGACCAGGAACCCCTGGTGGTTATAGTACTCAAGGGGCTGAGTTTGGGCTTCATCTTTTCTTTGTGGTACTTAGTGGTTTTTCACCTCCCTAATTTCTTGGTCCAAAAATACAGATGCTACTAATTTCTTGGGCCAGTGAAGAAATGAGATTAGGGTCAATAAAAGTAACTAATAATAAGAAGAAGCACCACTTCACATTGAAGAGAACTTTGTATTATTCAGAACACTTTTACAAATATCATTTTATGTGATCTGATCAAATATTTATTGTGGGAATCTGTATGGATCCTCATATACAACATTGTTGATCATCTGCAACGTGCCAAACTCCATGTTAGGTCTTTTCAAGGTCTTTATCTTCTCAAGCAGGTGTCATCATTTTACAAGTAAAGAAAATGAAACTTCAGTGATGGAGCTGAGATATAAGCTGTGTCTTAAGATTCCAGGGTCTGGGCCTTTAGAACCATGTCATGCTGCTGCCTATATATCAGGGTGAGTTGGGATATACCTAGAAGTACCACTTGAGAACTCTTGCTATCTTCCTTTCTGTGCCTCACCCTCCTTGTGCTACAAGAGACCTGGATCCTACTTATCCATCCACTCTCACCCTTGCCCAGACAACTCCATTAGCTTCTAAAAATTTAAAACATGGCAGTCATTCAGTAAATACTGAGCAAATACAATTTGAATGAACTGACAGCTTAAATATATAGGCTCTTTGAAGTGTGACTTTTTTTTTTCTTTTTTTTTTTTTTTGCCTGGGAAGCAGTTATCCAAGGTGAGAAGGGCAGAGCTATTTACACGGTATATATTTTAACTCTTACAGATGATTGGCAAAGTCAGCCTTGTGGGACACCATGATTAGTTAGGGATGCAGGCTATACCAACCAGTGGACTAAGCATGAGTCATATTTGGACACAGAACTCAGACTTCATTTGAGTGTTTATATAGATGTAAACTCTTAATATTTTATTAAATCATAGGCTCCCAGTAAGTACCCCATATCTAGCAGGTACCTGACACATAGTAGGTGCTCCATAAATATTCGTGTTATACCTGGAAGTTGCTTTCTTGATTATCTAGGCCCCAGAAAGGAAAAGGGACTTGCCTCCATGACCTGAGTAGTATAAGGAAGAGCTGGGCCTGGGACAGAGAAATTTCTGAGCTTCCAGCCCAGAGCCTCTTACATCCCATGTGGTCTCTGCAGACTGTTTTCTCCTTATGACCAGCATTGTAGGAGAAGGTATAGATATTACCTTGGCTCCAGAACCGCATCCTCCAAGATGGTTTTGCTCTCAGTTATCATTCAGCCCCTCAAGAACACTCTTGTCCATCCTGAGACATTGATTCTCACCCTTAGAGAGGACCTCTGGGTTCATCGAGGCCACAGCAGATGCTGCATGGAGTGTTCTACAGCCCAAATGGTAGTGAATATCTGAAGCAGCCATGTCCATGTTAAAGATTATGTATTTGCCACTAAGGGGGGAATATAGTGCTTATCGGCTGGATCGCTTGCCAGCTGAGCTGATTACGGCACAGCACTCTGTCAGCCAATGATTTGTCCTGTCCTTTATCATCTGTGTCACTCAGCAGTGTGCTGGCAAAGGGAATGGATCGCCCCCTTCCCTTTTTTTGTACCCATTTCGTGTAGAAAATTTGTATTTACTTTGGGAGTGTAATTTGTTCCTCATGGATAATGTGACCCTGAGCGGAGCTGGATCATGGGTTAGTTGAAGTGATATTTTCCGCTAATGGTAGTCGTACATCATTGCTGTCAGCTCGGGTTAGGAGGCAAGCACATTACAGCTCCATTTTACCTCTGCAGGCATCTGGGATTATTTGCCATAACCGAGTATGACATGACCGCACTACAGAGTGCATTAAAATTTTACTGGCTTCTCAGGCAGTTCCCGGCTCCAGTGTGTGCTTTAGGCAGACAGTCTGATGGGGAGCCCAAGAGCCCTGACTTCCTGCTCAGAGGTGCTGCTAGATGGGGGTGGGGTTGCCTAAGCAGGGGCTGCCCTCCTCTTGCCTTGAGAAAGAAGCCAGGAAAGGCTTTGTGGGGAGCCAGCCAGGTCTATGGAACTCCCATACTGGCAGGTGACAAGCTCCCTTGTGCATTATAACCAGGGGCTCCCTATAGTGGCCACTGTAGTCTCCTCTCTCTCCTTGATGCTTCAGCCCCCAAAGTAGATTGAGCAAGAGCTCTTTCTCCAAGGAGAGCCCAGGACAAAGTGTAAGTCTCCACCAACACTTGGCTGATTTTTATTATTTTTGTCTGCCTGTGGTCACACTAAAGAAAGGAGGCATAGGTCCTCATTGTGGCAGAATCTGTGTACATCCATGCAGCTAGAGTGAGCGTGATATTCTCATCAACCCAGTTTGAAATGTTTGCCAAGATGTTTTACACATTATCTTACGCAGTCCTCATACCAGTCCAACAAGGCATAGGCATGTTTACCCCCATTTTACTTATAAAGAAACTGAGGTTCAAAGAGGTTGAGTAATGTACATCATACAGTTTATGGTGGCAGAAATGGGCTTATGACTTCAAAGCCTGTAAAGTTTCTAGTGTTCCATGCTACAGAGAGATAAAAATAACCATTATTTAAATAATGCTTACAATGCTTACAATGCTACTTACAATTTAAATAGACTTGTTTAATCTACACTACTTCGCTAATAAGTGGGTGCTAATATTATCCCCAGTTTACAGAGGAAGAAACTGAGTCACAGAGGTGTGACCTAACATGTGCAAAGTCTTGCACCTGCTTAGTGGCAGAGCCAAGTTTCACACCAGGTTGTCGGGCAGTGCTCTTAGCCACTCAGCTGGACTCTCCCTCACACCACATTCTAATAAGCCTGAGAGCTGATAGGAAAAGACCAGGGAGAATAGTAATATGTTAGAATAAAAGGAAATGTTCAAAGAGTATTGTATCACTTTCAGTTGTAACTCAAACTAACATCCAACAAAATATCACTCAGAAAAGATGCTCTGTGATAAGCTTTAATTAATTAATAAGTCCCATTTGTAGTTTACACATTACTTGCATGCAAATGATGCTTCTAAGTTGTTTGAAAGGCATTTATTTTGATAGGTTAAGACTAAGCAGTCACTCTGGTAAAATGCTTTATTTTTTTATATTGCTTAGCATCCTTTGTTGTTCTTGTTAGAAAGGCTGTAATAAACTTACGTTGAATCATGTTCTTTAAAAAGATGATGTAAGGTTGTCTCCCAGCAATGAGTGGGATGTGGATCTGGGCCCAGAGGCTGCCAGATAGAATAAAATGATCACAGATTCCATATTGGTGGATTCTGGATGCTGGACACTTAAATGTACCCACATGCCCGTAACATGGAAATTTCCTTTTGTTCTGCCACAGAAAAACGCCTTTCCACTTCTCTAGCCTCCTCATCTCTCTCTCTTACAAGCTTGAGATATTACCCCTCCTGGACAGAATGGACAAGCTGCTCTTACCATTGCTTGTGTACATGGTAGGGTCGTAATTCATGAAGTTATTCAATAAACCAGATGTAAAATGAGTTATACTTTGTACCTTCAAGGCAGTTTTTAAAATGCTGCAATAGAAGAGCCATAGATAAGCATGGCTTTTCTCATTGAGAAATTTAAAATTAAGTTAGCACACTAAGGATTGTGTTTCCCTGGTCCCACTCCCCTCCTTGGATTCACAGGTACACACATTGATCTTCCCTGCTAGATTATAGTAGGTCCAGAGGATTGACCTGAGTTTCTCCTCTGGCCTTAGATCCAATCACTCAAGTAATAAAGAATAAGAACAAAAATATTGATCCAGTCATCAAAAAGTAATTATCCCTCTCAGATAGTCTGTTTAGAATGCAGCAATAATTTTAAATAATGTATTCCCAAGAGACAGCATGACAACATGTGGATTATTTGCTTTGTTTAAGTAGGGCTACACTTGTACCCTCATCCCTTTCCTGGTCCTCTAATGATGTAGGCCCACTGTAAGAGTAGACCCACTGTAAGGTAGGCCAAGTAGGCCCCAAGGCCAAGAGCCCCAAGTAGGCCCACTGTAAGAGTAGACATTGAAAAAAATTCAGAGTTTACCCAAAAAATCAGTTACCAAGCAACTGTTCATTATAAAGATATTTATTAACCTTTTGTAGCTAGATTAATTTTAAACTCTTAAGTTTTAACAGGCCCAGCATGGTGGCTCATACCTGTAAACCTAGCACTCTGGAAGGCCGAGGTGGGAGGATCACTTGAGCTCAGGAGTTCAAGACCAGCCTGAGCAAGAGCAAAATCCTGTCTCTACAAAAATAGAAAAATTAGCCAGGTGTGGTGGTGACATGCACCTGTAGTCCCAGCTACTCGGGAGGCTGAGGCCGGAGGATCACTTGAGCCCAGCAGTTGGAGGTTTCAGTGAGCTCTGATGATGCCACTGTACTCTACCTGGGGCGATGGAGGAAGATTCTGGCTAAAAAAAAAAAAAAAGTTTTAACAGCTTTGGCTGTGTTTATATTAGCAGGATATTTTTTAAGACTTTTTGTTTCAAATAACATAAATCAAACTAACAAATGAGGAAATGTATAGGCTTTTGGAATTCAAGTAAATGTTGAAATAATCAAACCATCTGATATGCAGCTGAACATCAGAAACACTAAACAGGGAGTTAAGTGCCCTCCTTGCTTTGTCTCTACTTCTCTTTGTCCACTTGAATCTTGATTGTTTCTGAGACTTCGTTTCCCTCTTTGGTGGAAATCATGACCTATCCACATTTCAGATTTAGCCAGTGGCAGAGAGACTGTCTCTCCTTTTCCACTGCAATTACTAAGATCTAAGGAAGGGATTCTGATTAGCTGAGATTAGCTTAGGTGTAGAGATAGGTTCTCAGGAAAGGTTGGCCTAGATCAGGTGCTTATGCCTGGATTGATCAGCTGTGAATAGAAAGACTGGGCCATGTTGTCCAAAAGTGCTGCTCTGGAGGTAACTGTGTACATGGTGCTAGAGTCAGTAGAAAGCCCAGAAAGGTGGGAGTTAGGCCTATAGCAATGTGTTCTGTGAAGGATAACCTAACCTTCCTGCCATTTGGATTAAACACTCATAGGCACTAATTCTTGCCAGCCATAGAAGCTGCCTTGATTATCCAGAGTTAGCACCTTATAGTGATCACAGAATCTGAAATATGAATGCATGTTTACAGTTATATATAACAGTTGCCAAAATATTCATAGAGTCATTTTAAGTG
>NW_012139414.1:4777771-4848499 GCF_000956105.1 Propithecus coquereli
CCATAACTTAGTTCCAACAGTAAGATAATCCTTTGGGAAAACATGTGGTATCTTGTTTTTTGTTTTTTTTTTACTTTTTTTACTTTGAAATAACTAGCACCTTATAGTGATCACAGAATCTGAAATATGAATGCATGTTTACAGTTATATATAACAGTTGCCAAAATATTCATAGAGTCATTTTAAGTGCTATTCACAGATTGGTTCTATCTTACTTAAGCTATTAGAAGCTATAGAAGGGCACAGGATTTTATAGAGTGAGAGTTCATGTGTACATTTATTTAGAAGAGCCTAGAATTCATTAATATTTTAAATATAGTAGATGATGAATTACTCCCCAAGTATGAGACAGCCACCTTGAGAGATACAAAGATCTTTGAAGTCACTGGGATGCCAATTAGTAAATTACTTATCTAGGGTAAAAAATGAAACCTACTTGTCCAAAGGGATTATGGGCCTCCCAGAGAACCTAATTTGTGTCCAATGCAGTGCTGCTTAAACTACACCAGGCAGCCTTGCTGAAATGATTTTCTTAAGACTGCAAAGTAGTAAGCTCAGTCATAGCTTCTTTCACTCATAGTTCATTCAACAAACTTAGCTCTCATTGTATGCTGAGCCAAGCACTGCCCTGGGAACTAGGGATGAAAAGATGACAAAGACATAACAAGCCTTCAGAGAGATTCGATCTAATTGCAGAGAAAGCTAAGGTAGCTACATGAGTTGTAAGACTCCCATAGTGTATGCTCTTTCTGAGGAATGGCATGATGTCTAAATGTAAAAAACTAAACTATAGGCCGGGCATGGTGGCTCACGCCTGTAATCCTAGCACTCTGGGAGGCCGAGGCAGGAGCATTGTTTGAGCTCAGGAGTTTGAGACCAGCCTGAGCAAGAGCGAGACCCCGTCTCTACTAAAAAACTAGAAAGAAATTAATTGGACAACTAAAAAATACATAGAAAAAATTAGCCGGGCATGGTGGCGCATGCCTGTAGTCCCAGCTACTCGGGAGGCTGAGGCAGGAGGATCGCTTGAGCCCAGGAGTTTGAGGTTGCTGTGAGCGAGGATGACACCATGGCACTCTAGCCTGGGCAACACAGTGAGACTCTGTCTCAAAAAAAAAAAAAAAAAACTAAACTATAGTGTCTAAGGGAGTAAGCATTTGAGTTAGATCTTGCTGAAACACATGGAGTAGGTGATTACTAGGTAGCAAGGATAGTGCAGATAATGGGCAAAGGGAATATTGTCTACAAAAAACAAAGAGTTGTGAAAGGTTTAGTATATGGAGAGAAGCATGAGGATGTCTGTGTATATGGAGCAGGGTCTGTGTCAGGGTGTGCGGCAAGAGGAGACCGTACAGGTCCGCTGGTATAAACCTGTATGACAACATAAGAGTTTGCACTTGATCCAGATGGAAGCCACTGAGTGCTTTATGGAGGTGACTGACACATCAGATTTGACTTTTTGGAGGCAAATTCAGGCAGTGGTGTGAAGGATGGGATGGAGGGGAGCTGTCATAGTAGGATAGGTGACAGGTGAGAGGGATCTCAACCAACATAATGGAGAAGGAAGAATTTCAATTTTATAGGCATTTCTGAAGTGAATTGTCATGATTTTGTGAACACTGGAATGTAGGGGTTAAGGAAGGAGTCATGGATGACTCGAGTTTCAAGTGAGACTGAGTGTGTAGGTATTGATGATGCCATCAGTCAGATGACAAGAGTGGACGATGCAAGAAATAAGAGTTCAGGGAGAGGGGCTTGCAAGACCCTCAGCTGGATGAGGTTGGAAGACCGTGCCTGGATGTTTATGACACAGGAGTGATCGGAACTCTTGGTTCGGGTCCTGGAGCTGTGGGACGAGTGGGAGCCTAGCCAGAGCACTGGGACTACGTCTGCATCTATAGGAATAAATACATGTGGTGACGATAGCCATTAAAAATAAAATAAGCACATATTAATCATAATACCTCATGTTTGTATAGGATTTTTTAAAACTATATATTGAATGTCTTTATTTTTTATTTAAATCGTGGCAAAATACACAAAACATAAAATTTACATCCTAACCATTTTTAAGTGTACATCTCAGTAGTGGTAAGTACAGTCACATGGTTGCACAACCTGTGTAATTTTTTTTTATGCCAAATGTGTTAAAGCACCATATATTAACTCATTTGAAGCTCATAAGAAACACTTAGGTCAAAGGATGTTTAATCTTCATGTTACAAATGATGAATTTTGAAATGAGATGAACTGAGGCAAAGTCATAATGCCTTGGTGACAATACCCTCATGCCTTATCTGGTCAGTATTGGGGTTGTACCACATTATCCTTAGGAATAATATTTTAATGTCTAACTTCCAATGCACCCAGCAATAACTAACTTATATCCCTAGGTTCGATAGCTTTCTTTAAGGAAACCACAGCAGAATCAGCCCTGGACCTCAATTTCCATGCTGGTCTGTAGCTGAGAGGTAGCTGATGCCCCTTCCCTGAACAAGTACAGGATCAGCCTGTCTTAGAGACCAATGTGATCTGCAACTCTTCAGGGGAACTGGCTGACCATGGCCTGTCAGAACCGGAAGGGCCTTTAAAGACTAGAGGTCCAGTCCCCTGGCTGCCACATACACAGGCAGAGATGCTAGGGATGGTGGAAGGCAGCCCTCTGCTTTGGGCTGCTTTAACACTTTAGGCAACCAGCAGGAAGTAAGGAAGGGGGCTGCTTCCATTGGCTTAAAATCAGGAAGGGAAAATGAATGCAAGCAAAACCATTTCACTCTTTTCCCCCTTCACATTTCTGCCCCTCAGAAACCTGAAAGGGAATTGTGTGGAGAGAGGAAAGCTGGATTTCCTGCCATTTTCCTCATTTCTCTTCACTTGAAAGTAAAATAGTCTGCCTCTAAAAACTCAACTAGACTTGGTACCTGCTGGGAGCCACTCTCCTTCCTTCTCTGAGCATCCTCAGGTTACTCTGCACACGCGAAGCTGACCTTGGGTGACAGAGTGCAGTTCAGGACTCCTGAGCACTAACAACATTGAGCCACCTTCACCTTCAAGACCAGCTTGCAAATAGGCCTAGTAAATTACTGCTTAGGTACCCAAAGTCTCAGAGGGTGCACCTGAGATAGCAGTTGCCACCATAACTTAGTTCCAACAGTAAGATAATCCTTTGGGAAAACATGTGGTATCTTGTTTTTTGGTTTTTTTTTTACTTTTTTTACTTTGAAATAACTTTAAACTTACAGAATAGTTGCAGAACTAGTCAGGAAGTTCCCCTATACCCTTCATCCAGCTTCCCCTAATATTAGTATCTTATAACACCATAATGCAAATATCTAAACCAGAAAATTAACATTTATATGATACTATGAACTAAATCTAGAGATCTTATTCAATATTTGCCTTTTCCCCAATTATGTCCTTTTTCTGCTCCAGGGGCTCATCTGGGACCCCACACTGCAGTTAGTTGTTATATCTCCTTAGTCTTCCTCCATCTAGGACAGCTACTCAGTGTTTCTTAGTCTTTCATAACCTTGACATTTTCCAAGAGTGATATTGTTTCCTTCTCGGTGTGTCAGATCGGGGCACATGAAGTCTTATTAGTGGCGATGTTAACTTTAATCACTTGGTTAAGGTGGTATCTGCCAATTTCTCTCCACCATAGAGTTACTATTTTTTCCTTTTCAAATTAATAAAGATCTTGTAGGGAAATACTTTGAGACCATGCAAATATTTCTCACCATAGTTTCATCTACTAATTTTAGTACTCATGAATGGTTTTGGCTTTAATAAATATTACTGTGGTCTTTGCTTAATGGTAAGATATATGCTTTTAAAGTAGCTAAGACATTCTATATCTGGTAGCTAGCCTGTTGTTACAGAAAATGCAGGAACTGGGTAGTCCAATCAGCCAGGTCACAGCTCTGAGAGGTTTGGTTCTGGGGGGCCCTGTGAAGTGACAGCAGGAAGTTACTAAGCTTCGGATGTAGGAAATGCCTGGAAAGATAGATATGTGAGACCACAGTTCCAGCTATAGCAGGATAGTGCTATATGACTGTGACCTAGGGCAGTTTACTTAATGCCTCTGAGATGCTATTTTTTGTTTTTATTTTTAAATCTGGATATAAAACATCTAGAATGATATAGCCCATAAAAAATACTCAGTAAATTTTAGATGTCAGTCCCTTCCACACTGTTACCCTTTGCTGGTCCCTTGTCAGTTCTCCCTTTTCCCCAGAAAAACCCTCACACACATTAGCATGGCTAATCCATTGCAGCCAAGTCAGTCAGCTCCCCAGCGTCAGACCTTTAGAAAATGGGACCCAAAATGGGTATGTCTTGAAGAGGTAGAAGAAGGTCGTAGAGCTATAAAACATGGCCATGTCATTGGTCCATGAAACTTGGGGAGGAGTGAACTGTGGGGAAAGAATAAGCAGGAAATCACTAAGCCTTGGAAGAACAGGAGATACTGAGAAAAGTGTTAAGTGGT
Organism: Propithecus coquereli; assembly: GCF_000956105.1. Lineage (NCBI taxonomy): Eukaryota > Metazoa > Chordata > Mammalia > Primates > Indriidae > Propithecus > Propithecus coquereli. Next base: position 4,782,258 of record NW_012139414.1, read on the forward strand.
GGGCCCCCAAAGGAAGATCAGTAGCAAAGACTACCTTTATAATCAAATAGATTTCACCCAAGTTCCCTCTTCACCTAAGCTCTGGTTTTCCTTTTGAGGTGGTTTTTAACTTAATTTCTGCTGAATTTACTCCTATTATCTAATGTGAGATGTTTTTAAGTCCTTTCTCCAACCTCCTGAGCCCTTCTTTTCTCCCCTGGCCCCCATCTACTCTCTCTCTCGGACATCCAACCCCAAGAAATGTTATTTACACTGTTTGTTAAAACAGAGCCTCTTGTCTGATACATACTAAGGAGGAGCAGCTTTCACTGGTCCTAGCAAGCATTCACCAAGTGTACTCTGTGCTTTAGGACAAAGGGCACAATGAGGACCCTGCCTGCCAGGGTGTCCACTCTCAGTGAATGTGGGCTTTCGCAACACTGCATCGATTCACTGCTGCTGAAACAGTGACAGGGATTTTAATGGTAAGTTTGTTCTCTAAAAGATAGCAACAATGAGGTGGGAGAGGTGGTATCAGGGAGACTTCCCAGCATCTCTAGGTCCCCTGAAAATACACTTTCTGGTAAGGATCTCTTATGCTCAGAAGTGGGAGCAATACCTGTATCAGTCCCTCCTAAATGTTACCTCTTTGAGCATTACAGAGAGATGTAATTTAGGATGCGTTTGGTTGGAGTAACAGAATACCTAGCAGTGGCTTTGTCGGTGTATTAGTTTCCTGTGGCTGCAATAATGAATTACTACAAATTGGTGGCTTAAAGCAACAGAAATTTATTTTCTCGAAGTTCTAGAGGCTAGAAATTGAACATTAGTTTCGCTGGGCCAAAATCAAGGAGTCAGCAGGGCCACATTCCCTCCAGAAGCTCTAGAGGAGAACATTCCATGCCTCTTCCAGCTCCTGGTGGTTGCCAGCATTGGCATTCCTTGGCTGTGGCAGCATCACTCCAATCTCTGCCTCTGTTTTCACATGGCCTTCTCCTCATTTGTGTGTCTAAGCTCCCTCTTCCTACATGGACACTTGTGATAGTATTTAGGACCTATCTAGATAATCTGAGATCATCTCTTCACTCCAGATCCTTAATTGAGTCACATCTGCAAAGACTCTTTTTCCTTATAAGATAATGTTCTCAGGTCCCTACAGAACACATACAAGACAGACAAGAAGTAGGTAGATAGTCAGTGGTCCTTTATGTCTCCTTGGCTAGAACAGTCCTAGGTGCAAGGGAGAAAGGAAATGCAAGTCTCTGGCAAAGAGGGGCAGGATTTTCATGATTAATCATGATTGTCCCCTGCAGTTTGGCATTGTGCTATCTTAGACAAGTTCTGTTAACAAGAAAGAAGTGGTGGAAATGGCTTGTGGGTGGTCAAAGAACAGTGACTGCCACAAAGGATATGGCCTCCAGACCTGCTGGTGTGGTCAGATGGCAAAGTCTGAATGAGTTTCCTGTCTTTTTTTGTGAAGGTGAGGCTGTTTGAACTTCTCTGTTAAATCTTCTCTGCTCAGTCAGACTAACAAACCACCATCTTTGAGTTTCTAACTCTCTGCCTATCTCTGGAATCCACTGATGAGGAAAGTGCGCTTAAGGTGTGGTCTTGGACTCAGAAGGTGCAGAACTCATAGCCAACTCTTGGTGTGACCTTAAGCAAATCACCAAACCTCTCAGACCCTCAGTAAGAATTCTTACCTCCCAATGCCATGGGGAAGAGGTGAATGCAATCTATAGGAGTGCTCTAGTTCTAAAATGCTACTGCAGTGCTAGCTGTTGTCCCTGTTGTCACTGTGAAATGAGCCCACTGATGACTGACAGGCTAGAACCAGATTTAGGGAGTTGAGCTCCCCTGTTGCTGCCTCAGTTCCCATTCCCCCGTCAGCCATACACAGCACAGACGCTTACGCATGCATTGTCTACCGGTCGTTGTTGTTTGTTTATGTTCATTTTCCAGTTCTGACTAGGAACATGCCTTTGGTGCTGGTGTTGGTACTGCTCTCCCTACATTTCTGCATGTAATGCCAGTAGCAAATGGAGACTGTCAGGTGAGTTCTGGGCAATAGTAGGGTTTCTGTCATATTTCTGAACACTGAGGTGGGTGGGAGGAAGCCCCTACACGTGCAGCTTTATTTCCACTTACGCTCTTGGGAAGGCCTGGACCACCCTGCTCCTAGTGGCCTTAGTCCTGGATGCTGCAGGTGGCAATGGCAAGGACTGAAGTGGGGGGAGTGAAGATGCCCAGAGCATCTGTGCCAGGCCCTGGCTCATTCATCTGATTGAATTGTTAGCAAGCCGAGAGTGACCTGGCCTGCAGACCAAAAGAAGAAACGTAACACCTGGTCAGGCAGCTAAATAGGAATGTGGGACTTCCCAGCAGCTGAACTTGGGGGGAGGTTCACCCTGGCTGTGCATCACAGTCACCCAGAGTGCTGTGCAGAGAGAGGCGCTTTGGCATTACCCTGGAGATTGTGGTTCAGAAGTTTCCAGGTGGAGTGCAGAAATCTGTATTTCCAAAAGCACCCCTGGGACTTCTGATGTACAGTCTGCCTAACAAATACACAAGTTTATAGGAAAAAACCATGAGCTTTGGGGTCAGGAAAACTTGCTTTTGGTGACAGCTGTGCCACTTACTAGCTGTGTGAGCTTCATCAGTCACCTCATCACTGCTAAACTTCAGTGTGCTCAGTTTGAAAGCTGGCGTCGTACTAATACCTGGCTTTGAGGATTGTTGTGAGGGTGAAATAAGACATTGATGCACAAGTTTTATATGTATGCACATCATGGTGCTTTAAAAAACCTTAGCTTCCTTCCTAACCCAGCACAGAAACCCGACAGTCAGACTGGCTTACTTGCTTTAGCTTTGGTGCCCCCAGCCACTTACCATCAATTCTGTCCTCATACAAGATTTATGTAGCCCATGGCCAAATTGTTCTTGTAATTAACAATTACTCCTAAAAGCTTTTATTTAAGTTAAAGAGAACTCACTTAAAGTGAGTTTACTTCTTATCGTTTGCAAATCATTGTAGATTCTTTTGGTACTCACTGCGATAGCATTTATCCAAATGAACGTGTTTGCTCTCTTAATGTGAGCGTCATGTGTAATTTGGGAGAAATTCTGTTGTCATTTAGCATTAATTAATGCTCACTTACTGTAAAGTGTTCAGAGACACCAACATCAGCTACATTTCCAAACCACATGGAGAGGATGGAAAAACCTGGAAGGGGCAGGGAGCCGCTAGCAGGGCTGGACTGTGACTGAAGCCAGTGGCCCCAGCCACACACCTCTGCCGAGAGCAGGCAGAACAACCATTCTGGCTGCCGAAGGCCGATCTTCTCCCACAGGTGCTCAGAACACACAGCCGTGACAGTCCAGCATTGCCCCGCTCACTGTGGCTGGCAGGGGCCCTGCCTCTCCACCCCCATTGCCCCACTCACATAGGCCCACTGCCATCCTTCGGTGACCTCTCCTCCCAGTCACAGCCACCCTGGATGTCGATTTTTAACCTGGTTTCACCTGGCTGCACGTGTCAGCTGGCAGGCCCTGGAGCATGAACTGTGATTTGCTCCGGCCCCTGCAGCTTTGCTTCCCCTGCAGTGACTCCCTGCGGCCTGCCTTTGGGACAAAGGCTGCCAGAGAGGCCTGAAGGGAGAGTTCAGGAAGTCATCTCCACTTGCCCCACCCCCAAGCAGGTGCTCTGTTAGGCCTGTTTATTAAGGTTCCCAATTTTTTCAAATGCCTCCTCGAAAAAGGAGTGTGTGCGAGATACCAGGCGCGTGCACGGGACAGTGAGCGTGAGAGTGAGCAGTGCTGCCTTGGGGGTGAGGAGAGAGCCTTACCTTCCCTTTTCCCAGGCAGCTCAGTGCAGTGGAAACTGTAAAGACTGTAGACCTGGAGCTCTGCCCACCAGCTGTGTGATTGGGCCTCCATTTTCTCATCTGTAAAAGGGGATCATTTTGCCCACCAAATAGAATTGTTGAATTAAATGCAATGAAGCACTGCATGCCATCTGTGGTGCCTAGTAGCCATTGCCTTATTAAAAATATCAGTGCTCATCCATGATAAGTATTTCTCTTTCCTTTGTGTCCGCACCTCAGGCACATGCACTTTCCCTGTGAGGGAGGCAGGAGCAGCTTCTCCGGCCTGCAGAGGGGCAGCTCTGAGCGCACCAGGGAGCTCAGTCACAGAATCACACAGAAGCAGTTTAGACTTCTTTGGTCCACAAATAGTATCATTAGAATACAGTGGAAAGACAAGTGCTTTATATCCTGGTGAGGATAGGTGCCTTGATATCTCTAATAGTTTTTTCAGAGATGGAAGAACTGTGGGGATGGACTGTGGCATGTGCGTGGGACCCGCCACGGTGGGGTAATGAGCTAGTCTGTTTAATAGGGATGTGTCACATACAGAGATGCAGATGCCTGACTTTAAAACACTCAGGCTGCAGTTAAATATGCCTAACTCAAAATTTACTGAATGTAACTTAATCGTTCCCTGGGGATTAAAAGGCCCTTCAGACACTCCCAGGTCATTTCATTGAGCAGCGTTTTTTGTTAATTCCTAGGTGTAGAGAAATGTGGGGAGCAGAGAGCGTTGCTAGAACAGGCACCCACTGGACTTGCAGCGTCCTTTTCTCGGTTTCTAGGGGCTCTCAGGCCACACTCCTCAAGTTTCCAAGAGAGTGAAACGACCCTAGAAAAGGCTGAGCACAAAGCCTGACAACAGCCGAATTCCTCTTTCAAGGGTGTTAATTTAGTAAACACGAGCCCTGGAGCCCAATGTCCCTCCTGGACCCCGCACCTGCCCAAGGCCACCTTTCCTTTCTGGAGCCGGTGGGGGTTCCGAGGCCAGCAGCACAGCCCAAAGTGGCCCACAGCAACGCTTCAATTCACAGTGAAATGATTTCCTCTGCCTCGTATAATTTAGCCTGCCCACATTGCTAAACTTCTGTATTACACATTTCTGTCAGGGTGTCAGAAGAAATGATAAGCCTCCTTGAAATGGCAACCTCTATTACATGCTAAGAACATTGCGCCCACACCCCCATCCTCCTGAACATACTCCTTCTGGTACATTTCTGAGATTTTTAGCATGGTCTCTCAAGTATAAAGAATACTCTACTTCATGACCCCAGCCTCTTGTTAGCTGATAGATGAAATCTTTTCTTAAGCTGACTCTCTTGTCTATTATGTTTTCAAAATTCAAGGTTGCTCTTTAGATTCTTGGATGGCTGCCACGTGGCTGGGCTTTGTTAGTAGGTGAATTGCTCCTCTCTTTTTTGATCCTTAAACAGGAAGTACTTGTTTTTTAGGGTGAAGGAAAGGGGACGTATCCTCTACCTTCCTTCTTAGGCTTCGTTAATTTTGCAGGGCAGTTAGTTGGTGGGGAATTTTTTTAGGAATCTCTCCTCAGGCACCATACCTTGGGAATAAACCCAAACACAGAAAAGCCATTTCCTTGTCTGGTGGGTGCTCGTATTTTCTTGCTAGATTTTGTCATCCAGAATTTGTTGTGGAGCTTCTTGACAACTGTGCTTCTGCATCTGACGACAGCATGGCCCGCCAAGGGAGACTAGCAAGGAGTTTTCCATCTCCACACAGGGGACATTTGACAGATCTTGGGGTGACCTCCCTGATACAAGTAGGCCAAGGCCTCTCTCTCTGCAGCTATGCCCAACATGCCTGATCAGAAACAACTGAAATGTAGGCAGTCCACATGGATGGTGGCTCATGACTCTTCTCTGTAGCTGGGTTATGTGTTTTCCCCTACGAAGGAAGAGCTAAGACTGAGTTCCGTTTAAACCTAAAGGTGAGAAAGGACAGATGCCCTATTCTTACTCTGAATTGTAAACTTGTATTACAAAAACCCACATTTTTCTTCAAGTCATTAGTCACATGCCTTTTTTTCCCCCTTTCTCTCACTAGATTCTGAGGGAACGGATTTCTTCTACATGGTAGTTAGTGGTGGGAAAATGATGTGTGCTGACCATTCATAAAATTGAGGCACAATATAGTTCTTCTTGGTTAGGAAGATTCTGGGACAAGTGTCCACAAGAGAAATAGAAGGTGTTTGGTTCCCAAAAGGGGTGCCTTCAACTCTGAATGTAAACTATGTTTCTCTGCAAAGTTCCTAGCCCATGAGTGGGCTTTCTTGTACTTCAAGCCCCAAGTCACCAGACCCATAGCTAAGCAATGGTAGTGCAGGTTGAAAGTGAGCCCCAGCTCTTTTAAAACTCCAGGCTGGCTGTGTCCAGGGAAGACATTCCTACCAGTGTTTTCAGTTACTTTTTGGGCACCATCCCAGAGTGTAACCTAAATCTATACTCAGACAAGGCACTGTTTGTTTTTGCAAAATCCACAGCCCAATCACCTGGGCTTAATTACCCACCAAACTGAAGTAATAAAAGCAGCTCCCCCATGTTCCTTTGCAGCTCAGAGGTGACAGGCTAGGACTTGGAATGTGGACCTGGGTGCTTTCTTTGGGTGCGTAGTGTATGGGCCATATCGTAGGTTCGGTAAGACTCCCTCCCATGTAATCCAAGGACAACAGAGCCAGACTGAGTGGCAGAGGGGTCTCATGGTTCTCACAGCAAAGCCAGTCTCAACCCTCAATATGCTCTTACTGTTTCATGGCCGTGAGTCCAGTCTTTATGACAGGAAGGGTGGAGGACCTAACACTGACCAAGCAGCCCCCATGTACCAGGCATCCTGTAGGTATTAGTTCATTAAATCATTCCCACAGCCACAGGAGGTGGAAGCATTATTTTTTCAACACTGTACAGAAGAAGGAATTGCCCCCTGACCAGTGAAGTTCAAAACCAGGATATTACAAAGCAGGGCTGCCCAGCTCTGAAACCTTCCCACTTTCCTGTTGCTATATCTTCTTTCCAATTTCACGGAAGTCTGTGCAAAGTGCTGTAGAAGGTCCAAGGAAGGGCTGGAGAGACGAGGGATTCCCAGAATGGTGGCAGCAGGCTTATGTCCTGAGAGGTCCCCGGCCAGGGAAGGAGGCAGGCAACCAGAGCAAGGACAGCCTGGTCTTGAGGAGGGACAGCGTTGGCTTCTAGAATATGTCATTGCAATCAGGCCTCTGGCATTTACTAGCCATGAGCCCTGGCTTACAGCTGTCTCTGCCTCCATGTCTGTGTCTGTTAAAAGGGTAGCTCAGAGTGTTCATACCATAGTGCTTTAGTGTTGGAAAACTTACAAAAATGCCTGCCCGGTGCTTAGCCTAGTCAGTCCTGCGTTTCTCCACTCTGCAAAAGCACAGATACACGGAATGGTACAGTGTGCCCAGGAAAAAACTGGGGGATTGATACACCTGGCAGGTATGAGTCCTGGGTTTGGGAAGGGAAGAGGGTAAGTAGTGATAGATAAGTCTGGGAAGGCATTTGAGTGTCAGGTCATGAAGGATCTGGAAAGCCAACTGGGTTAGTTAGGAGGTTTGGTTTGGTTTAGTTCATGGAGAAACCAGATGATGAGATTTTCTTTAGGGGAAGATCATGGCAGCAATATGAGTGTTGGTAAAGTCACCCTGAACAATTCATGTAGCTTAAAGGCAGAAAAAAGAGAAAGCCTTATTTTCAGGGGGCACAGCAACTATCACAGCTCATCAGTTCCTGGGACCAATTCTTAATAACAATAAGAATGTTATTCTTAATAAAAATGCCTTGAATTGCTGCAGAAATTTTGCTCCCCAAATATGTTTGTACTTACCCTCCCTTTTAATCTTTAAACCATCCCTTTGAGAGAGGGGGGACACAGGAATTTTTCTCAATTATGCACCACTGTGAGCTTGGCCAAGTTATTAGAGGTTGATTATGGGCTCAGCAGTAGAGTCCCGAGTCCCTGCCCCCAGGCTTCCCACTATTTTCCTCTTACCTGCACATCCTCTTTGAAGTTGTGCTTCATTCTCTCTGCGGCGTTATGGTGGTAATGATAATGTTGTTAATATTAATAGTAATAATGATCGTACTAACAGGTAACATTTACAGAGTGTTTACTTACTATGTGCCAGGAATTTGCTGCTAGTTTGCATTGTTTTGTGTTATTATCATGTCCTCTTTACAACTAAGAAAACTGAAGCATAATGAGATAAATTACCCTAGGACACATTGCAATGTGGTAGGATGGGGTCACACCCTTCCTGGGTCTCAGTGGCCCATTTGCTAGGGGAGGAGTTCTCTGTCATTTTATACTGTCTTCCCTGGCATCTGGGCCAGATGGAGATGGGCGTGGGTGCCCAGGACATCAGGGACCTCACCCTGACCCTACATCAACCAGAGTAGCTTGATTTTTATCTGTTTCCTATATTGACCTTCTCAAAAGAGTTTGAGAAAATGTTTTTAAGTAGTTTTATAAAAAGAAAAGGGGTTGGTTTTTTAGGGAGAGAGGGAAGAAATTTTTAAAAAGATAGATTAATAGAAAAGTAACAGGCTGGCTAGATAGGACAGGTACATGATAAAGCAAGCTGAGTGTGACGTTAATGGCAGAATGTCAGTGGTAGGTATATGAGTGTAGACTATAAAATTCTCTTCATTTTTCTATATATTCTAACATTTTCATAATAAAATGTTGGGGAAGAAACTAACCAAGTAAGTAATTTCTAAGGGTACTTCCAGATTTTTGAAAAATGTAATTTCAATCTTCCTATTCTCTTCTGTGTGTGCTATGGTTGCATTAATGTATAACTACGGTATAGGTGGTAGATCTAGTCATTGTTGGATCTTGCCATTAAAAAAAGTCTGCTGGGGATAACAAAATCAACCATCAGTCATTTGTTTTTATACCTCCATACACCTAAATTTTGAATTGACAAGTTGGTTGGTTTCAAATACTTTGACTGGAAAGCTGTAGGTCTGGGCGTCTCCAGATGAAAGATGGGTTCAGGTATAAACATCTCCTGTTTCAGTGCAGTGAGTTGTATTGGACTCGTCCCTAGTTGAGGTTTCTTGGAGCTCTCCAGCCACAATAAGGCACAGTGTTCCTATTCACTCACTTTGGCAGAGGCTTAAGAAGAATCAGGATAGAAATACTTAACCAGTAAAATCTAGAAAGCTGCAGAAAACCCCAGTAGAAGGCAGAGTTTTTGGTCATTGAGGGCCCACTGTATTTTTCTGTTTATAACACTTTACGACATAGTCTTCCCATTTAACATTCTGACTTTGGTGTGAGAGAGAGTTTCATCCCCCCTTGCTAAGACATTAGAACATGTGTTGTAATGCACAATGAGTGGACTTAGTCCAGCTTATTATTACAGTAACCTTGCCAGCACATTCCAGGGAGGTATCAAGGAGTTTTGCCAAACTGCGATAAATCAGCACATTGAGCAGCCTCAGATGGCTGATAAGCTTGGGAGTGCCAATTAATTGACAAGAACCGCACGTGTCAGTCTTTTGAGGCCTTGGTAGTAGATCCCTTGTCTTTTCTCCCCTTCTCCAAGTCTTCATCTACTGCTCTTTGGTAGACTGAGCCCGGCCTTGTACCACATGGAGCACACCTCCCTTTGTTCTTGTGTGTTTACTGAGTGATGAATCTCATTGTGCTCGTATGGAAATACTCTATTAAAACACTTAGACAAGACAACATGGAGAGGGAGGGAGGAGGTTGAAGATTGGCAAAAGGAGTAGTTTGCTCTGTTTAATTGGTTCTTTTACCTAATGGTGGTTTGTCAATTAAGGGGCTACTTAGAGAAAGTAAAATTAATCCATGTGGGTCAAAAGCAGCTATTAATTTTTAATCAAAACACAGCGTTCGGCATATCTGTAGCTCTGCTCAATACAGATGCAAGCGTGCCACCAGCCTCTTCCCAAAGGATTTGGGGGCAGGCACAGGAAAAGCAGGCCTGTTAATTGAGAAACTAGTTTTTAGATTAAACTAAATTTCACCTATACTCCCTACAACCCCTAAGTAAGCTCCTCAAAGCCCCCTTCTTGTTTCTTCACCATCTGTTGCTTTGCCTAACACATAGTAGAAACTCAGTGATGTTGTTCTTCTGGAACTCTTTGATTCCTTATCACATGCACAGCTCTGGAGTACCCCAAATAGGTTTTACGTGTAACTACTGTCCTCCAAGCGTGTCTGGTCTGGTTAAGGAAACAGAGGAGGCATTTGTGAATCCATTCCCAAGTCATTCAGGGCAACATATGATCAAATGCTAGAATGTGTGATAAACTTTGGTATTTGTTGAGCACTCACTACATGCCAAGCACTTTTAAGCACTTCACATCAATCAACTCCTTTAATTTCTACTTCAACACAGTGTAGCACTTACTGTTTTTATCATCCCCATTTAAAAATAAGGTCACTGAGGCCCAGGAAGTTTAGGTAACCCGCCTAGGGTCTCACAGCTAGTACAGTTAATCTGCTAGAGGGTTTCATTACCCAATATTGTAAGAGGCAGAACAGTCCCAAGAGAGGTGTCTAGAGGTGAGGATAAAGGCTCCCGGATGGAGAGAGGCATTGATTAGGGGTCAGAGGATAAGCTGATTTTGGAAGATGCCAGAGAAAGATACCCCGGGTAGTTGGAATGGTAATCAGCATAGTATTGTGGAAAAGGAGTGAGTTTCTGGTTAACTAGAATATGATATTGGCCAACTTACGTTGGTCTAGGTTAATACACTTTTTGGGTCTTAAATACATGGATAAGAGATTTTTATATAAGTGTTCTGATATTTCTTCATTGTCTATAGCTTGTTTTACTTTGCCGGGGGAAGTCTCATCCCTCTGTTTCTGCCACAGGTATTGTACCCTCTCCATTCTCTTTCTTACCTCCTCTGCCTCCCTCCACCTGGCATCTTCTTCTCATCTGTGGCATTCGTAGCTCCTCCTGCTGCCCATGTTTAGAGAGAGAGAGAAGAGAAAAATCAATAAAGTACACTACACAGCCTACTTCTGCCAACTTTTAGAGATTGAGTGAAGCTTGCTTCTACCACTTTCTTTACCTCCACCTCAATTTTGTCTTTGGACTTTGAGAGGAAAAACAGGACTTGCCCTCAGGCAATGTTCTTCTGCCTCTCCTTACTAGAGAGAAAGCAGGTTGTGGGATTTGTTCTATTCCATGACATTTATAGTGACATGAATTGGGGGAGTCAGGAAGGACTCTATCCCAAAGGTATCTCTTCAGGCTACTGACAACTACCTGAAACCTTTTGGTAGAGGAGAGAATCTCTCATTTCCCAATGAAAAATCAGGTTTCAAGTGCACATAGTCTGGGACAGGCAACACAGTATATTAAATTCCTTCACATTGGCCAGAAGCTATAGAAATGTGAGGAGAGGTAGAATCCTTGGATAATTTCTTCTTTACTTCCTAGCTAGCTTATTACCTGGCCTCTTGGAGTCATTGGGTTGATGATTATTGGTGGTAATTTGCTGGTAATTGCCAGTGGATTATGACAATGAGGGAGATGATGGGGGAATAGAAGAACCTATGAAGAGAATATTCAGCCCTCGTAGTCTGTTGGCTGCTACAGTAAACCAAGGAAGTAATCAGGATTACCACAAAGACTGTGCTCAGAAATACAAAGCTGAGAGGGAGACTGAGCACATGTGCCATTCTTCCTCCAGGAGACAAGCCACAGCTGTCTGTGTGTCCAGCTGTACAGCAGTTAGGAGAAGGAGCTCAAAGGAGTCTGCTTGTTGGGGGAGACAGGATGGAGGAAGGGGCAGCGACTGTGGAGCCTAGAGCAGAGATCAGGGAAGCACAGTTAGGAACTAAAGTCATAGGAGGAGGTAGGTAGAGGGGATAGATGGTACAGGTGGGGTTTTCACCATGTCATCCGGACTTGGAAGACAGTGGAGAGAATGGAGGTAGTTGACTCTGTGTGGTTGATGATAAAAAATGGAATTTGGGTTTCTTGATTAGCACTGGTATTATACTCTTAACCAGCAATGGAACATGTCTTATATGTCTAGGAAAACTAGGTTGCCCAGAGGGACACCTACCCAAACAAGAGTCCTCCATGTTGAGGAAGAGGAAGCACTTCTTGATAAACCATGAAACAAGCTAATATAGAAGAAATTGTTATGTCATGGGGAGGAAGAGGGAGGACATTTTTGGTACCTAGTGATTAATATTAGATGATGATGTTAATAATATAGCAATTATATCCTTGCCTATCAATCTAAGAATGCTCAGAACATTGTAATAGTGAATTTCAGTATCTTCTATGCGAAAAGCAGCTTAGCTAGTGACATCTGTCATTCATGCATTCATTTATTCTTTCCTCTACTATGTGCTAGGTAATGAATTAGGCGCCAGGGATATAGCAACAAACAAAATGAGCATGTTTCCTGCCCTTAAAATTTAGGGTGAGATACAGCCTTTATAATCTCTACTTTTCTGTGTTGGTTAAGATTTTCATTGTGAACAAATACAAAATTAATTTCTGAAGCTATTCCATGCACATATAAATAAAATTAATAATTTCTATCCACAATTATAAGACTCTCTAAATATCTATGAAATGAAATAATTGATTTTTAAAAATTAGAAACAAAGACATTAATAGATAACTCTGTGTGCGTGTGTGTATGTGTGCATAGTTTCAATCTTGAAAAGATCAATTGGAATTCACTGGAGCATTTAAAGCAGGGATAGACATGATCATATTGTCATTTAAAAAGATGACACTGGAGGATGGATTGTGGGAAGGCAGTGAAGACCAGCAGTGAGGAGACTGCTGTCCAGGTGAGAGAGGATGGTGACTAGAATAGGCAGTGTGGGGATAGAGAGAAGAAAAAAGATTAAAGTCATCCTGGAAATCAAATAAGCAAGATCTGGCAATTGATGGAAGAGAATGAGAAGCAATTATCTACTTCCTAGGTTGGTTGTGGGAATTAAATGAGATATTATTAGCTTCATTTTACAGACAAGGAAATAGAGACTGTAAAGTGATTGAGATAAAGGCCTGACTTCCCCACAGTCTTTGATCTCTACTGTACCATGCCTAAAAAGGGGCGAGTGCAGAGATAGATTTAGCATGAAACTAGTGACCGTAAGCCTCGAGGCCCTTCACTTGCCAGGCCCTCTTCCAAAGCCTTATACCCAATTTTATATTCCTAACTTTGTATTCATTTACTTAAAAAGCACCCCACACAGTGTTTAAGCACCAAACTCCACAAAACCTCTGTCTACCTCTGGCCAAGTAAATTTGACGTCACTGGGTAGGACTGAAACTTGATGGAATGAGACCTAGGATCAAAATCTGACCCATTATGCAAAGAAAGCAGTGGATTTAGATGGGGATCAGTTGGGAGAAGAACAGAAACAGATGCCATACTGGAGGTGCATGGAAACTTCACTGTTAGCATTTATTGAGTACTTCCTTTGTGCAGGTGCTACGTTGATTTTTATTTTGGGGCTTTTTTGGGGGGCGAGGGGAGGTTTAGGGTGTTATTCATTTAATTCTTACATGACCTAATGAGGTGGGTGCTTTTCTTAACCCCATTTTATATGTGAGTAAACTGACCCCTACTAAGATTAAGTAAATTACCAAATTATCACAATACTAAGTAGTGAGCTGTGCTGGCATCTAACAGGCCTGACTTTGGTTGAAGCTGTCCTTAACCTCTACTGCTAGAGGGACTGTTGCCAAAGCCAGAACTTCTGATAGATTCTTGACTTACATTCTGAATGTTTCATTTATAGGTTAGAGGAAGCAAAATCTAATTCTGTCCCGCTACCCCAAAAAGGATTGCTTGGTGAAATGTCAGTGGGAGAAAGTAATCATTTCATCTTCGGATAAAAAAAGTTGAGGCCTTGTCTGACATATGCCATAGAAGACAACAAGATTCTAAGGCTTGAGGCTAAAGGAAGAGGTGACTCAAGAGACTTCAGGAGTCTTGGAGTTGTAATTTTGACTCAGCAGTTGGCTCTAGGAAGGGGGAAAGATGGAGCTTACATGTGGCAACCAGTGACGGAGAGTTGGAAGAAATGCACAGGAACCAAACTATGAGAATCATATCCACATTAACTGAAGCTTGCAAAGATCCTAAAGACAAGCAAAGTTTTAAATTTTCTTTTGTTTTAGTTTTGATTTTGGATTTTTTGATCAAGACTAAGAAAAGGAGTGAGGCCTTGTCCTTGGAATGATGGTGTGGTGTTGATGGATGGCCCAGAGAAAGCAGAGCAGTTCACTTCCTATTCTATCTCTACGTTCCCTGTCTAGAAAATGGTCTTGTGAAGGAAAAGTATAGAATTTCCTTGGCTTAGAGAGAATTTGGATCCAAGATGAGTAAAGAGATTGCCTTGAAGATTTAAATGAACTCAAGTTTCCTGACCTGGACGTTACCTCCCCACAAACTGAGAGATCTTGCAGATGAAATCATTGACAGCCCCTCCCTACCCCCACCCCGCTGGCAGGAATGTTGGAGAAAGGCTGGGCAATAGGAGGGAGGCTGGAAGACTAGAGGGAAGCAAAAAGAGTTCTAATTTTTTAAGGACAAAGGAGTATTCTGTAGCCATAGGCCAGTGAGTATGAAGCGCTCTCAACAGGATGCTAGGCCAGGTCAGCATGGACAAGGTTGATGAAGAGGAAACAGGAATCAAAGGGGGTGGTCACTAAGCCTGCATCACCATAGCTTAGTACCAGCCCTTCTGGTGGATGCTGAAAATGGGGAGGGCATTCTCACACTCCCTTCTCAAAATATTTGACAAGGTCTTTTATGAAGCCTATGTATATTGGGTGGAAAACTGCGGCATGGATACAGCAGTATTGGTGAATTAATTGAACTGAGTTGATGGCCACTCTACTACTGTGTCATGGGACTCTACCCTACACAAAATACTTATCAATAGTTTGGATAACTATTTCGCATCAAATTTGCAGAAAGCAGAAAGTTGTGAGGAAAGCAGATCATTTCAGATGGCAAAATCAAAATCAAAAAAAGAAAAGAAAGCTCATTCATCCAGTCAATATTTGAGTGTCTGTTGTATGCCAGTCATATACCCTTCATGGAGCAGCTAATTCTGGGTTGATTCTCCTACTAAGGATAGTGAACAATAAATAAATGTGTGTGGTGTCTATGTATAATGTCAGATGATGGTAAAGAATATAAGGAAAAATTTTAAAGGCCGAGAAGCTAAAGAGCAGTGAGGGATACTGTCGTTGCTAGAGTGGTTGGGGCTGCTTCTCTAAGGAGGGAGCAATTTGACCAGAGACCCAAATAAAGACAAGCAGGAAGAAACCCACAAACCTGGTAGAGGGAACAACAAGGGCAAAGGCCCTGAGGCTGGAACATGTTTGGCATCGTTAGGAAAACAGTGTAGCTGGACAGGAGTGAGAGTAGGAATAGGAGGAGGTGAGGTTGAGAGGTGACCATGATCCAGAGTTTGGATTGTTCTTACAGGATATGGTAGGGATTTCAGATGTTCTGAGGGACAGGGGAAGCCACTAGAAGGTTTTCACTATGTAAGTGATAAGATCTGGTTCACATTTTTAGAGAATCAGTCTAGAGAGCAGCATAGGGTAATGTAATGGGTTGGCTCTTCAAGTGCAGCATGAGATACATATGGCTTAGCAACAGGAGATGTGAAAACGACCTAGAAACTATAGTGAAGATTCACCCTAATCTTAGCAACAGTGTCATTTGCTTGAGGAAAAACCTAACAGTACTGAATGTTGTATGGTATTTGCAATAGCCAGTGGGAAATGTTTTTTACACCACCCCTCCCACCCCCCACCTGATCTTGGAAGTCTATTAGGGTAAGGACATAGTGGCCAGCAAAGTTTCCCTATGACCTCAGCCTCTCATTCAGCCAGCCATTACCAGCCCCCTCCCCCTCCCCAGCAGAGAGAAAACCATCAAAGAACCAATTGTAGCATCTGGCCTTCTAGACTATTGTGAAAACTCAAAAGAGCCAGAAACATGGCAGAATGAAGTAGGAATGTTGAAGGTAAAGAAAGCCTCATGGTCAGGATGATCCCTGGATTCAGATGTTCAGAAGCCTGCTTGATAGAGGAGGTTAAATTTGGCCACAATGGTCAATACTGCAGCAGACTATTCTATATATAAAATAGGCTTCTCAGAGTCAACGCTGTCTAAACGTGGACTGGGCCACAGCATCTGCTCAACACGGGGAGTGTGTAAACTGAGGCTGGACAAGCTTTGGGTACAGGTACGTAGAGATGAAGTCAGTAAGCAGACACAATGCGGAGTCTGAAAATGGGAAAGAGGGTGGAGGTGGGGAGAGAACCATGAGGAGAAAAAGGGCAGCGAAAAGAGGAGCCTGTGGGTTGTAGAGATGATCTTTACCTGTAACCCCAAAGGGAACAGCAACATCTGGGCTGGTTCTCCCCTTGCTCCCCTTTTCTCTTGTCCTCCAGCCAAACCAGCAGCACATGGCATCGTCTAGTAGTCTGTGTCAGCAATAAAAACCATGGGGCTCTGACCTCCTGCAGTGTGTTTCAGCCTGTGAATTTCCTGGATATCTTTACAGGGAATCATTCTTGGGGAAGGAAGGGCAGGCTGGAAATAATATAAGGAGATCAAGAAGGAAGTCAAGCAAGTGACACCTTTAAACAGGCGAAGCGAGGAGGGCTCTTCCCCCTGGGACAGTTAAGAGTTATGCAGAGCTGTAATTAACCCAGCAGCCCACTGGATATGTCTATTTCACTGCACAAAGGCTGCTGAAAGAAGGATTCTTGAAGAAAGAGGTTCCAGTTCAAATGGTATTTGAGTAAGTCCCTTGTTGGATATACTGTTTCTAGAGTTTATGGCTATAATCAACAAAACATGGCTATGCTTTCATGCAGGTTTCTCATGACTTTCTGAGTACTGTTATTTAAAAAGAAAAAGAAGGCATCCAGAATTGGCTGGGGGTCGGGAGAGGGGTAAAGGGAGAGAGATATATGGCTAGAATCAAATTAAGGACTTAGTTTCCTTTTCAAAGGATGTTGAAAACATTAAAAGAGCAGGTGTGTCATTCTTGCATACATTGAAACATTGAAAAATTTTCAGTTTTTGTTCAAGTCCCTCAAAATTATTGTATTAGCCTCCCTAATTTCAATTCATTAATTTTTTTTTTTTTTTTTTTTTGAGACAGAGTCTCACTCTGTTGCTCAGGCTAGAGTGCCGTGGCATCATCCTAGCTCACAGCAACCTCAAACTCCTGGGCTCAAGTGATCCTCCTGCCTCAGCCTCCCAGGTAGCTGGGACTACAGGCATGCACCACCATGCCCGGCTAATTTTTTTCTATTTTTTTAGTTGTTTGGCCGATTTCTTTCTATTTATAGTAGAGACTGGGTCTCGCTCTTGCTCAGGCTGGTCTCAAACTCCTGAGCTCAAGCAATCCTCCCACCTCGGCCTCCCAGAGTGCTAGGATTACAGGCATGAGCCACCGTCATTAATTTTTTTTTACAAACAAATGTTTTTTGCACGCCTACCCTATGATAGGCACTGGAGATATGACTTTTTCTCCACTGTCTTCATAAAGCTAATAGTATGGAGAGATAGACAAAAACATTTAAATATGTAGACTAATTAGTATGTCAGATGATATGGCACAGAGAGAAAAAATATCAGGGAGGGAATTAGGGTGTGGGGTATGACATCAAATTCAGTCAAGGAAGGTCTCACTGAGAGGGTGACATTTAAGCAAAGAATTCTTAATTCTTTGACATTTAAGCAAAAACTTCTCACCTCTGTGAGAAGAGGTGAGATGTGGATCTGGTGGCTCTATGTGTTGTGGGATGGGGTGTGGGGAGGACAGCATTCTAGACAGAATGCACAGGAACTCCTGAGGTGGCAGTGTCCATTCCGAGAGTGTCTGAGGAATAGCGAGCAGGCCAGTGGGGCTAGAGACAGGGCCAGAGCAGTGGGAACTGAGGGCAGAGAAGTCAGGTAAGGTGTCTGTCCTTACCCTCTAAAAAGCATTTATTCAGTTATTCATCTGGGCCAGAACACAGTGGTCTGGGTTCTGGAAAAATGAACCTTCATATCAACCCCCTCCTCCCACACCCACCAGATCTTGGCCCTTCAAAATGGCTCCCATTAAACTGGAAACTGTAGAAAACAAAAGCAAATTGTCACCGTGCTACTCTTTACCCTTGGATGGTCCTGGAACCTTTTGCCATAGCTTTCATGTAATGTGCCACATTATACCCATAGTTCTTATGTAATGTGCCACGTCCTGAGAGCAGACTGATGGACCCAGTGGTTATGATTTATGTGAGAGAACCCCAAATCAGAATTCCTAGTCATATCTAATTTATGTATCAACAGGCAAGTTGGTTGTTTTGTTTTGGTTGGTTTGTTTGTTATTTTGGTATTGGGGTTTTTGTTTGGCACTTAGGATTATTTTTAAAGTACTATAACTACAGTCTCAAAACATGGAAGAGCATTCTCTAATGAGCTATCTCAAGCCATGAGTTTTACCCAGTTGCTGGGTAAACTGGTGAACACGGAGAATCAAAACGTTTATATGTATAACTTATTTATGTACATTATATCTGTATGTAAGTGTACTAAAACATTCTTTAAAATAATTACCAGCCATTAAAAATGTATTAGCTAATGGTGATAAAAATGCTGAAACTACAATGAGGTAAGCTCTGTTTAAAAGGATTTTGGAAACTCACGATTCATAATCAAGATTTCAACACACTAGTCTCCATTTTTAGGACAATATATCTGTAAGTAGAAACAGGCATATTTTCAGAAAAACATTAGCTTCTGAGGTCTGGCCAGCTCCTGTTCTTACCACTCTGTCATCTCTGATTGGATTAGACGTCACAGAAAGTGCCTCAGATCCTTGTTTCATGTTAAGTTTAACCCCTCCAGTTGAATACCATCCTTGTGGAGCTCAGTGGAGAGAAATTAAATTTCTATCACCAGAGCTATGGCATTGAATCAGGTATCAAGGGGGCTACATCAGTAAACTCTGTTGGTTACAAGATGTATGTCCTTCCCGAGGCTCTGTAGCTGTTAAGTTGGCTCTTTCCAATCACAGTCTGATCTTTCATTTTACTGTAATGCAGTTAGACAACCTAGTTATTCAGGCATAGACTTCTCTGTTTTTCATTATCCCTGAATAACATTTGATGCTGAAATAGGGAAGACGGGAAGGATGGGGGAGGGGAGCCAAGCATTTTTCACAGCTTGTGTGAAAGGCTTAATATTTGAAAGTCTTTAAAATATACTGTACACTTGCATTCCAATTTTATAAGACTAACATAACATGTTCAAAAGCTTTATGAATTTCAGCATGTGACCAGAGTAGACGTTCGCCTGTTTTAAATAAGCCATAATGGCCTGGCAGCAACCTGCATAGTTAGCAAATCCCTTCTCTGTTTATGAGCAGTTGTTCCTCACCAGGTCACTACAAAATACTACTTTTATCAGTTTCAGTGGACTCCATAGTTGGTCTCTGTGCCAAGTTCAGCATGATTGTGGTTTTAAGAGCACAAAACCCAGAGCATCATGATGAGGTGATATTTCATTTTGATTTTAATGAAATGGCATGACTTACTTAAGAGTATGTCCAGGCCTCTCATACCCTGTGGTGGAGGCTTGGTTCCTAAATGCCTCCTGTAGCATAGGGCCACACCGACTTAGCAGGCTCACCCTTTCCTAACTGGAGCCTGGAGAGTTCTCAGTGCCCGGAAGATTTTTTTTTTTAATTTCCTTAGGATGGAAGCACCCCTACCCCATCACCCCTGATAATGCTTTTTAAGTCAGGTTCTCCTCTCAACATAAATCAGAGCATAAAACATGCTGCGGCATGCCCTACTCTAGCCTGTCCTCTGTCCTGGGTCTACGGTAGCAGGTGTAGGCATGCTTCTCAAAGGTAAGGGTCATATGTTACCAGATCCCCCATTTCAAGGAAATTCCCTACCTCCCTGGGTAAAATCATACCAGCTTCTCCGAGCGTGGCAGAGGAGGGACACTTTCCGTGTGTTACAAACCTGCTCAACTTTGTAGCCCAAACTCTTGCCCGTAGATTCACCTTGGCCTCACCAATCCCTTAGGAATCATCTGCCACAGACCAAACTGGCTTCAGGGGACACTCCAACCCCCTTTGCACTCTGGCATCAAAAGCTCCTTTAATTACAAATAGTACACTAGAGAACAGGCTGGAGCATTTAAATAAGACTGATCTAAAGGCTGTGGGCCAAAGAATTCTCACAGAGGGCAACGTGTAATTAGGTAATCTGACTCACAAGATAAAGTTTACTCGCTTTTATTGTGGTGCCCCGAGGGCAGCCTCTCCCACCTGCTTTCTGCGCCTGTGTCCTTGCAGCAGTTATTATGACTTGTAAGCCCAGCCTCCTGGGAAGTTCTCAGTCAGGTCTGGATGCTTCCACAGACAGACCCCAGAGTCACCCAGTCCCTTTTCTCTTTGTCGTAGAATAATCATCATCCTCACTGCCCCTTAAAACGTCCTACTTAATATTTAGAGCCCAATACACATATGTTCAAAGCTTGACTTTTGAAAATCTTTATAGTGCTAGCCTTCTTACCTTTTGAAATAAGGAAAATGTAAGTATAACCACCCATGGAGGCATATAAAACTCCCTTATATTTACCTCATTTATTCATCTTGTTTAGGGCAAGCACAGTTCAGGGTGGGCAGTCTAGTTTAAGCCATTGAGTCTAGTTTAAGCAGTTATTCACAATCATGATTTTATAGCCTTTAGTTATATTCCCTCTCAGCCATAGTCATCCCCAGAGATGTAAGAACTTATGTAGGAAAACCCATTTAATTAGGACCCACTGTGAGGAACCAGGAAACAGACCCTAAAGTACTTTATGACGGAAGCTGTTGATCAGGAAACAGGATGTTTTCCTTTCCCTTGGTTTAGGTCTGGCTCATACTCCTTAGGGGAAATCTGGGGGCCTGTCTTCATCCCCACTGAAATAGAACCTATAACCTTCCTAGAATCAGGTTACCCTAGAAGGCAATGACATTTATATCTGCCTTTTTGTTTATTCATTATTCTCCTTCTGAAGATGTAAGTGGCAGGTCTTGAGCCCCTGGAATCTCTGCCTAGAGGCCTGGCATGTTAAATGTTTGCCAGTTGGGTATGCAGAGGGCCTCCTGTCCATACTCTTTCTCAGCCTCTTGGCTACATACCATACTCCCAGAGTTTTTCTTTTAGGCAGAAAAACCTCACCTATCCCTAACGTGCAAAACTTTTCATTTGAGGAAGAGGGGAACTGGTTCAGTAAATGTTTTTGAGTGAAATTGAATCCAGTCCTTGCCATCCTTCGTGTTCAACTTTCTTCTATAACGTGTTCAAGTCCTTCTTCTATAACGAAGTCTTCTCCAGCCAAAAGTGATCTCTCTTTCTCTCTCCATTAAATAATAGCATTTTCTACACACCTCCTTTTTCCCCCTCATATTGTTGACTGGTTTTATTTCTAGCCAATGCTTTTCACATTAGGGTCCCTAGCTCCATTTAAAGACCTAAATGTCTGGGACCATGTCTTCTACTTGATTATTTCCCGCACAGCACTTCATCACTTAGAAACTTTGTTAATTTTTCCCCACACTGCCTCATGTACAGTAGTGCTCAATTATAACTTTTTCAGTCCATTTGAAAAAGAAATATGCTATTAGTCAAGAAACCGCTGTGTTGAGTGCTTCAAGGGGCACAGGCAATGTAAATGAGACACCCTGCCCTCTAGGAATTCACAGTCTAATGGGGATAAGAGAGAGCCACTTAAAAAGTCAACTAATAATAAAGCTCCATATAGGATCTGGGCCAGAAAAGGCTAAGAACAGATAGGTGGTCATAATGATGATGATGCATTATTTGATTATCTTGGGTTTTTACATATGTTTTTGCCCATCCCCAAAACAGCTCTGCGAAGTAGAGGCACTAGGCATTCTCAGTCTCAGTTCTCTTGTCTGTAGAGTGAGGATAAATGACTTGTCCAAGACAATGAATACAGAGTGCTGGCATTCAAACAGCTTTGTGTGCTCCAATATGGGGCTTGCACTGGGTTCCAGTGACTCAGAACCTTTCCTCTCACTTTTCTCATTACCTTTATGTGCTGCTTACTACCAGCCTTGGAAATATATTAAGGAAGGTTAACCATGTTGCTCACTGCCATTAAACAAGATGAGAGATAGTCTTTCCAGCAGAGATGAAACCTTAGTGTTTGAATCAGAAAGAAGTTCTTCGAAGACATCTGCCCCACACAGAAGGTAATGAATTGTATCACATGCCAGTAGTTTGTTATAATGTCATGAAAGTACTTGTAAGTTTTAATAAGGCATATGCTGAGTAGATTGTTCTGGACTAAATAACCCTACAAGGTGCTCAGACTGTTAGGTCTGGTAGAGGGTAGACAGGTGGCAAGGAGGTGGCTGGGGGTGGAGAATGGAAACTAAATTGTAGCTAGGAACTGTTCCCTGGTGGGAACATACATGGGAAAAAGTTCCTAGTAACCTTCGACTGACTTAGAGCTCATTACCATCTAATTAGCATAACATGGGGGTGGAGCTTCATGGAGAATTCTAGAAAAGATGCATGCTCAGGAAGGGAAAGTTATATAACCTACCCTGTTATGTAACCTGTCCTGTGATCTGTTATATAACACCAACCTGTGAATCACTCCCAAAGGCGGGAAATGGCAACCAATCCCGTCAGGGGAAAGGCGAGACAAACTAGTGGGCTTATAAAAGGCAACATGTGCTCAGCCTCCAGCATTTTTCTCCACACGTGGAGACTGATCCATTCTACTCTCACTAGAATGTGTTTTCCCTTTGTGTAGCTTCCTTTACTTTCATTCTTTCTTTTATGCATAAACTATTTGTATTAAGTTGCTCTTGTGTTTGTGATCACTCCGTCATCAGCTCAACTTGGTACCAGTACTCATTCTTGACACTGGGAACCGGGGTGACCAGGGAACATCCACACAGACGAACCTAACAAGACTACAGTATATCCACCTGTATTGTGGCAGATATACTTTAATAACAGACCTGGGTTAAAATGCTGACTTTACTACTTACAAGCTTTGTAGCCTTCAGCAAGTTAGTTAACTTCTCAGAGCCTATTTTCTCATTGGTAAAATGAGTGTCATAATGCCTCTCTCAAAAAGTTGTAGTGATTAAACAAGATGAGCATAAAGCACAGTGCCTAACAGTGCACACTAAGCTGTGGTTGTTGTGATTATGTTGTTATATCCCCTCCTGAGCTGTAGAACTTGAACTTGTGTTCCGAGCTGGAGTCCCCAGAACTCTTCTCAAAGGGGAGTGATTTAAATTTGAAATAGCCTCTCCCTTCTTTCAGTGAGGATGCCAAGTCTTTTCTGAGTTTCCTGTAAGTCCTCTAGGATATACTACTTTGGATAAAGTCTAGCTACTTTGACCTAGGAAAAGAAATTGCTGTCTAACTACACTATTTTGACCTCCAAACACCTTTGGACAGTTTCACGTTGGCTCCAGACCTCATAAGAACAATGTTGTTCTTTCTGTAGAAAACATTCCTTTCAGATGAATCAGTAGTTACTCACCTCTTCCTTTCCCAGCCATGTTTTTAAGTCACCAACAGTGGGACCAGTGAAGGGTAGTGGCATAGCCAATAGTAGCCCAATATAGATAAGCTCCAAGATATCTATCTTCTCACTTGAAGAAATACAGGCCTGCCAAATTTGCCTACCATTCCCAGTAAGGGAAAAAAAATGACAGGTCCTGTGAAGAAGAAAGCACAAAGCTAACTGAAAGAGGTACCTCTGGAAGTCACTTTTGCAGCCTCCTCCATTATTCGGGAGGAGACTAACTTGGAATGTCTTCTTCAAGGTTAAACTCCCTGGAAGCTGACGGAACCTGGCCAGAGGCTGTGAACTTTGCACAGAGGGCATCTTCAGAATCGCCCTCTGCTCAGTGGATCGCTGCCCTCCCATTACTCTGCTGGCACGTACCTGATTTGGTTGACATTTCCATAATTAATTTATAACAGCAATAACCCTGAATGAGCCTATTTATAGGTTTGTGCAAGCTAGGTAAGAATATAGATTAAATCTCAGATCATTAACATACTTAAAGGACTTAGGAGAGTTTTGTGATTGTCAAGTGATACGATTAAAAAGTCTCCAAGCTTGGTGTGTAGTGGAAATCCATAAGTTTGCTTCTCTTCCCAAGCCCAGAAACAACAAAACAACAAAAGATAAGCGTATGCTCCACCCAGCCACTAAAGGTGTAAGGTCACCACTGGGAAAGACATTGTCTTTTCATCATCCTGCTGCTTTCCCAACGTCCTCCAGACCCGGCCAGAGACAGTGGCCGTCTGAGTGCCCCGTAAGCTGCTGCCCCATAGCGCAAAGATCCCTGGGCCACTGCTCTGCCCCTGATATAATAGCAAGTGTGGTACCAACAGTCCTGCGGGAGGAATTGCTATGACGGTCTACAGTAGTAGAGATGAGAGTGTGAGAAGGACAACTATTCGTTAAAAGGATGCTATTATAACTTGGACTGCTCAGTGGACCAAATCTTTCTTTCTTCCTTTTTATATTCTGGTTGTTACCTTTTTGAAAAATAACATATATCGCCTTTCTATTATAAAAGTAAGACATGTTTAATATCAAAAATAAAGATAAGTACAGAAAAGAAAATAAAGATCACTCATAATTCTACTACCCAAAAATAACCACTGCTAAATGTCTGGGTGTGTCCTTCTAATAGAGTCTTCATTCTGACCTCATACTAGCAGAACTGTTCTCTGGACAGGGAGGCCTCCCATTCAGGTGCTTTCTCTGCCAGATGTGTTTCCTATTGAGGGTAGCATCATGTACTCAGGGGATGAGAACTCATCCATCAGTAATGAATGACTAGTGACTCCCTGCCTTGTTTTCAAGATCCTTTTTCCAAAAACCACTACACAGTAGTTGCACCCCCACCCCACTTATTTTTAAATTTACTCTACCCACCCAGACCTATTTATCCTTTCCTTACCTCTATAAGCAAATATGATGACACTAATGTATCATCCACCCCTTTCTTTCCCTTTAAGGCCATAGCATCTCTGAAGGCTCTCAAATCATATCATCCTACAGCACAGAGAAGAATACTTCACCCATGTATTCCCATTTTTGGTACTCATTACTTGGTTTTTACTTTTGCTCTAGGCTTTTTTTTAATTAGCAAACTGGCTGCAAAACTCTTAAAATCAAGTTAAAGTCAATACATATAAGATCATCACAAATGATTACACATGTACACAGATAATTGTGACTCTTAGTTGTTTTATTTTTTTAAATGAATTTACAAACTTTGAACACTCTCCTTGAAAGTGGAGATTATATATTATGTCACCAGACCCTTAACACAGCACTTGGCATGTTATAAATACTTGATTAATATTTATTGAATTAAGATGAAAATGAAGAGAAAATTTAATTACCCAGGCTACCTTTTTTTTATCTCAGTAGTTAAGTGCAGAGAAAAAGGAGGTCATATAAAAATGATGAAAAATAGTATCTTAGAACAATTTTTATGGTATATCAGTGCATTTTTTTGTGCTAAGGTATCACTATTAACCCAAGTGAGGACCCTTTTTAATGATTTTTTAAAATCTTGACAATGCCCTTTTCACTTCTTTCCTAAATGAACATTAATATAAAGCCATAAAAATTTCCTTGGAGGGTTTTATGAATTACTGCATTGTAAGATTGGGAAAAGGCCATTTGCAGCCATTTGTTTTATGAAGCTTGATTCTGAAGCCCAGCACCGCCCCTGACCCTTCAGGGGCATACACTGAGGCATGAAGCTTTTCCAGAGGACTGTGAACACTGCCACTTCTCCCCAAACAGCACCAGTCACACTCCCCCAGAGCCAACAGTGTCAGCCACCAAGCCCTGCCTTCCCCGAGTAGCCTGGACACAGTGAGGGGAGACGGAGAGAAATTACTAATGACGCATTGAGTAGCTCTTCTCCTACAGTGTAGATTGATTTTCAGTTCACCAACATGAATCATTTTTACCATATAACTGTTTGGTCATTTAGTACTTGAAAAAATGATGCCAAAAACTAGAGACTTGGTCTAGGGCATTGGCTTTCAAACTCTTGTTGCCTCCTGAACTCTTTTTCAATTAATATTAGACATCAAATGGAAGCCTAATCCATAAAACAGAGATGGGGTTTGAGTGCCTGGAGCTTCCCCTCACCACTGTGCTAACCCTCAATCAGCTTTTTACAGCTCACTTTGAAAAACCTGGGGCCCAGAGAGATCAAGGTATAAGAGCATGAAAGGTAAGCACAGGATATACACATGATAATAAGGAGGATAAAAATAATAATGGCTTACATTTTTGAGGCCTTCCTGTGTGCCAAGCACTGTGCTAAGCACTGACTGTCCTAAAAAAAAATGGCATGTTGTGATGTCTGACGCAGAGTATGGTGTGGCCGCCTGAGAACACTTGAAAAGGATATTGGATTGTTTGCAGGCAAGCAACAGGCCAGATTGTCTTGAAAGATCTCTTTCTCACTACGGTTGTCCTTAGTGTCTACTGCAGTGTTGAAACGGATTTCTCACAAGTGATATCAAGAAAAAAAATAAGCAGACAGATTTATCCAGTGTGTATGTACACACATGCATGTGCGACAACTTTGAGCCAGGTGCATGAGCCAGGTCAGGTGCACTGAGGTGTGCTTAAGTCTAACACATGCAGCTCAGTAGGTGCACCACTTTAAGGGTCATTCAGGATGCTGAGGCAGAAATAGCTCAGAAAACAGTTGATAAAACAAGAAATGTGCTTTGCCAAGCTGGGTGGCTATATCCTTGGATGCTCGTTTTGACAGATCATAAAAGTCACAGAGCAGAGCAAGTCTGTAAGTCTCACTTATTTCTAATCCTCTCTTGTCATTTTGGGCAAAGGACTATCTGAACCAATGCAGAAGAGGAACCCCCAGTCTTCTTTTCATCTTCATTTTCTGAGCATCTTTGGATGGTGTGGATGATCAGAGCACCAGGACAAGATGATTCTTATCCCCAAGGAACACCTGATCAGTCAGTCAGTTCACAGCCCCTATCCGTGCAGGCTCCTGTACCTTGGTATCTACGGGGCAGAAGGGAGGGGAAGGATGCGTAGTGGAGGCTCCAGGAACCTAGGCTAGCTGAGGAGATGAGACAGACATTGGAAAACAGTGGACTGCCAGGAATGATAAGGGCTTAGGGGCTCAGGGAACGTCATTTCTAGGGTGATCGGAGAAGGCCTCAGGGAGGAAGAGAAATTTAAGCAGTGATTCAAAGGTTGGGTGGGATTTGAGTCACTCAGTTGGGGTAGGGAGGGAAACTGCTGAGGACAGATAGGGAAGTGAGAACGTGCACGTTCTCATTAGAAGCACATACACGTGAAGGCTCTGAGATGAGCTTAGTGGGAATGGAGAGATTATATTGAAGAACGTCATGAGAGGCATGCCCATCATGGACTGTGACAAGTGTTGAATGCCTGGCTAAGAAATTTGAAGGCTTTTAAATAGTTTTGAGCAGGGAAGGGACACAGGAAAGCAGTTAAACCGGTTCGACAATCAGGCCAAATATTAAACTGAGGGCTCATGATTATGTGCCAGATTGCAGATTTGCTTAGAAAGCACAGCATGGGGAGAAACCCAGAGGAACAGGATTCTTTCTTCTGGAGCCCTAACCAAGGGAGGCAGAAGTTCGTGCTTTTATTTAATAAGCATTTTCTGACATGAATAAATGCCGTGTCATGAGTTTGTGGTCAAAGCAAGCTTAAAAACAATAGCAAATTACTTGTAAGGAATTTCTCCTACAGCATCCTGACATTCTGGAAAAGCTGGTGCTGAATAGGGAATAGGTCCTGCCTGGGCACTTACCCGAGCCACCTCATATTCAGCACGTTCCCTTTGGGTCCCATTCACACATCTCGCACTGGCCCATTTAACTGAGCTGCGCCTATTGCAGACCTTCAGATATTTAATTTGTAAACACTTAATAAAGCACTGTCAGTAGGTCGGCTTGTCTTCTCTGTCGGCCACATCAAAATCAATACGTCCCCTGGGTATTCTGCCATGATTGTCTGGGCTGGGGAATCTAATAGGATTAAGTGTGTGGGGTCCTATCTGACGCCACAGTCCACAGTCCTAGTTAGATGAGGTTAAAGACTGGCTCGCCATTGTGGAGGCACAATTGCTTAGGGGTCTGAAAAATCATTAAAGCTTGTCCTCTTAAACGTTGATTGTTCCCCCGTGATTTATTGACAAAACACAAAAAAGTGCTCTATACTGCACTCTAATTATATGTATGAGGCCATAAGATCTCATGGGAAATTAAATAAAATTTACAGCTTGATGGTTTTATGCTCCTGGGAGACATACCTTCTTAATAAGATCTTATAGCTGGGAATATTTATGAGGTTAAAGTCCGTAGGCTTGAGCAAAAGACCTAACCTTTCCATGGGAGGTGGGGATGGGGTGCGTTTTGATTTCTTTGAAGATAAATGATTGTAATGAAATTTTCAGGGGTTTAGGAAAAAGTGCTCAGTGAGTCACATCAAGCATTCCTC
This sequence comes from Propithecus coquereli, assembly GCF_000956105.1. Lineage (NCBI taxonomy): Eukaryota > Metazoa > Chordata > Mammalia > Primates > Indriidae > Propithecus > Propithecus coquereli. Next base: position 4,810,717 of record NW_012139414.1, read on the forward strand.
CTAAAACCTCTGGAGGACAGGCTGTGAGGGCAGAGGGATTTACTGCGACCATTCATCTCGTCCTGCCCACCACCTCTGGGGCACTTCATCCTCCTCCTGTACTCACTTCCTCATCTGATTAGCCCTCATCACACTCTGAAAAGGGAGGGAAGATCCTAGTTAAGGGCAATTATGTCAGGGTCAAGGAAGGGAAAGGAATTTGAGGGAGGTAAAAAGGAGAAAGAAAGGCTGAGAGAATGAATCCATATTCAAACATCCCTGAAGGAGTAGCCGAACATTTTGGATACTTACTATTTTACCAGATCGCTTGCTCTGTGTCCAGGGGTGGCTGAGGCCCAGGCCCTGATTCTGCAGGGACTGTAATGTGCTGTTCTAGACAAAGAATCAGAGCATTCTGGGGTAAGTGGGGGAAGGGCCTCTGCAGGTGGCATGAAGATGATTCTTGTCACCTTCTTGACTCTAACTAGAATGTTTATCCCAAAGTCTAAATGGATCCTAAATGAAGTTTATGCTTGAAAATGGGCTGTTTCAACGAGAGTGAGAAACACTGTTTGTACCCCCCCCACCATTCTTTCTTTAATAGTTTTGAAATGGCAGGAGATAGGTTAAGTAGGTAGGTAGGTAAACAGACAGGTAGACAAATAAGTAGGTAGATAGATAGATCAATAGATCTCATTCTTAAGTCTGGAATTATACTTTATCTACTCAAGGAAGGGTAATTATGTGGAACTCAGAGGAACATGTCATGTGATTTGTTTCTGTTTATTTTTTTAACAAGCATTTTTTATATGAAGTCTGCATGGCCTCTTCTTGGTGTGTGTGGGTGGCGGGACATGGAGAGGGCACTGACAGTGGGGTCAGGGGTCAAACTGTAGAGGGACTCAGAATGGATGTGCATCATCCCTCTGGGGGCCCTGAATTCGAGAGCTTTGCAGCCCGCCTTCCCTGACTAGGGCAGCTCATGGTGTGTTTTACACTGTGCTCCAGTTTATCCAGAACAGGCAAGGCACCCCACAGTGAGAGCCCCTGCCTACGCTCCTGTGAAAAGTAAAGGACTATTTAATTAGGATAAATTTATACAGTGTTTCCCTGTGAGGGTGATGCACGTGAATTGAGAAGTCTCATTACTCTCCTTATTGCCAAGGAGTTATGCTCCTCTACTTCCCTTTTCCAGAATAGACCAAAAGAAAATAAAAAAGACTCTGAATGCCCATGACTTAGATTTGTTAGCGTCGAGCTTCCAAATGAGTGAAGGGAGGACGTGACTTAGTAGAATGGAAGTGATGACCTGGGTTCTTAGCCTGGCTGCTCTCCCTGGTTTGTCATTGTGGTATCTCTCCCTGGATCACAGTTTCCTCATCTGGAAAATGAAGAGCTAAGGCTAGGTGGTTTTAAGGTCCCTTTAAGCTCTAAAATATTATTTTATGGTGGTAGGATTTATGTAGGAGAACAGCATTTCACTCTATCCCTTGCTTTAGCCTTTTGAATGAAAGTGAGGTGTCTCATCAGTTCAGACAGAGCCAGCTGAAGCCCAGTGTCTCAGATAAAAGGAGAAAGAAAAGAAAACTTATTAAACATAGCTAAGTTCCCTTGATAAGCAGCAAGCGAGAAATCCTGATTTAATTTAAATATGATATTTCTGTCTTCATTAATTTAAAGCATGTATATGATAATGTATCCTTTTTTATTTAGTGGTCTGCCCTGGAGGGAAAGAAAGGCTTGATTGTGAAGCAGAGGGGCAAAGGCTTGGGTACATTTTAATAAAGATGAATATCCCTAAAAATGCTTGAATTATATGGAAGTAAGATTTGTTGCAAGTTACAAATCAAAGCCCGAATTGTCACTTATCTCCTAATGATACTTCTACACAGATTATTAATTTCATTTTAGAAGCCCAATGAATGTTATATTTTATGACATTGATTAAACATCTTGCTGCCATCTAACCATCCATCCTTTTCATTTTCAAAAATCCATATCGGAATTTAACAAAAACAGCTCATAAATTTGTATTTTTACAGCCCAGCCAAGTTGACTGGTTCTCCACTGTACTTACAACCAGACCCATCCTTAACTCCGGGCATGGGCCATTTCCATTCTTAGAAGTCAGGCTTTTCCAGACGAACCTTGCGCTGTGTGACCAGAGCAGGACTGGGGGAGTTGTTTGGGAGAGCAGTTGTGGCTTCTGGAGCTGCAGAGCCGTGAGGGGAGGTGCAGGGTGGTCAGGTTAGCCCCTGGCTGGGAATCAGGGCCTCGGCTTTCATTCTCGTTCTTAGACAGCCAGTTACCTCCCTCTTCTGTGTCCTGGGGATAATTACCCCTCCCCCATGGGCTCGCAATGTCATTGTGGGGATGAATGAGACAATAGATGTGACAGGCCTTCCTGTCCTTCAGAGGGAAGCAGTGTGGTAGTGGATTTAAGAGCCAATAAAGAGCAGAATGAGATGATAGGTTTTAGATGAACCTCAGGCATTTTAGGAAAGGTTTAGGATAACTCTTTCAAAGGCAGGGAGAAAAGACTTTTGAAAATGGCCCATTATGTTATTATTTATCATACTTTTGTCAATAGAAGCCCCTCTGGTTCTTCCAGACTCAATCTGTGTTTCCTTAAACACTGGGCTCATGCCCTGCCTGGACAGGCTCCCAGTGCATTGCTGCTGTCAGATTTCCCTCCCTTTCCCTTTGTAGTCGCTATTCATTTCTGCCCAGAGAGGGCACAGGCAGCTAGATCGTCATGCAGAGTGGGAATCTCTTCCCCCAGGAAGGAGACATCAAGAGACATATTCTGGGAAACCTGACCTCGACTCTGCATGAAAAATTAAAGACTGGAAACCAAAGGCTGTTGCATGTTGAAGAAATAACCTAATGAGGCTGGGGGTCAGGAGGAATTGGGGATAAACTGTTTTGCAAGGATTAATAACATCAGGAATAAAACCTCTATTAAATCAGAAGTCTGCCTCTGCCCAGCGAACCTTACCATAGGCGTGTAAGAGGCTTGGTAGGGGGTGATGTTAATGCCCCTGGAGACCTAGAGAGGGGTCAGCTCTAGAAGAAGAGGAGCTGCCCCAGTCTTCCCAAGAGGGCCCGTTTGTTGCTACATGGCACAGGGGTTAAGGGTGTAAGCTCGGCAGGCAGACTGCTGAGGCTCGGATCTTGTCTCCCTCGGTGCCCTTGGGAGAATTATCAAACCTTGCTGATCTTTGGTTTCCTCATCAGTAATAGCCCTGTCACCTAGGGACGTTGTGAAGGTTAAATGAACGAATAGTAATAAACATCAAGTGCTTAGCATAGTGCCGGGCCAAAATTTGAGCTTGATAAAACGTTAGCTATTGTTGTCATGTGTTCGCTAGTAGTCTCTGGTGGTGGTGGTGATTTTTTTCTTTTTTTAGTTTTATGTTTGTTTGGTTGTTTTTTGTTTTCCCTTAAAAAAAAAAAAGAGAATAGCATCACTTAAAAAACTACAGCAGCGTGGACTGGTCTAGGTTCTGCAGAGCCTCTTCCTGTGGGCCTGGTGTACACCAGTGTTAAATGACAGAGCCTCAGTCAGTGAGGTTGGCTGCTGGTGACAGCCCGTCCCTGTTTTGCGGGGTGAGGGAGTTGGCATGGCACGAACATTGCTGTGAGAGGACAGTAGCTGCTTGGTGCAGACTTCTCCAGCATGTTGTGAAATGTTCTTGAGTGACATATTTTGCCCTCCTTTTTCTGACTCATTTCTCTCCTGTTCTCCCCTCCTCCCCCACCCCCAGCCAGCCCTCCATAGTGTGCTCCAGCACTGGGGACGTTGCATAAAGGGAAAATATGGCATGTTTACAGAGAGAATTTTCAAGAAGTGTTAATTTAATATGCTAAAGTGTTCCCTTCAGCATTTTACCTTTCTTGTTGTTTTCACAAAACAGCCAAGACTAAATAATGAGCCCAGGGCTGTGCCCTTTGGTAGCGTGATAGCTCATTACCCACTAGCGGCCTCCATCTGCCCTCATGGCTGCATAGGGAGCCATTACGATTATGATGGAAATCTCAGAAGCCATTACCAAGATGCAACAGAGGGCCTACTGCAGACAGCCTAATGGACTAATTTGTAATTGGGAGAGGGAAATGAGTTAGCGAGCTGGGGCCGGTTTTGATGAGAGTGGAAGTGCGCATGCTAAATGTGATAAATGAATAGGAATGTGTGTTTGCGCAGTGGGCTCTACAAGGCTTTCCGTCTCTCCTGGGGACTGGCGGCGTGCTGACAAGCCGTGAGGAGCGAGCAGGAAAGGCTCAGGGGAGGTGAGCAAGATTCAAGGAGAGTAGCTAAGGATAAATCGGTGAGGAAAACTAATGGCGGTAAAATCCAAGGAAATGACTGCATCTGCCATGAAAGTAGTAATTAGGAAGCATTCGGTGTGCATGTCTTTAACTGTTAAAATAGGAGATGAGTAGGAGCCCTGGTGCTTCTTGTGGGAAATGGAAGGCAGGGGCAATGATGGGCCAAGGGGGAAGCCTCTGGAAGGGACAGCATCCTCAGACCTGGTGGTCCAGACAGTTCTGTTTGCTCAAAACAGAGCTGATTCTGGAAATGCCACGGGCACCCTGTCTCCCAAGGGCTGCTGGAAATCCAGCAATGGGAGGGCCTTGCGAGCCCAGAGGCAGCCATTGTGTAAGGAAAGGAGGCCAGGCTGCAGATCTGTGCATCTGGGCCAGAAGGCTTGTGTCCTTGGAGGGCTTGAGAGTCATTCCACAAGCCCCTGTGCCCGGCCCTCCGCGCTGAGAGTGCTGGGTGTGAGTGTGGCTAGAGACGCAGATTCTGAAAACTGGCATTTCCTTCTGTTTGTCAGTTGGCTCCCAGCGTTTCACCAGCCTGGCCCAGAGACTGCTCCACGTGCTCCAAGGAGGCCTGGGCTTTTGTTCCTGCACATGCTGATGGTCCTAGTGATGAGTAGTCCCCCTTGGTCTGAACCCAAGTCCAGGAAGTATCTTCATTTTCTGTTTTTTTTTCAATGTATCTCCTCAGTTCTGTCCCCTAACCTCCAAGCCTTGGTGTCCCTTCTCCTAGATCAGACATTCACATCCCTTAAATCTGCAGCCCAAGCCTTACCATGCCGTCTCCTCCCAGCAATCTGCTGTCTGCAGCCCTTTCTCTGGATCTCACGTTTCCTCTTGGGACAGCCTGATTTAAGCCTCGGGGTTGTCCTAGCTCCCAGGATTCCTCCTGCTCCCTAACATTCTTGTCTCTTTGCCTAAGAGGACCTTTCTGTCTTCCTAAATGGCCTAAGGGAAGACATATATTCCTTCCGGGAAGAAGGAAGCACTGGAACCAATTAACTGAACCCCAGTGCAGAGCTGTCAGGACACCTTCCCAAGGTGAGAGACCAAGCTAGCCGTCTCTGTTCCTAGCCCCAGCCCTGTCCCCGGGGCTCGCTTTTCCCGTCACATTCCCAAGTACACAAGACAAGTTCCCATTTTCTTCACCAACCACCAGAAGATAAGGTTTCTAATTATCTCCCTAATGGGATGATGACAGTCATGTTCAGCAAAATTTTATTGACAGCCTATTTGATTGATTATATGAATTATTGATCTCATCTACTTAGAAAATGAATTCAAGGAAAGCAACAAAAAATATAGATACATTGAGACCCAAAGCAACACAATCTGGGAGAAAGTATTCAACAGGTTTAAGAAGCTGAGATGCACTCTCAAAATAGTACAAATTTAAGAAAGTTATTAAAAAAACACATATGTAGTTCTGCTGTAAAGAACAGTCTTGGAAAAGGGACAACTGGATGGATGTCATTGATTAGCAGTAAAAGCACATTATGTCGTCAGGAGACACCCTACCTGGTGTCTGCTAATAAGTATATCATTGGTTATGCCATTAGTGTCCCTAAACCAAGAGCCCCATCATACCTGCCAATCAATGTTACATGAAAGGCCAAGATTTTCCACATAGAGCTATTGCCTGGCTGTCCTTTACGAAAAGCTTCCAGCATGTGTCAGCCTGGGACTAAGCCTTGGAGAGACTAAAACTGAGGTTCCTGCTGTGCCCAAGTTCCCGTGCTAGTGCGGCTGACCTGTACTTGGGTAACTGTAGTTCAGTTACCTAGACAGTAACAAAGGGTTTAGAAAATACATGGGAAGAAGTCATCAGCCCTTTTAACAAATATTTATTGAGCACATACCGTAGGGCAGGCACTGAACTAATCACTGGAGATACAGGATTAAATAAGTGAACATGCCTCCATCCTTGTGAAACTTACAGCCCAGTTCTGACCCAAGGGAAAGAGGGATTCTTGGCAGGTGGGTGGGGGGCGTAGCAGACTATATGAGCTGGATTGTGAAGCTAGAAGTTCATTAGAAATCAATAATAATGAGATATCCAGCAAACCCCAAATATTTGGAAATTAAATAATGTGTTTCTAAATAATTCATGGGTCCAAGAGGAAATCACAAGAGAAATTAGATTTAAATATTTTAAACTAAATGATAATAAAAATACAACACATCAAAATCTATGGGATATAGCTAAAGTAATGCCCAGTGAAGATGCTTAGGTAGATTAATAGAAGAATACTTAGATTGGAATAGAAGGAAGATCTAAAATCAATCAAAATTCTACCATGAGGAGGCAGGAACAGAAGATCACAAATAAACCCAAAATAAGAAGAAAGGAAGGAAATAATAAGGAAAATAGCAGAAATTATCAAAATAGAAAACAGACAATAGAGAAAATTAACAAAGCCAATAGCTAGTTCTTTGAAAAGATTAACAAAATTGAGAAACCTCTAGCTAGAATGAACAAGAAACAAAGAAGATGAAAAGAACACAAATAACAATATATCAAGAATGAAAATGATGTTGTCGGCACAGATCTTACAGACATTAAAAGGATAATCAGGACAGGCGTTCAAGAAACAGAAGGGGAGAACATGAACCTCAGATTACTAGAGTTGCTAGTTATGTGTGAGTTTGAGGGGCGTGGGGGGGAGTTGGAGTAGTAGGCAGGGGCTGAAAAGATGGCTTGAAACCAGGTGTGAACCAGAATTGTTGGTTTGTGCAATGACTCACATACACAGGCCAGTTTACTGCTTCTTAGGCCAGCATCCTCCCCACCCCTGAATGGAGCTCTCATGAACATGTTAAACCAGCACTACCAGGACGGAGGACAGGTCCCCACATCGACCATAATGCCCTGCTCTCAGGGTACCTGGACTTCCTCAAAACATATTTGGACATGGTCAGTAAGTAATTCTGATAGGTCTGTGTCCACATCCCCCAGAACATGAGGATACTTCATTTCTCCCTCCCAACTTCTAGATTCTCATCAGTCGGGCTCATGGATTTCAAAACAGACCTGATACCATCCTGAGACCTTGATATCATGCTTGCCATGGTTTATATGTTTCTGCAAATGAAGCTCTTTCTTTTAAGATTGAGCCTGAATGTTTATACCAGAAAATGCTCGTCAGAGCCTGGCTGCTCACCTGCAGCTTCTAGGTCAACATCAGCCTGCCGTGGCCTATTCCAGACCCAGTCAACACCTAAGAGAGAAGGAGAGTGGCACAGGCAGGGATTCATCCACCAGTCACAGGACTGGCACCTATCAGCCATGAGGCTGTAGACAAAGTCCTACAGTGCAAAGAAAAGGCTGTCAAAGCTGAATTTTTCCACTGCTCAGTCTTTTACCTGACAGGAGTTCCTGGCTTATCTGCATTGGCCTTTGTGGAACTGGCCCTTCCTTGCTCTCTTTCTCCCTCCTCCCCCCGCCGCCCCGCCCCACCCTGCCCCCGTTATTCATCCAAGAGCCAATGTTGCATAGTGGCAAAGAGCGTGGACTCTGCAGCCCAACTCTGTGATCCTTTCCTCTTCTCAATTTGACAATCTATAAAATGAGGGCAACGAGAGTGCCATCTTGGAGGGTTGTGGTGAGACTTCACATATTTTAAAAGTGCTCAAAATAGAACCTGACACCTAGTAAGTGATAGATATAGCGTCAAATCCTAGGCCTGGTTGTGGGGCCCTTTAGCCTTCCCAGCTCTTGTATTCCTCAGGCTAATTACCCTGGCATTCCCTCTTCTGGTGGCACCTCCTCCACCCTGTCCCTCCCAGTGGAGACCTGACTGCATCACTGCCTGCAGGAACCCTGGTCAGACAGCAGCAGTGTAGACGCAGGAGGTCTTGCCCACTGGTGCTGGTGTACACTGACCCTAAGTTGAGACCTGAGGCTCTCGTGGGGTCCTCCAAACTTCCAAGATTGTTTACTTAATAAATTGGAAGGTTTCACCTTCACCAAAATAGCCTTTCGCTAATCAAGCCACCAGACCCATGAAGTACTGGTTGAACAACCAGTTCGTATTATAACATTGATGCTGGCAAGAGGGGAATATCTTGAAAGGACAGAAACTGGGGCAGGAATGGGAAAGAAGAGGGAGAAACACAAGTTCTCATGGGAAACTTAATTTAGTCAGATGATGTAGCATCAGGCACTTGTGTTTTACCTTACTTTTTTCATAATGTTCTCACATGCATTATCTTCTTTGTATCCTTACTACAAGTCTGGGAGCTAGGTATGGCCAAAGTAGATATTTTCTTTAGCAATGAAAAAGCCCAAGCCCAGGAAGGCTGAAGGACTTGCTCAGGGTCACGCAGCTACTTAGAGACAAAGCGAGGACCGTAAGCCCGGAAGTGTTGACCCAGAAGGGCAGGGCTCCCTGCAGGGGACTGTGAGGAGCATTGTTGTGAACTACCGTCTGAGCAAACTGTGTGACCCCTCTTGGCAAGAGGAGAGGCCTTGGCTTGTAGCAAGACCAATGAAGAACACTCTGGACCTGACTTACATTGTGTTTTGAAACTCTGCCAGGGAAGAGAAATGTCCTGGAAGTTTAGCCCTCTGTTGGGTGTTTCTGAAAGAGTGTTGTTCTCTCATGCTGGATTTAATGAATAAATTATAATAACTTTTGCATTTTTATCCACATTATGCATGTTTATCTGCCCTTCCCCCATAATTTCCCTTTCCTGCTTCTACATAGTACCATATTTCTTTTCATGTTTTATCTTTGGGAACTTGCAACTGATAGTTATTTTTTTCAAAAAGCTCATTCCTAGTGATTGCTGATAGAGATGCACACCTCCTTGTTCTCTGTTTAAAAATATGTATGCTTAGGGCCAGAAACTCAGGGAAGTGTATGAGGGAGAAGGTACATTTACACCTCCAAGGGGAGGATATTCTTTTAGGAGCTCAGAAAAGGATAGGGAAAAATGTTATATGACCCCTGGTGATATGTGAGTTCCTTAGGTGTCTTATCTGTCTCCAACTCTTACAATAGATCCTTTAGCACTTAAGTGCCTTTGTGGAATACCGTACCAATGGATAGCTGGCTGGCTGATGGGCTGGACAGCTAAATGAAAGGATGGGTAGATGCATGCCGAAGCATCAAAGTCAAATCTCCTTTGGATTGTTGTGTTAGGGAGCCTTCTCAATTAATTCCTCCTCTGGTTTCTACTATAATATTTTATCTCAGATTTATGCTGGCCAAGTGTCAGAATTTCTTTATGTTCTTAGTAGAAAAAGATTACTTCTATAATTTATCAAGGAACATACTTACTTCCAGAGAGCTGGGGGGAAATATATTAATATAAATGTGATTGAGGGTTGAGAACAAACTCTAGGAGGAAGGTTAACAAAGCATAAGAATTAGCCTAGATGTAACTTCTAAAATACAATCTTTAGTTTTCAACAATTTCTTCTAGTTCATTAAATAATATTTCTTGGAAGGTCTACTAATTCCTTTCAAAAAAGATATTTATTTTACATTTTATTATAATATACTAGGCATTTTTATTACCATGGTGTTTTGAAGGGGCAGGGAACAGTATTTAGAACTGATACGTAGTTCTAGGCAATTAAATAAAATCCACTGACCAGAAAAAAGAAAATGCAAAATAATGGGGCAGGATAAGCAATATTCTCTGCCAAAAAGTCAACCAGGAAAATAGTAAGGATTTATGTGCAGCAAATCGTGAGACTAAAAATTAAAATAAAGAATGGATGATACAACTTAAAAATGCTTCCTCTTTGAACTAGGCATTCAAGACTCAGAAGAAAATGGGCCTTTTCGTTGCAGAGCTGATCTTTGTGACCCACATCTCCTTTCCACCAGGAACACTTGAGAAGCAAGAGAAGTCCTTGTTAAGAAGCTTGTCTTCTTAAGCCATGAGCGATTGCCAAAGAAACAAATATCAAATTGGGAAATCTCTACCAGTCTTTCCCATCTCAGTCTAGGCTTGGGTATTTCTTTTCAAAATTACATTTATTTTACAAATAATCAGACTCTGAAGGAGCTTTATGTCTTTTTATCACTCTTGGAAAGCACAGTGGGCCTCAGGTTGAATCAGCTGAACACTCAGCTTCATAAAGAGCTTGCTTGGGACTCATGGTGAGGAAAATGCCGGAATTTAGGTGCTTTAGAGATAGGAGCTGTATTTGCGATGAGCAAGGGTGTTATGACTGTTCCTGATTGCCTTACTTTTCATCATTCTGTTTTTCTTCCTCTTGTAACCGGTTCCCCCACGTCCCCCCACCATTCCCTGACCTCTTCACTTCCCACCAGCTGCCATCTTCCCTTGCTCCACAGCCCCCAACTCAAGTCCACTTAAGAGAACAGGCTGAAGGCTGCTGGAGGCTCTGAAGTGATTTATTGCTTAGCAAGAACTTCACTAAACTTCCCAAGTTGATTTTTTTTAGTTTTGAAAATCAAACAGAGTTCAAAAAGTAAACATCACAGGTTGACATCCCAGCCCCAAAGCAGAGGAAAAATGTCTCTTGTTAAATTTTTTGGCACATAACAGAATTTATGAGCATTTTCAATGTTTTGATTTTTTCCCCCAGTCACTACTATTCCTCACCCCCCAGAGTTAGGTGTGGAGAGATTATGTTGGCCAGTTTCCATGGTGACGCCAAAGAAAAGTAATTTTTTAAAGTAGGTTTCTACTATGTTATTTCACATGCATGAAACATCAACATCTATGCTGTGTGGCTATTACCCCTAAATGTAAAGACACATAAATGGTTGGAGTATTTTATATAAATAGACAAGTAGGGGTGATATTTGCCTTGGTCTCGTGCCGACCTTAGTAACAAAAGTCTCTCAGTTACCCAGGGCACCTGGGAGGGAGCAAGGGAACAGTTCAGCTCAGTGTTAAACGACCTTTTCTCCTATGAATAACCATTAAAAAAGAACATAGCTCAAATTTAAAGTTCACCCCCTCCAACTTACACTAGGGACCAGATGAAAAGTTCCCTTTGGGGCTCAGTGTTCAAAGAACCAGAATTAGAAAATTTTAATGCCTGTTTTCAGTCTAGCTTACTTGGTCAACCACTGCAAGTATCCCCTTTCTCTGTCCTAGGAGTCATCTAGAATCTTCCAGCTCCAGGAAACACTCAGTTACTTGCAGCCTCTGAAAGACGAGGTTGAAGCATATGCCTTTAGTAGAAGTTTGGTGAAATTCTCCCCTCTACTCCCCTTCACCCCAACACTTACACGTACCACACCCCCCTCACTCATACCACTCCCACCCCCTACACACCCCTTCCACTCCACACACACTCACACACACAGCACACATACCATGTACATGATCTCACAATAATCACTTTCCTGAAGCTTCAGGCAGGGTGCTATCATCTATCTAAAGCAAGTCAGAGTTTTGAAATAGAAGAGAATGTGATGAATTGTTGCATTGTTTCCCTTACGTGTAACCATTGTTAGATGTTCTTAAATTATGTAACCGAGACTACTTGGGTTTGGAAAAGTGAAATGGAAAGCACTGCCTTATCTTTGGAGAATAATATCATCTTACATGAAGAGAGTGCCGTTAACTTTCCCAAGTTCTTTCCTGCATGTTATTTTATTCAAACTTTCTAATAATAATCCTGGAAAATAATTTTTCTTGGCACTCTTCTTATTTTAAAGCCGCAGGGACAGAAGTTTGGGTTACCCAGATCATTAAGGACAGAGCTGAGTCAAGAATTCAGGACCCTTGATTTCTCCTAAAGTCTCAATGTTTTTAATCCTACACTTGGCATCTTCCACAACAGTCTGTTCCATTTCAAGGTGAGAAAGCACAAGGTCTGTGGCTTCATGGGACATGGTCTCAGACATGCAGAGCCCATCAGGAGGAGTTCACTCTTTAATTAACAGATGTTCACTGAGCACCTGCTACACTTCACATGCTGCTCCAGGCAGCAGTGGCCCAAACTGTCAAGAATTCCTGCATTCCAGGAGTGGGGCGGATGATAAATACATGAGTAAAACACGTAATGAATGTTTCGGATGAAAAGGAATGGGCAGAGAAGGTCTTCTTGAAGGGAGACATTTGAACAAGACTTGAAGGTGCTAAGGGAGTAAGCCTTGGGGATCTCTGGGGGAGAAGTCCAGGCCAGGAGAAAGATCAAGGAGTCGTGAAAGCTGCATGCGTTGCTTTCCTTAAATCCACAGATGCTGTGTATTCACTGCATGTGTGTATACGCATGAGTGTGTGTGTTTGAAAACTTTTCTCAAATTCTAAGATTGGTACATGGCTTTAATTTTTGCCTTAATGGCATCCTGCACTTGGGGAGCTCTTTAATAGATGCATTCTGGAAGTTGTAATCATCAGTCCTGGGCTGGTATCACATTACCTATGTGGAAAAAACAGAATTGCTTTGGCACTGATTGGGTCTTGGGGTGGTGACTATGTTTTCCTGGTTTTTAATGCAGATCATTGAAAACATGTCAGGGCCTGGTCTCAAGTGTTGCTCTTAAGTAGGAGAGAATCATGTTCTTATAAGCAGAGGGTGCAGGAAGGGACTCAGGGTGGGGGTGGGCAGGAGAGTTCTTATATTTTAAATGCCAGTCAGCTGCAACCACTAGTTATCTGGAGCTTGTTCAAACTCATTTGGAGAACAGTTGAATTTTTAAAGTGCCTTTTGATTCTCTCTTTCATTTATTTTAACTGATCTGCTGGGATTAGGAGCTTGGTAGGGGAACACCAGAACACTTGCCAAAATGTGTGAATAATTAGAGCTCCGATGATGTGTGCCAGATAGAAGGGGAGTATTCACACTTCTGATTAGATTCAGCTAAATGCAGTTGTAAATCACTGCTGCCACAGTAACAGCACCCTGTCAGGACTGAGCGCTGGAGGAGGCTCTGGGCAGCCAGGAGATGGGAGTGGGCTGAATCCTTGTGGAAGAAGAGGACAAGGAGCATGGCTGCAGTTACCAGCAGCCAGAGGGACAGTGATTTGGGCATCTCTTTTTCAGTTCTCTGCTACTGTCTTGAGTCTCACTGAGCGCCAAGCTGGCTGCCATTGTGGCAAATGCGAGTAAGATAAGTCCCTACTCTCTGGATGCTTACAGTCTCATGGGACGTGAATGAGCAGCTGCAGGCAGTGGGATGAGTATGTCAGTAGGACAGACACTGTGCTAAAGGACTCTAGAGAAGGAATCCAGTCTGCTGAAGCGAGAGCAGAAGGGACAGTTAGAAAGACAGTCATATCCTTCAGAGATAAAAGGGGACATTTCAGAGAGCTCAGCAAGATGAGTTAGTGGTTAGAGGAACTCAGGCAAAGGAAAGGAACAGCATGTGCAAACGCACAGACGTAAAGCGCCCCTCTAGGGTAAGAGTACAGTGCTCTGGAATGGCTAGAGAATGGGGGACGAGACAGGACAAGAGGTTGCAAACAGGTTGGGTCAGAATGCGAAGGGTCTTGAGTGCTCACAGAGGAAGCTCTTTTTCAAATTACATGCCACTCCCGAGATCCCGATTCACCACTGGCAAAGGGTCAGTCTCCCGCCTCAGCCAGAGAGCTCTGCCTCAGTCACAGCCATTGACAGGAGTGTTCTGGGCTCTATAGATACATTGGCAGGAGAAATAAATGTGGAGAACCATTGCTCTCACCAGTGGGGAGTCTTAGGAGCCTAATAAAGTGAAGAATTAAATATAAGATGGTAAATTAAAAAAAAAAACTGGTAGAAGGTTTGGTGTAGAATTATCATTTTGGAGTAGCGTGAGCCTGCAGACTGCTGGATGTAAGTGGGAGGTTATGACAAGGTCCGAACAAAGAGTGGTAGAATCCATTTCAGGAGAGATTTCAGAATGGAATCAAATTGGACTTGTTGAGAAGGACTCCAGCTGTATGGTGGGTTCCATGGTCCTTTCTGAAACAGCTTGCCTTGATCCTAATAGTACTCACCTTTCCTGATTAGTACAGATGTATTGAGTGCCATAGCCAAAGACATGGTGTCCTGCAGAAAATAGGCAGTGAGGGTATGTGTTTTAAAGTATTGCTTAAGGTCTGGAATCCTGGCAAATTCCTAATCACAACCACATTTTTCCTTTCTCTCCAGCACTGCTCTGCTCCCCCTCCCCCAGGTTGCTAAAGGTAGTGGTGATCTTTTTTTTTAAAAAAAAAAAAAAAGCAAACACCCACCTTGGACTACTAATTAAGGACATCGTGTGTCTTCTCTGGCCGCCTCTCCCCATCCTGTTCTCTGAAGAATGGCCTGCTTTCTCTGCCCCAACAATGCAACAAGTTGCTCTGAAATGAACCAGCAGCTTGAGGTGGGAGTAAAAGCCCAGGAAAAGGAATGCAGGGGTAAAGCAGCAGAATGGCATGAAACCCAAAGCAAGTGGTAGAAATGAGCACCACATGGAGAATGTGGAGTGGAGAGAAAAGCATAAAAATCACAGCCACATCTGACAGCTCCAGAAATGGAGAGAGGCAGAGGAAATAGCACATGTGGCTCTCCTCAAGTCAGAAGGATTTATCTTCACCCTTCAGTGGTGGTATGAGGGAGATTCTTTTGGAAGACTTGGATCCTTTTCAAGTTGTTCTACTGTGCCTTTTATTTCTTCCACTTTGGCCAGTAAGTTCAAGTGCTCAGAGAAATGCTTAGCCTTTAGCACCTTCTCCAGGCATAAATAATAGGCTGACTAAATTGATACTTTCCAAAGTGTGCATGGAAGACAGTAATTTGAGATGTGAGGAGAGAAATCTAGAACTTCTTTTTCTACTTATTTTTATCTCACCCTTTCAGATTTATTTTTTGTGTGTGTGTATTTTAGAAATACATTAGTATAGTGCTACATCATTGCAGTGTATAAATAGGTGAAAATATATTGGGAGAGTTACATGATTTGTCTGTTTATTTTTACTTTTGGGGCGCATGGTCAAAATGTGCAGAACATCAGTGTAGTTAACAGGGTCACTAGTTGGAGCTGGGAAGGAAGAATGCTCTAGAATTGTGAGATGCCTTGTGCAAACAAGGGCATTAACTAGATGGGCTGTCTCCTTCTAGCCTGTAGGATAGCCTCTTGTATCCTCAAGGAGCCCCTGCAAATCTGTAGTAAAACCCAGAGAAAGGGAAATTCTGCATGTAAAGAATCCTTTTGGACAAGAGGTGTCCATGTTCATTTAGCCTACACTTGGTCAGGTGGCAGAGCCACACCCACAGGTGGTAAAAACACAAAGTCGCCCTCAGGCACTTTCACCCTGATCCGCCTTGCTCCTTCACTGCCCCTTCCCTAGTGTTGTTGTCGATGGCGGTGGGGGTGGGGTGTGCGCCTGTTTGGTTTTGCCTCCCAGCACCATCATCCAGGCTACATGAGACATGCAGAAATGCTCCACTTTTGTGAACCTTCCCCTCAGTAGCACCTTCTCCTCCCCGTACAAATAAAACCTTAAAACTACATATAATCGCTGTGATCAAACTGTAGAGCCAAGAATGGCGTGCTGCCCTGTGATGCTCTTTTCATTTTTGTAGCCATCCAGCTTTCCTCTTTTCTCTTTCCAGACTTAAACTCCAGCCTAATTCAACCTCAGAAATCCCATTAATGTCCTTAGAGGCAGGTGGCGTCAGGGAGCCCTTCACTTCTGTTGTCAACCATGTCCCCCTGGCCCAGGAACTTACCCTCCCACCCAACCAGGCTTGTGTCTCCATTGATGGTGTTCATTCACATCTGCTAGAGCTTGACCAGCAGTCGGCCTTTTCCAAATGATGTATCCCTCCTGGAGATGTACACTGATGAGAAACAAAAGAGCCCCCATGACTCTCCTTACCTTGTGATGCAGACAGCAGGGTTACAGTTCCAGCAAACCCAGCTTCTACGACATCCAGCTGCAAGTGCTTCTCATCTGTATGCTGATGAACTGCTTCAGGCTCACCTCTTCCCCTTTTCCTCTCCAACCATGTTTATCACACAGCTCCATATTAATGAGGATCTTTCTAGATGTTGGACAAAGATAGTAGCTCTTGTGTAAAAACACACCATCAACAGCAAATGGAAGATATTATACTTTAAGGTTTTCAGTTGCCCCCATTTCTGTCCCATTGAAATAGGAGATGGACCACATCTGTTTGAAATAAATTGAGTAAAATAATAGTTGGCAAGTAGAGTCCTGAAGGAAGTGAACCATGGTGGAATCAAGGATCTCTTTCTGTTGGAATGACTTTCCCCCACAGCTTCCAGTGGTGCTTGTACGACTCGGGATCTCAAGAATATTTTGTGTCCCCTGCAGAAAAGTAGTGATGCAGGTTGTTCACATCAGGAGGTCATGACTCCCAAAGAGCCTTGCTGATAGCAGTGCATACCTCGGTGTGGTGTGTGGTAGGAAGGGCCCAGCACCACACGGGCCGAGGGGTGCTCGTTACCCTGGTGTGAGCATTAGGGGATTCCCGTTCAGGCAAAGCACTGACAGCAGATACTGCAGCTGCGGCATGGTCTTGTTCTGAAGTAGCTGTGTTTTGTGAGTGAAGAATTCAGGAAGCCACTAAGGAGAATGTCGTCTTTTCTCAAGATATTATATAGTTTCCATTGTGTGTTACTGGAGGAGTTATTGGTATTTAGGATGGACTATTCCTGCATATCACAAAATGCTCAGCAACACTGCTTCGCCCTCTAAGTACCAATAGCCCTTGCCATTGACCTTGACACCTGAAACACATCGCCACACATTTCCAAATGCTGCCCAGGGGAGGGGAGGAAAGGAGTGCCACCCAGAGGGAAAGCCTGGGAAAACGAGGTGCAGCACCTGCAGGGCTTCCCATGGAAGGGGGCCGCCAGTGGGCTGTTGCATTCAGACTCCTGGCTCTTCAACATGTTTAGCAGAAAGCTGGTCCCCAGAGGAGATGCCTGACTATAGCCCAGTCCGTTGTCATGTGTCAGCCCAACTATGCCAGCCATTTACTGGGTCTGTTTGTGCCACCAAATAATAACAGTGTAGTTAGATTTACAAATTCTAAGTCTAGAATTAGATTTACAAAGTCAGTAAACTATGATGTGTGTCTGCATGTTTGCAATGATCCCTGTGTGGGAACCATACAGTTCGAAAATTGGCCCAAATGCATAGAAAATTTTTACTACCAATGAAGAATTACTTTTTTAAAAAACACACTTCCTTTTGGTTTTTATTTCATACCAATCATCTCCCCTCTGCTAAAGATTTGTGATTGCTTGTTAGTTGAACTAGCTGATCATGAATTTATAATTAAACAAAAATTTTGAATTTTTAAATCTGAGATTTTCATTAATTGAATGTCACGAATTTTAAGGTCAGTTATAAAAATCTTCATGATACTTTTCTCTGTCCTTAGACGTTTCTCATCTGCCACTTTGCAGGTGAGAGTACACAGGAGCTTGAGTGCATAGATTTGTTGTAAATTAAATATTAAAGCTTTATAGACTATTTTTATTCCCTTCTGCCTGCATTCCGTCCTCCAGCTTTTAATAGCCACATGCCCAGTCTTTAAATGGAGCCGAGTTTAGAGAGGCTGATGAAGAGGACTGACTGAATGGGGTGAGAGGAGCCACAGTGACCCCACATCACACCCTTGGCCACACAATCGGAGGCCTCTGTTGAGGCTCTTCTGGAAAATGTCTCTTCTCACCAGAAGCTGTCTGCATTGTCAGCGTAAAGGTATTAGGTGTAGGTGTCAAACATGACTAACAAGGCATGAGGGCTCGACAGCAAAATAACAGAGTTTATAGGTAGAGAGGACTTGTGGATGGAATGTGAATAGCAGTGTAGATGTGTGACTGACGCAGAAAAGAAGGGGACCAGCACCGAGGAGCAATAGCTATCCCACTTGCGGGAGGAATGGACAATTTCAGTTACTCGACTGCTATCTTCTCATTTGATGTAGTGGGTTAGAAAAACATCTAATGTTTTCCTCTTTAAATTTTGAGGTTCCTTCAGGTGTTTAAGGCTTAGCATCAACATTTCCATAATCTTGTAAGACAAGCCAAATTCTTATTTTTCATTTTTAGGTGTACACATGTGTTTATTGTGAAGCCGTCAGAAAGGATGAGGCATATTTTTCTTAACTTTCATTCTCACCAAAACATCACAGAAATAGTGCAGTGTTCTACTATTCTGGGGCCCACATGGGGCCCTGATTGGTACGTCCTGCCTTCATGAAGGCTGCAGTCTAAATGGAGGCGGCCAAAAAAGAAAAGCATGATTGCTTATAGCTGTGTCAAAGGCTCCCCTGAACAAACTTTCACACGATAGCGGTTGGGAGATTTCGAGAGAGAGCAGAGCCAGATTCTCAGACTCCATCAGTTTTGCTTCACCAGGCAGGGAGTCTGTCTTTGGTGGCTCCTCAGTGCCTTTGCTCTGGGCTTTCACCCAGTCGGTGCTCACTCAGTGACCAAAAACACATTTTTATTTGTTCCTCAGCCCCAGGGGAGACTACCCCTGAGGTGAATTTTAAGGACTTCTTTTTTGGATGAGAAGCAGAAGGCTAGGTGAGGAGGGGGAACAGAAGGAAAATGAAACCAGGTGGGTGATGGTTTCCTCTCAGGGTCCTTTCAAGCAGTTCTCCCAGAGTACAGATGAAGATGAAGTTAATGTGAAGAACGTTGATCTTCCTAAAAGCAGCTCCACATGATAGACCCAGGACAGGTTTCCAAACAGCTGCTATTCAGATTAGAGGCAAGGACTTGATGTATTGCTCCCATTAGAAAGTGTCCTAATGGAAAAGGCCTGCACTTTCTCCTGGTCCCATCTGAATTAAACAATTGGGGTATTTTCAATCGAGGGTCATAAGTGTCAACAAGATGGAGAGCTTTGCCTCTTGATTAAAAGAGGCCTATAAGTTACTTAGGAAGTCCTTGCCAGCACGGGTTACACGTGGATCCTCTGAACCGTCATTGTATCAAGGGAGAGTCCAGCTGTTGTCCTAAGGATGG
Organism: Propithecus coquereli; assembly: GCF_000956105.1. Lineage (NCBI taxonomy): Eukaryota > Metazoa > Chordata > Mammalia > Primates > Indriidae > Propithecus > Propithecus coquereli. Next base: position 4,829,928 of record NW_012139414.1, read on the forward strand.
AGCAGGCAAGCTCGCGCAGAAAACGCAGCTGGAGAATTTAAGTCACACACACCAAGACCCTGCTAACCAGAGGGTGAGGGAGAGGCAGTGCCTCTCAGGTTTCTCTGTCATTTGACCCCGAGGCAGGGACGACAGTCCTGGCAGGCTGGGATAGGGACGGAAGTGGCACTTCCATTTCATAATACGTTTTTATTTGAGCATCAGTAATACCTTTGTTCCTTTTCGGGTTAATTATCTGCCCCTTCTTTCCAGTCTCGCAGTATAAGTTATGCTCCAGGACTAGGCACTGGCCTTGAACTTGGTACTCCCCCCTGGCACACTGCTTTGCATCCCAGTTTGAGAAGCACGGGCAGTTGATATAAGTCCCAGAGCACCGGAACAGGGGAAGCCACATGGCCCCAGGTGCAGTATTGAGTCAAGCAGGATCCCCTGGGTGTCCTTTTCACCCCTTGAACTGCAAGTAAAGGTGCAGGATCCAAGCAGAGTCACAGGGAAGGAGAAAGAAGATTGGGCAAGGGGGCAGTGAGGCGAGGCGGGAGAGAACAGAGCCTTGCAGCAGTAGTGAGGGCGACACGTCTGGAGCAAGAGAGACAGATGTCTCTAGGTAGCTGCCCTTATGGCAGTGCTTCTAGAAAGAGGAAAATCCCAGCAATATTAACAGGGCTACAACAAATGAAAATGGGAAAATAAACAGATGGAACATGCCTCATAGTTTAGCTTTTATCATCAATAATTCTGAATCTGCAAGTGAACATGGCTAACTGTAGTTCCAACCATCTGCCCATTACTGCCTTTCACTTAAAGATACTGTGTTGAATCTCACTCTCCACCAAGACTGAGAGAGGAAGGGAGGGAGGGAGAGGGAGAGAGAATCATTATTCTCAGCTGTCCTGTCAAAACAAACATGTGATCGGTGCCTAGTGTAAAGGTCAATTGCAGATGGACACCATCTATCTCTGGAGAGAGCAGTCAGCAACCCACACTGTTCTTCTGGGCTTGGGAGGACCCCTTCTGGCTGCCCTTCTGATTTCAAGTGTAAGCACCTTAAAGGCAGGCCCCATTGTTTCTTCTTGTAGGTTGGGATGTAGCATCAAGTTTTTACTCTACATCCGGAGAATTAACTCAGTTATATGTATTGTGCCTCCCAGCACGTGCCGAGCCGTGCTGAGTTCACCTCTGTGTCTTTCCAGTGTTTTGGAAGCTCATCTGTGGTCCAGAAGTGTGCTGTGGGATATGAAAGGACATGAGTGTTAGTCCCACGGCAGGGAGTTTATGAACTGGTGACTGCTGATTCTGAGTGGACACCAACCCAAATCAAACCTTGTCTTAATCACCCACTTTTGAAAAAATAACTTTTTATTCAGAAGGCAATATCATAAGAAGCTTAAAGAAACAAATTTAAAAAGTAAATCCACCACAAGCTCAGTTTTAGCCTACTCTGCCTTACCTGTTCCCTCTTCCTAAATTAACCTGAGAAACATGGAATCAGGCTTTCACCATGCGGTAAATCATTTCACCGAGAATGCCATAGGCTGGGCGCAGTGGCTCACGCCTGTAATACTGGCACTCTGGGAGCCCAAGGCGAGAAGATTGCTGGAACTCAGGAGTTCGAGACCAGCCTGAGCAAGGGCGTAGACCCCATCTCTACAGAAAAACAGAAAAATTAGCTGGCGCTCTGGCTTGCACCTGTAGTCCCAGCTACTCCAGAGGCTGGGACAGGAGGATCACTTGAGTCCAGGAGTTGAAGGTTGCTGTGAGCTATGGTAACGCCACTGCACTCTAGCCCAGGCAGCACAGGGAGACTCTGTCTCAAAAAAAAAAAAAAAATCCTGTATCTGAGCTGCAGATGAACGCGCAAGCAATTCTTTGTTTTTTTAACATGACAGCAGCTGGCTTTTTCATTGAGCTTCCCTGAACATTTTTTAAAACTGGTAACTAAAACATAAAAACCAACCAAAAATATTTAAGGGGGGGCCTGAAAAGTGCACATTTGTGGGTACATGTGTGCATGTACCTCATATGGGCATGCATGTGTGTGTACAAGTACCGAAGGTATTCCAAAGACTTTTAATTTTTTAGGTGTTGACTACTGTTTGTTCATACCCCGGTGGTGTTAACAAGGAGTAGATTGTTAGTGACAATCACACTCTCTCCAGCACTTACAGCAGAAGGCTTGATTTAATCGAAGAGCTGTCATTTATTATTCTGTTGTGCAATTCCAGGGGGGTAGCTAACTGATCAAGCTCTGGCTACAGGGAGCAGAGGGCTTTTTTTTGTTGTTGTTATGTCTAAATCCTCAATACAAATTGCAGTATTTCTGGACTCCCAGCGGGACCCATTAGAGCCTGTGGGGCATTAACGATCATTAATAGTGCTGTCAGAGGAGAGGGGGTAGAGAGGGAAGGAAGGAGAGGGAGGGAGAGGGAGGGGAAGGGGGTTGCAGACTAGTAGCCAGGGAGTTGTGTGCCTTTTTTCAGAAATGGAAAATTAATACATCTGCTTTGTTCATAGTGTCCGGTGTCTGATGTTTATTAACAGACATCTTTAGTTTTGTGAGTACTAACCTACCCCAGGTACTTACTTCCACATGTCGAAATTTTTCAGTTGCCTTAAATCCTCCTTTCTCTTTCCTCATCCTTTCCCCCACTTCCTCATCTTCTCCCCAAGAGTCAGTCCTGAATTTCCAACTCCAGAAATGAAACAGAAGGGGACTGAGAAAATGGAGCATTTGGAGAGAGTGATTTCCTTCAAAATAGAACACACACACATTACAGCCATAATTTGCAGTCTTGCCTGTGATACCCCATGAACTGTGGTTCCTTTTAAGCATTTACTAACTATAGTTAGTAATCAGATAGAAATGTTTTAATCACTTACTAACTAGCATGCTTATCAGAGCTGTGGCGAAAGGGCTAGGTTCGAATTAGTTAGGGTAACATGCTAATGTTTGCATTTTAAGACTTCTGCTATTCAAAGCAAGAAAGGTCCTGACTTGGAGTCTTGTTCAGAACTGAAGCCTTTTTCAAGAGTCCTCCTTCTCCGTGAATGCCACATCTATGCTGTGCTGACTCGCCTTTGCCTCCTATGGCTATGTATTTGTCTCCCATCAGTTCATTTTTCCTTTTAATCTCAAATTCTTGAGATCCAATCTTTTGTGTCCATTATATTCCCAAATCACAGAAAGGAATTTTGCCTCAGTAATAATAAGTGTACATTGCATGTTCACTCCTTCACAGTAATAATACATGTGCATTGCTCCATTCAAGTATGGAGTACCTGTGATGTGCTAGGCGCTGTGCTTGACAGAGGGGATACAGTGGAGAGAAGAGAAAACCAGATACCATTCCTGCCCTCGGGGGCTTCTGCTATGGCAAGACAGACAGACTTTATTCAAGAATCCCACAGATCCGTGTAGAATGGAAACCGTGGTGCTCAGGAAAGGCATAGGGACTATGAGAAAGTATAAGGCATTCTGATCTGGGGAGGAAGGTCAGGGAAAGTATCCCATGGAAGGTATAGTTGAGTGGATATAAAGGAAAAACACATTAGTGATTACTTTGTTCCAGGTACCACATTGAGTATTTTTACATGAATTAATTCAGTAAATCCTTATAACAACTCTAGAACATAGGGAGGATTCTCTAATTTATGGTTGAGCAAACTAAGGTTTAGAAGAAAACAAGCTTCCTGTCTGACCCATGGTGTAAGCCCACTGCACAGCTAGCTCATGGCTGAATGAACCCCAGGTACTCAGTTAGACCCTGGGAAGGTAACTTTTCCATCTTCTCTTTTCACCTCTTTGGGCATCTTTGAGCACAGATAAACCAGGCTGATGAAGCTATTTTAGCTCTCACCAAGGATTTAGTGGTGTGAGTGCTGTGTTCATGCCAGAGACAAAGGCCTTGCTTGCCAGTGGCGTCCCCAGTTGAGAAAGCAGATACAAGAGAAGTGAAGCAAAACTCTCAGTCCACAGTGTCTAGTACAGGAACAGCACATTTCCTTGCTTTCTTAAATCAACTTCATTTTCTACTTGAAACTATACCCCTAAACAGAACTTTACCTTAAGTTATCCCTAGTGCATCCTTTGTCCCCAAAGTTGTTTACCTTTTGCCAAGAGATGCTGAAGGTTGGAAGTCCTCTAGGACATAAGCTCACTATTGGGACATCCTTCATCCCCATCCACCTGAACACTCCAGGAGGCTGGTGTGGCCATCTTTCCCTGGGGTCTTGCTTCTTCCTCTGAGATATTCCAGAATACAGTCTGGTCCTGGTACACTGAAATCCACAGCCCACTGTCTGCCTCTCCATTCTGGGTGAAGCTTTTTCTAGTCTTACTGAACACCCCCCACATCTCAGGCACTAGAGTTCTTTCTTCAAACTTGATCTTCCTCATTTCAATAGATTTTGGTGGCCATTAAACTTGGCAAGTGAAGAAGACTAGTTTCCCTTTCCTCTAGGACAGAGGGGACTTTAGTAACCAAATGTTCCTAGAAAATATAGGCAAACATTTTATTTTCATTCCAGAAACACAGTGGTTGTCAAAGTGCGGTCCAGGTACCCCACGGGGGATCCCCAAAGACCCTTTCATGAGTCTAAAGCTATTTTCACAATAATAAGACATTATTTGCCTTTTTCACTTGCTTTCTTTCTCTCACTGATGTACAGTGGAGTTTTCCAGAGGCTACACAACATGTAATTGAAACATATTGAATGCAAAAGCAGATAGGAGAATCCAGCTGTCTTCTACTAAACCAGACATTAAAGACATTTGGAAAAATGTAAAACATTGCCACTCTTCTCACTATATTTTTTTGTTTGGGGAAATATAGTTATTTTCCATAAAATTGTGTTATTTGTTAACATGTAATAGGCTTATTATTTTTAAATGATTTAATAAACATTTTATAATTTTCTCAGTTTTAATTTTTAATTAGGTAACTATCACTAGATATAACAGACATAAGCAAAAGCCTTTTGGAAGTCCCCGCAAAATTTTAAGGGTATAAAGCGGTCCTGAGGCCAAAACATTTGAGAATTGCTATAGTACAGCAAAGAAAAGAAAAAAAAAAAGAAAAACCAAGCAGTTAGATTTCCATATGAAATCAGCCCTGCCATATTGAGTTTCCAATTGTGGAAATTGGATTGTGTCATCCAGGTAGAGAAATTGTTATTTAGATACTTTGGCCCTGCCTCTCTAATTTTATTTTTCCCTCCAATTTGGAGAGGCCATAATAACATAGCCTCTTAAATCCAGGTAGTCACATATCCCGATTTCCCTGGGACAATCTCAACTTATGTATGTCCTTTGTCCTGGCATAATTATTAAGAGCTCCCCCTTCACTCTCAAAAGTGTCCCAGTGTGATTGATAAATTGTAGGTGAGCCAACCTGAACCCCACCCAACTTATAAATGACAAAGTAAACACTAATCTTTGTAGAATTCAGAGAGTCAAGAAAGCAAACCATTTGGATTGATTGGCTGGGAGGTGGCAGGCGCATGCATTTGTCTGTGACCTTTCCTATTTCAGCTCTGAATGCGGGTCTCCATGTTCATCTCAGTGGGGCAAGCAAGGTATTAGCTGTACAGGCAGCAGTGAACCAAGGGGGCCACATGCTCGAAAAGCTCATTGGCAACTAGTGATCCAGATGACCCACGTAGCCATTTTATATTAGCAACACAGAGGTGTTTGCAGGGCTTTTTTAGGACATTGCTAAGCCTACTGAATCTAAGATTTCAAATGCTGTTTTGAGCTACTTGATTCCAAGGTGAAGCTAGACCAGTTGGAGGGAAGTGTGAAATTCTTTGGAGTTCTTCAACTCACTTGTGACTCTATAAAAATTTTCCAGGGGGTCAGAAGCAAGGAGCAGGTGATGCTTAGAGTGGCCCTCCTGCCTGCCCAGCACTTTGCAAATTAGGGGCCAAAGTGAGCTGTGGAACCTCCTTCCCTTCCCACTCCTCAGCAGGAAAACATCCATTGCTTTTTATGTCAGCTTACATGATTTGAGGTGTCTTCCCCCAGAAGGCTGAGATCCTTGTTAACCAGGAAACTTTTCTCTCAGATTCTGGGCCCAGGAGCACGGAAATTGGAATTCTTTTTAATTGACCATATGGTTAGTTTTGCAGCTTTGTGACACTGTAAATCTTTGGCGGAGGTGTAACCCAGCAGAAATGTCACCAGAGGAAATAATTTCCTTTGACTTTTTCCTCTTGTTTCTTCCCAAAACTCACTTTTAAAAAAAACCCACACAGCCTTTGATATATACTCATTGGTGAATGAGGTGAGTGGCACCAGGCCTTGGACAAGTGAGCGTGGCAAGGATCTGTCAGGCGCACCCAACGGTCCAGCCACGTTCTGAGAGCTTGCGATTTAGCTTTTGCTGGTGCCAGCAATTACAAAAGAGGCCTACTCAGCTTTAAGCACTCAAGTGTTGATGGACAAAGTGCTAGTTTAACAGATCTGTGTAATGCGAAACAGGTGAATAAATACAGGATTAGCGAGCCCTTCACAGTAACAGCCTTATTATCACATGTTATGTGGGGTTTTTGCCTCCATTTGACAACTTGGGTTGTGTAAAAAATTTTAAGTAACACAACATGGAGGAAACCCTTCATAACAGAGCACTGAAACAATTAATCAAGATTTATGAAATCTCTGGGTACTAGTGGTGTATCAACCAAAGAGGCTATTTCTGATCAGATCCACAGCCTCCTAAATGAATAAATGGAGAGCACAGCATCAGAAGCCACAGCCTCCATAAGTGGCACAATTGTTTTCCATAATTGAAGACAGCAAAAGCCTGTGTACAATCAAAGAGCATTCCATTAGGAGACTGAGGATGTAATAAGAGGACAGATTTGAGTCTGCCCGGCCTGGAAGGCATGCCTATTATTTATCCCCCTGCCTCCGACACAGTACTGACACCCAAAGCAAACCGCACTGATGAAGCTTACTCCACCTTTTGCTCTCAGGAAATTTAGTCCTGACCTAACCTCCTTATTAAAAGGAAACACTCTTGCTATAGGAGTCATCTACTTTCACTTTGAATCACCACAGGATTTATTGGATAAACAATTGGATAAACTGTGTAGATTTGTTTGCAATTTTTAAACTTTATATAAATAGTGTCCTTTATTTTATCTTTTTAAAAGTTGTTTCCTTAGCTATACACTATATTTTGGATGTTTATCTCTATTAGATATAGCTCTAGTTTATTTTAAATGCTGTATATTATTTCACTATATGGATAAACCATAATTTATTAATCCTCCTATTGATGGGTGTTTAGATTGTTTCCCATTTTTAGTATAATAAGGAATTCTACAATGAACCAAAGTTTTTTTATGCCAGGGATTAGGTTTGCTGGGTCATAAGGTGTGGGCACCTTCACCTTGACTGTTTATTCCCAGCTGCTCTGTACAGTGTGTGAATTTGTTTATGTGCCTTGGAAGTGTATGAGAGTTCCCTTTAACCATATTGTGCTCAACACTTGCTATCAACAGACATTTAAATATTTGCCTCTCTGGTTCATATAAAATACCATCTCACTGTAACTATCATTTGGATTTTCCCAATTACTACTGAAATTGAACATCTTTTTACACATTTATAGGCTATTCAACATATAGATATATTTTGTCCATATTTTTACTGGGTTGCTTACGTTTTTGTATTGACCTGTAAAGCTCTTTATATACTCCAGATATTCATTTTTTTTCAGTTATGTGTTTTGTAATCATTCATTGTTTCCTTTATTCCCTTTATGAAGTATGGGAAGATGCAACCAAACAGAGAGGTTGGAGGCTATAGCATAAAGAGTCTTGTAAGCGATGCTCAGGAATTAAGAGTCTATCCCATAGGCATTGGGGAGCCATTGAAGGTTATTAAAATGAGGAATAACTTGATCAGGTGTGAAAAGGAAAGCAGAACAGAGGAAGATGGGTTGTAGAGAGGAGAAACTAGAGGCAGTGATACCAATTAAGAGGATTTTACAAGAATCCAAGAGAGAAATAATGAGGACCCAAACCCAAACCATGACAGTGACTTCTAGGAGGATTTCCAAGGATTTCTAGGAATCATTTGGGAATGGGATGGGGAGTGGCAGTGAGAATTCAGCGGAGCACTGTAGTCAGTCGTTTCCTATTGATTCACAGAGTGGCTTTCATATCTGGCCTTGGTGACGGTGGTTTCCATCATCGCTTGGCCACTCAAGTCTCCTTGGGATAGGGACATGTTGGGTCCATGATGTCCAGTTAGATTTCCCTTGAACAAAACCCAGCGGGACATTCTGCCAGTCGGTGACAGATCTTAATTCTCCTTTTGGCCCTCACTTGTTCCCTTCATGCCACCTTGTCTGCCTCTCCCTGTCTCTCCCTCTCCCTCTCTCTCTTTCTCTTAAATTTTATTTCCCATTTTAAATCATGCACAGCATAATACAATAAGCATTAAATCATGCAAATTGGTCTAGGTTACATTTTGAAAAATGTTAAGAGGAAACTGTTAAGAGACCAGTTTCTGACAGGCAATGCATTTTAAAGTTGAGGGATTTGAAATATTTCAGCAGTGGACCTAAAACAGCATTATAAATTAGTTCAACTTATCAGCCCTAAACAGAATTATTCATCTTCCAAAAGGGTATTTCATGGCCGCTGGGCCCAAACGATCGTTCACCTTCATTTTTGCCCTGCTCTAAGGGTAGGTCTCACTTTACTGAATTCTCCTGATTCATTACTGTGTGTTACTTTATGAATTTTTTATCAGCATTTTAATAGCTCTTTCAGATGATTGAATGTAACTGATTCTTGTAGCAGAACACTGATTGAACAGAGAGACAGTAATGTATGTCGTAGGGGTTAGCTTCGAGCCAAGCAACAGAGTTTTTTACCTATAAAGATGTGCTTTTTTCCCCCTCAGTAAGAGTCTCTGCAGATAGAAGGAGCCCCCCCTCCTCTTTCCACATATCCACATATTACTTCCCCACCAGGATTTAGGAAGGAATCTGCCATTTTCAATTTCAGGCCCAGCACTGCAAGCAAAGAGGGGAAAAAATCAGTGCGAGCCTGAAGCATACTGTTTTTTCCCCTCGAAAGGTTGAAATTATGAAGATTTCAGAGGTTCTTGGGATAAAAGAAAGACATTAGACTTGCTCGGACCAGTAGGAGGAGAGTCTGTGGATAGAGCATTAGAGTCTCAGTCAAGCATGAGTCTCAGCTGCCACTTACTTGCTGTGTGACCTTGGGTACATCATCCCGTTGTCCCGAGTGTTTTCATTCCCCATGTATCTGAATAACCCACCTTTCCTGGTTTTTGTGGGGATTAAATGAGAAATTTTATCGGAAGGCCCCAAGCTCATAGCAGGCCCCTCAAGAAACGTTCATTGCATATGAATAATGTACAGGAAAGCACTTTTAAACTTTTTAAGCACTGTACAAATATAACATTAATATGAGCCACGGTGGTGCTTCACCAACACAGGAAGACTACTACTTAGAATACTGTATGCTAGGTTGAACCATATGAAATTTCCATTTTTATAGACCAAAAATGGCAATTTCATATGGTTCAACCTAATATTTTTATGTTGTTTGATCATATATTACTTTTGTGGTTAAAATGGAAAAAATCGTGGGCAATTTATGTTTGGGTAGTTAGACAATTATATAACTGTAAGGGATGTTAGAGATAATTAGTGCAGTTCTGTCTGTTGGTGAGAAAACTGAGGTCCAGACCACACTGGTAGTAAGAGGTAGACGTAAGAACAAACCCAGTTCTCATTCCCAGATCCCTGCACTGATGCACTGTGTCATATAGCCTTCCTGAATATGGGATTTGCTTGCTCTTAGCAAGTATGTAACAGAGCTTGAAAGAAAACCCAGATCCTCCTAAACCTGGACCAGGAACGTCCTCTGTATGTGCTCAACTCTGTCAAGCACCCAGCACTGGATAAGTTCCCAAGAGGGCTCCCTAGGCAACTGATTGATTTAGAATTGCATCTAGAGACACATCAAAGTGAGGTTTAGACATTGGTACGTGGGTTTGGCAGTGTCCAATGAGTGAAGTGACCACCTGAAGCTTAGCTGGCAAATCTCAGCCTCCATTGGGTGCTTGGTGTGTCTCCTGCCTCAGAAGGAACTCAAGTTAGAGTTGACAGCAATCTGTAGAGAACTACAGGAGAACCAACTGAAGTTCACTCTTGCTGGGCATCTTGCATACATATGATCTGTGTCTAGCTAAGTTAATGATAGAAATTGCCCACTTTCTCAAGCTCTAAAAGTCACAGACCAATGCAGAAAAATATATAAATGGAAGAAAGGGCTGACAGGAAATGAGTGGAAGTTAAATGTCTTATTTGGTAAATGAAAATATAGCTATTTGGGCAGATATTTTCTCTGTAAAATACTGCTAAAATATTTGAATCACTAATATCCTTATTTACTTCCTTATTCATGTGAACATCTTAATGTGAAATATAATTACAATGAACATTCAGAAACAGGCTGGCAAAGACTGAACTAAATTTATTTTAATGTCCTTTTTTTATGTGTAAAAGCTAAGTCTCCAAATGTACTTTTAAAGTTATTTTTTGCATTATGTATTTTAACAGGATTTTAGGATTGAAATATAGCTTTTGTGGGGCAAGCAGGACACAGGGGAGAAGTTATATGAAAGTTGGGTAAAGATTGGGGGGGTTACGGTTGATTTTCATAATTGGGTTAAATCATGTGGTCAGAGTGGGACGCATCAAAGAAGGGACACCAGGGAAAAGGTAGTGTATAAAACCCTTACCACTTAGGGCCTTTTTCCCATTAGAAAAAAACACTAAAAGTCTTTATTGACCCTGTTATGTGCTCTTTCTTTTATATCTATTCCATAGCTTTTCCCTAATTAAAAACAGTTGGGAACCTCCAGTATCAAATAAAAATGGTGGCACCAACTCAGTCATGAAGAACTCTGATACTCAAAGGACATGCCCAGGGAAGGGCATGACTCTAATATAGTTCAAGCAAAGTTTCAGGTTTTTTGGGCTCAAGAACTCTTGAAAGGACAGGACTAATGCCTTTTAAAAATATGTTAGATGGAGGCCAGCTGCAGCGGCTCACACCTGTAATACTAGCACTCCAGGAGGCCGAGGCAGGAGAACCACTTGAGGCCAGGAGTTCAAGACCATTCTGAGCAAGAACGAGACCTGGTCTCTACTAAAAATAGAAAAAATTATCCAGGTGTGGTGACACGCACCTGTAGTTCCAGCTATGTGAGAGGCTGAGACAGGAGGATGGCTTGAGCCCAAGAGTTTGAGGTTGCAGTGAGCTAAGATGATGCCACTGCACTCTAGCCAGGATGACAGAGTGAAACTCTATCTCAAAAAAAAAAAAAATGTATTGGATGTAATAAATGGCGAGCGATGCCACAGCGTGTCTTCCCAGCCCAGTTATGGTGCCTTAAACCAATCATTCTATCACAAAATGAATAGAAGGTTTGCCGATTGCCACTAAAACCCAGTTAGAATGTAATATAGAGCATAAATAGAGTGTTAACCATGGCAAACTAACTTTGAGATAAGTCCTAGGGCTCAAGAGTAGGCCTGATAGCTCAACAGAAACAAAACCTTTTATGGGCAAATAGCTTCACATCCCTTATGCTTCTCCCAACAACTCATTTAGAGGAATAGTACAGATCTTACCACTGGTTTTTTGCAGGGGGAGGAAGTGAAGAGATTGAGACTTAGAACAGTTGTGACTTACCTGAAGACACAAAGAAAGCTAGTGACATTGGCAGTGTTCTGCCATATCACTCTACTTAATATGACCAACTTACACTTGATTGGGTGTTCTCATCAGCTGCCCATGAGAGAAGCTGAAGTGGTCCGGGGACTCTGCATTGCCCAAGATGCTGATGGCTGAATGCACTTTTTTTTGACTATTGAGATAAAATTTCTGTATCATAAGTCTTGTTCTTCTCTCTTTCACTCTCCCACACGTTCTCTCTCTCTCTTTCTCTCTCTCTCTCACATACACACACACACACGCATGCACACACACACACATGAGCAAGCTTAAAGTCCTACAGTGGCTCCTGGTTTCATTAGGAGTAAAGCCCAAGCCTGTTGCTGTGGCCCACAAGGCCTTCCCTGATCTGGCACCTCTGCCTGAGCTCCCCTGGGTCCCCGTGCTCCATTTCATTCCTCGAATCCGCTGAACGCATAGCTGCCTCTGGGGCCTCTGCCTAGAATGTTCCTCCCGAGCTCTTCCCATAGCTGGTTGCTTTCTTTCATTCAGGTCTCAGCATTAGATATCCCGTCTGTAATGATAACTTCTTAGATTACTCCGTTTGGTATTTACTCTATTAAAAGAGCCCTCTTCTAGCCAATAAAAATGACCCCCTTTTTTATGTCCTTCACAGTACTTTCTGCGATTATTTTGACTTTTTAAAAATTTGCATGTGAGCTCCACAGGGCAGAGACAGAGACCTTGTCTGTGTGCTCCCTGCTTCTTTCCTGGCACCTTGAGCAGTATCTGGTACAAATTGGGACTGTATAAATATTTATGGAATGCTCAATGCATGTTAAACTGAGAAGCAGTTCATAGATCAGATTCACTGTTTAAACAGATCAGGGGCTTCAGTAATTCCCTTTCTCAATGAGTCTTTCTTTGTTGAACCCATTTCATGATGATCACTCTTGTGCTGCTTCTACACTTAAGGAAACAATCTTGATGGTGCCTTCATTTTTTTATGCAGATTACTTTACATTGGTTCATGTTCTCTTCTTCCGTGGAGGTTTTTTCTGCCTTACTGTTAGGAAGTTACTCAAGGACACACTCTATGTTGTCTGCTTTTTCTTCTGTCTTGCTGTGCCTGGCAGATTCTAGGTGTTTGGTCACTGAGTAGAATTGAACATATGGCCCTGGCCTTCACCCTTGTACTTTGAATGGAGAATAAAGCCCCCAGGCTCTGTGTATTCTCCAGTTCTGAAATGAGGGTTCCTGGGCATTTATTCTGAGGGCTAATGGAGACACAATGGGAAAGAACTTTTCAAACATAACATGTGAAGTGCGAAGAGGAAGAAACATTGAAGGCAGGGCTTGCATCTTGCCACGTGATGTAAATACCAGAAAGGCATTAATGACAGTTTCCTTGTGGGGAGTTGGGTGCCAAGTGAGACCGAGCATCTCTGGCAGTCAGATGGGCATTTTCCGAAGGAGCCAAGTCATCTGCAGCTCTGGGGGCCCTGCAGGGCTCCGTGGAAAATTTCTCTAAAGTACTCAGATCCCAGTGTTTTGGTGATGTGGATAGTTCTCTGTTCATTTTTTTTAGCTTCTATCAAAACGTATAAACTCTTAGTCTTACCTACAAAGTACACTTTCATCTTTACTAGATCACATTACTACGGAAGTAAATTTTACTAGATGCCTTTTCCAATGGACTTTGATTAGGACATGAGAAGTACTCTCGTTGGCAGCAATAGGCAGACTTTGATGCAACATTTTACTGTGATACAAAGAAGGGAAAAAAATAAAAGTTCCAGCCTAAGACCTATAGCGTTTGTTATTTTAGTTTTAGCATTTTCCCTCTAAATGGCCTATTGCAGCTAGAGCAGGGCTATCTCGCTCCACCTTGGAGTCAGACACACCTGGATATGATTCTGCTTTTACCTCTCAGAGCCTCAGTTTCCTCATCTGTAAAATGAGGCTACCAGTACTGGTATTGAGAGGGTTAAGTAACATAATGTGTCAAGTTTTTATAACAGTGCTTAGGTACATAGTAAATACAAAATAAATGGTAGCTTTATTGGGAGTATGATGGCGATTATAGCATTATTCCTGCTATGGCTACAACCAGTACTACCAAGAAGAGAATTGCCATTCAAGTAGGGACAACTCAATAGGTGTGATGTCCCAATGAACAGAGACAGCCAGAGCATTTTAAACTTATTTATGCCATTATCTGATTCCATAAAAGCTTTATTATAGTTTATAAAAAGAATACATCAAATAAGTAAAGTGAACATGGAAACAGAAAACACTGAGCAAGAAAAGAAGAACACAGATATGGAAACCTTAAGGACCAATATAGTTGCCACAAATAAGCTTCAAATTGGACACTGAGATTCCTGGCAGCCAAGGTCAAATTCGCTGCATAATTAGTTAAAAAAAAAAAAAAGAGGGGAGGGACTATCATTTCTTCAGGACTCAAAGCTTCTTCTAAAGCTAATTTCCAAGATAACATTGTCACATGGGACTTTATGTAGTGAACACTATTCCAACAACCTGTTTTCCTCAAATGCAATAACAGATTTTATATGACCACTTCTTGTAGCAACTTTTTGATAAGAGCAAGCAGCATGGCATTTAAAATATAATCCAGTGACAGCAGTTCTGTGTGGGGCTAACATAATATGGCCCTAGTGTGTAGCTGTGAGGTGGTCAGGTTTGATCCATGGATAGAATGTAGAGTATTTTAAAGAATGGATGAACTGCTTGTCCTTCAAATAATCTTTTGTAAATATTGCTTTTCTCAGCTGGGCTTTTGATAGGACTTGAATAGCAGACAGTTTGAGATTGTATTCTCTGACAAAAGCCTGGTGTGTTTGTATTCTCTGTTTCTGGTCCAGGGCAGAGCCTTATGCCTTAGAAATCAGAAGTGCAGGTGGTAAAGTTGACATCTTATTGTGAAAATTGGACTCCTGCCTAAACAGAAGGCCATTCTACCTCTCCTTAGGTAAAGCTGTAGGAATACTTGTAAGCAAATCCAGATTCCTCTTCAGGAGTCAGTTTGGAGGGTCTATTCTGGCACTCAAGTAAGTTCTTAAACAAACCATGTTGTTCTGGGCCTTGTTCAGTAGGTACAAAACAAAAGCACAGACCCATTCTGGCTAGTGGTATATCCAGGAGGTAAGATGGCACAAGGACTAATTATAGCCTATAACTGGAAAGTATAAGCTACCCTGCTCCTGCAGCACCCTTTAAGAGATACCTACCCATGAGGAAGGAGCCTGCACTGGAAGTATTGCCTGTGTGTTCCAGGCAAAAAGTGGTGAATCACTGCTCTAAAAGGTGGCTAGGATGTTTCCAGCCTAGGTTCCTAACTGCCTTAGGTTACTAAGATTCTAAGCAACATGGTTTCTTTGTAGACCTGGCAGATCAACTTGCTATAAAATGTTCTCTTAAGAAATTAAATGAATTAATCTATTCGATGGAAGTTATTTGAACTGACTGGTTGCATTTCAAGGAAAGTCTACTATTTTAGTTTACCATAGTTACCATTGAAACATTCTTTTTGACCACAGATGCCAAGACCATTTATGTATTGACACTAGCTTATGTGAAGGTCTGTAAGGTAGAGAAAGAATAATAAAGCAGAAGGAAACCATGGTGATGATGCAGTACAATCTTCACATTTTACAGAGGCCTTGAAATATTTTCCACAGCCTGGGGAAGCCCTGGCTCTCCCACTTACAAAGTTCATTACCCTGGGTGAAGACTGTTTCCACCATATGGTGGGTCAGGTATGTGTATTAGGGGAAGATGAAATAACAAAATGAAGGTGGCTAATGGACTCCTTAGCATCCAGGGGCCTCATCAATGTTGGGAAACGTCCAGCTTGTTCTAATTAGGGCCTGTGTGCTGGTATTAACTGGTGGAAGAGCTCTGAGCTGCATTAAGCTGCCTGGCAGAAAGAAATGGCCTGTACCTGGAGGCTGCTTCTTCCTGGAAACTGAGAAAAGGTTGACCGACACTCCCAAAGTAACCAGAACGCATCAAAGAAGTGCCTTTCAAGTTTGTTTTGTGAAAGTCAACCCAGTTTCCAGACAGCTTCAAGTTGCCTTGACTGTTACTCCAGTTCATTAAATGTTAATGGGTTATCAATATGGGAAGAGTAATCCCCTGAAGTCTCTTTAATATGTTTTATTCTTCCTCTCAAATAAATGATTGATTAACATCAATAGGAATTGCTCAATATATGGTGTCTGTAAGACTCCTTGCTCCTTGAGGCTTTCTCCTGTAGTTTATAGCCCGGTGCGGATGCCTCAGTGAGATCTTAAATAGAGAGTGTGGTAAAAGTTTATGTCAGCTGGACAGCGAGATGGAGGTAGGGAGGGATGTAATGAGTGCACTGGCTTGAGGGCCGTGGCGATTTCTTAAATCACACTGTTCTGTTCTCTCGTGGTTGGTCCTGCTTGTCAAATCATAGTGTCTTAGAGATGGAAAGAGCCTTGAGGTTATTTTTTCCAGTTTCCCATTCTTCAAGGAATCCCTTCCACGGTTTTCCTGACAGATGGCCGAGTAGCATCCACCTTTACCTTCAGTGAAGGGCCTTACCTCCCTCCCTAGGCACACGTTCTGCTCTTCTGCAGTTCTGCTAGTGGGAGATTTTCCTCCTCTCCCATCAGTTCTCATAGTTACTATTCCTATTCCTCATGACACTTATCAGAGTTGTAATCTTCGATTTATTTGGTTGCCTCCTCTAAAAGACTGTAAGCTCCAGGAGGCTAGGGGCTGTGTCCTTTTTGGCTCACCATTCAGCATGGTGCCTGGCCCATTGAAGGTACGCAGTGTATATTTGTCGAATGAATGAATGAATGAATGCACCCGAGTTGAGAAATTTCAAAAGAGAATGAGGAAGCAACTATGTAACGTGAAAATGGAAATAGAGTATTTTTCCCAGATACCAGTTGATCTGCTCAAGATGACTGTAAAGTGAATATGCAAGGAGTGAGGGGAAGCTCCCAGGAAAAAGCACCTAGTTAGGACTCAGCAACATTCAGAGCATGAGAAAAACAAAATGATCTTGATTTTTTTTAACATAGCCTGGTAAATATTACTGAGATTTGGTGGGACCCAAACTGAGAATTGGAAAAGGGACTGAAAAGTCTTTCCTGTGAGGGAAGAGACCCACTTGTGGAGGGGATGAACACTTTCATAGAAGCCCACAGAACTTAGTGGTGGCCTGAAGGAGAGCATTCGAGTGGGGAAATGAGTACCTCCCGCCAGTCACAAGAGGCAAGATACAGGAGCATCTGGTAGCCCCGGCCGCTGCTCTCAGCTCATGTCCTGCCCCAGGTCCCCAGAGACAAGAGTGGTGAGTGTTTAACGCATCACCTCTCACTACCCACCCTGAAGCAGCAGCTCTTCTGAATCCTTTCTAGAGAAAGAAATGACAGTCCACGTGACATTCTTGCTTTCTCTTATCTCCCACATCTAATGAGTCACCCAATTTTGTCACTTCTGTCCTTGGAGTGTCTTTTGACATGCCCTTCCTTGCCAATAACATAGCCAAGACCCCAAATTCTTTCTTGGAACTCTGGTCACTTGCCACACACAGGCGAGTCACGTAAAGAGGGTTGCCCTCACAAACCAGACCTCTGCTCACTATTGCCTAACACGCTACGTGCTCTCTGTGCCCTCCTCATTTCCTCTTCCTGGGTTGCCTTTTAGTTCATCACCCCCTTCATACCAGTCAGACTCTACAGGCTTCCAAATCCTGTGTCTCTCCATGACTACCCATCCATTTCCTCCTGCTCCCTGGCCTGTAATCCTGTTCCCTTCTGTACCTTATCACACTCGCCTCCATCTGCCTCACTCAGTGTCTTCGAAGTTCCTGTCTGCCCCACCTCTCTCCCCACACCATCACCAAGCACTGCACAGTCTTAGTCATCTTTGTTACCAGTCAGCTTTAGACACGAGCACTGTTTTGCACACAGGCAATTCTCACTAAATGTTTATTGGCTCAAATGGGATGTTTCTTCCTAAGATATAGATTCCAAATGTTTATTACCCTTACAATTTATCATACTTCCCAAAACACTTTCACAAAGTCTATTTCAGCTCATTCTAGGGGCTGATGTCAAGCAAGCTGAGATTCACTGGGGGGTTCACTCTTCACTCTACTTTGCCCATCTCCATCACCCACCTCCAGCGTTCTAGTCTCCTCTTCTCCAGAAATCCCTTAAGATTATCAGGTCTCCAGTGACCTCTGCCAGTTTGTTCCAACTCTGGAATGCCATGCACCTGGGCCAAGACTCATTTAAAACAGTTCAAGTGCACTCTGGACTGACTAGGAATGGTATTGTGTTTGACGTTTCTGCTCAGTTGTGGAAGTTATAATTCAAGTTTCTCTAGCAAATTTTAATTAAATGTCGCCATCCAGCATTGGAACTGCTCACTGATTTCTTTCTTATTTTCTTTTTGTCGTTGCTGTTTTTGTTGGTTGAACCCTTGCCCATCTCCTCGGTATTTCAAGGGCATAGTCACTTGGCTTTAATAACTGATCAAACTATTTACTCACCAATTTTAGGCACAGATCAACCCGATCTTTATGTTATGAAACGCTAGAAGCTTCGAGCTGACAGCAAGAAGCCGATCTCAGGCTTTTCTCCCGTTTGCATATTCTTTCCACCTGTGCCCACCAAGATAAGGGACTGTACATCTTCACCCCACAGCCATAGTTCAGATGAAATAAATGAATTTCTCACTTTGTAATGCCTTATGCCACCTTTTTCCTTTGTTAAAAAGGGATATAAAAGAGAAAAAGAAAACACTGGTCTGCATAAATAGCACTAAATATAAACAGTGGAAAT
>NW_012139414.1:4848572-4865449 GCF_000956105.1 Propithecus coquereli
GGGGGGGGCAGTGTCAGTATGAATGAGATAAGATCGAACTTGTAATCCAAAGGTGACTGTGTGCTCCGAGATTCTCGTTCTGAGACAAGAAGCAAAGCTTTCGTTTTATCAGTGACATCTAGATTTGGAATTCGGAGACAAATCGTGTAGGTGGTGGGGCTGGAGTTGGGTTTCCAGGCTGAGGTTTATATTTCCCTGTTTAGAGGAATTAGAACCACTCCTAACACATCTGCTTCAGCTGCTCTTGTTCTAAATCTATAGTTTTAAACTTAGAGGATGGATAATGTAGAAAGACCATGAATTCCCTAAAGAGAGCTTGAAGTTCACTTAAATTTAAGGAATTTTTTGACTGGAATGTTACATAGATTTCTCTGTAGGGACAGGGTAATAAGATATAATTGATATTGTAACTGTCCAGGGGGGTTAAGTTCCCAGAACAGTGCTTGGGAAGAAGAAGAAATTCTGATGTCCGCAGGGAGAGAGATAAGTGAAAATTGACAGGAAATAGGAAGCCATGGTTTGAGACACAAGGAGAGGGTTTCAGAGGATCCTGAGCAGGTTCTGCCAATGACCGTTTTGACTCTGAGTTTGGAGGTGAGAAGGAGGAGGAGAGAACATGAAGTAGATAAATACTTTATGTATTTATACTCCATTACTTTATAAGGGAAGTAAATAATATATCACATGTGTTTTATAGAAATTAAACCGAGATGCTAATCACCTCTATTTCCTAAAGCTGGAGACAATTTGGGGGGAGGGTGAGCAAAGATTCACAGGTGAAGTGGACCTCAAGAATATGCTATCTGGGCCAGGTGCGGTGGCTCATGCCTGTGATCCCAGCACTTGGGGAGAATCGCTTGGGCCCAGGAGTTTGAGGCTGTAGTGCACGTGATTGCACCTGTGAACAGGCACCGCACTCCAGCCTGGCAACATAGTGATACCCTGTCCTTAAAAAAAAAAAAGAAGAGGAAGAAGAATATGCCATCTAGAAAGGAAATATTGAGCCCCAGGGCACAAAGAGAGGGAATAAAAAAGCAAGCATGGGCAAAACTAATGAAGGAAGATAAAAGCAACCAGAAAAACTTCTTCCTAACTGTTGTTTATTTGTTGAAAGAGTAATCTCATTCATAAACTGTGGCCATGTATAAACACCATTGTACTAACCAAAGGAGACACAGGAATGCTTCAAAACAGCATTTGTTGACAAATGCCAGAAAGGAGCCTGGAGCCTCTCAAAACCCCAACACCACAAACACATGAAAGACCTGCTTCTTGTGGGCAGACCATTAAACAGAAAAGCCTAGAAAATACCAACACTGCAAACTGAATTGCTTTGCAATTCTCTCTAATTCTGTCTTCATGTAGCTGGAAAAATGGAATTTAAAGAACCAAAATCAACAATAGCAGTATAGATGCAAATAATAACTAAAAAAAAAAATTTAATAGCTTACAAAGCCCCTTCATAAATAGTCTTTGCACAGCAATCATATGAGCTAGGCAGAACAGATAAAGTGACTCCCATTCTACAAATAAAGAAAGTGAGGCTTGGCAAGCTGGCCAGACCTGCTAAACAGAACAGCTTCCAAGGGCTGAACCCGGAACTTGAGCCCAGGCTGCATCCCTTATAGTCACACCCTCTGCTCTTTCTGTGGCAGGGTTCCTCAAGAAACCAGACAAATCCTAACTATAAAAGAAATGTCAAATCACACAGAATTCACATAAAATTACTTGAAAGAGCTCCTGCCTTTCATCCCAGTCTGTCTTCCTTGCTGCTGGCCTATCCACCAAATGTCATGGCCTCAGTGCCTAAGGCTTTGCCAGAGAAAACATGCTGCCAGCGTGCCAAATGGAGGGTGCAACTTGAGAAGTGGCAGGATTTGGAGAGGCACAGTGGAGTTCTCCTTCTATGGGGTGGGATCAGTGACCATAGTTCTCAGGGAGTAGTGATTAAACAGGGCTTTGTATCTATTCAGGAGTGGTATCCGAGACTTCACTTATTTTTGCTTTCCAAATAAATAAGTATCAGAAAGGATAGCTGAGGTCAGTCTAGAAAATTAGAATTTGCTTGGGGGAAAAATATGTTCTGGAAAAGATAAACAGTAGCTTGCAGTTTCACTGCTGGAACATTTGTTACAAGGTCCTGGTATTGATCTTTTATCACCCAATTTCCACTGGGAGCCATGATGTATTACCACGCTGGGAAGCACTAATGCAAGTGCGTGAATCGAGGGGGACCCTAGATAGTATCTGCGGTGAGGCAGCATCCATCTGAGGGAGGGCAGGTTGGGAAGGGGGTCTTGCTAGCTGCAAAATTCCAAGGGGAGTTTTGCATTGTGCTGTGCACAAATGCATATCCATGCTGGGGAGTGTTATGGGTTTATGAGGAGAGTGATTAAAATTGTATCAAAGAGGCTTGTGAAGCTTATGGTTCAAGTTAACTGTATGAAGTAAACAGCCTTTAACGGCCTCCTGGGAGTGTGACAGATAGTCTGTGGGTGTTACAGCAACATGGTACTGGTGAATGTTCTGGCCATCCCAAACTAATCACCATCTGTGAGCATGGGTCTCTGGGGAGCGTCTGGTGGTTGGACAATCAGGGTAGTTAGCATTTTTAATCAGCTTCTGTGCAGCCCAGATAGAAACCTTATGCTCGAGCCTTTATTTTTCTATCCGTGTAGAATTACTTTCGATGATAATAGCAGAGCAGACAAGGATTTGGGATGTGCCTGTGCAGGATGCGTTTTGTGGTTCTCTCCACTCCCTTTTCCCTAGCGCCCAGACTGACCATGAAAATTAGCCTGACTACTTGCTTATGGTCATTGCTTTTATTGCTTCTCTGTGCCACTGGCAGAAAGAATGTTGGAGGGAGGGAGGTTGTTTCTGTGTTCAGTGGGACATGCTGTCTCGGGCCAGTGCCTTGAGTTTGATGTTCTTCTCTCCCCTTCCTTCCCCTCTGACTGCCCTTTTCCTCCTCACCACCTCTACCCCTGCCCAACACCCACTCACCCATAAGGCACTGACTTCTTTTTTCTCATTATCACATAACATCACATAAGGTCTACAGTTAGATCCCCTATAAGGGATGAAGGCAAGAGGGAAGGTCAGTGGCACCTATTTCCTTAGAAGTAGGCAGGCCTGCAGACAGCTGGAGCCTGTGATTGAGGATAAAAGGAGAGGGTATAAGTGAGCTTTTGTTATATGAAAAACCACCCCCAAACTTGTTGACTTAAAACAACTATTTTATATAGCTCGTAATTCTGTGGGTCACATGGCTGATTGTGCTTGCCTGTAACAGCTTGATGCATCTCTGCTGGACTCTCAGTCATCTGTGGCCAGCTGAGGTTGGCTGGTATTATAGGATGGCTTCACTTATGTCTGGTAAATAAAAAACTGATTGGTCTGAGGTTGGGGCTGGGGCTGGGGCTGGGCTCAGCTAGGACAGTTCCTCTCTGCTCCAGTGGGGTCTCTCATCCTTCAGTAGGCTAACCCAGGCTTCAGTGCGTGGGGATCTCTGGGTTCCAAGGAGCAGCAAGAGAGCAGGCCCCGGTAAACAAGCACCTTTCAAGGTTCAGCTTGTATTGCCTTGCTGATGGGCAGCTAGCCAGAGTAAGTCACAAGGCTCGCCCAAGAGTCAGTGTGAGAAGGACCCCAAGGGTATGGATACAGGGCAGCATGACCAAATTGGGGGCCATTACTTCAACAATCTACTGCAAGGAAGTTAGGTTTCCTTCT
This sequence comes from Propithecus coquereli, assembly GCF_000956105.1. NCBI lineage: Eukaryota > Metazoa > Chordata > Mammalia > Primates > Indriidae > Propithecus > Propithecus coquereli. The sequence continues at coordinate 4,852,305 of NW_012139414.1, forward strand.
CTTCGTAACACTTCCCTACCACCTCTTATGTGCCTACAGTTTTTTTTTTACATTACAGATTTATTCCTTTGGGTCTTAAAGATTCTTCAGTCTTCAAAAAGTCCCCTGTTATAAGAAAGTGTAGTTGCTCAACCAAGGCCTACCCAGAGCTTAACTGATAGCTGAGAGCAAGGAGGATACCAGGGTAACAGACACCAGAGGAAGAATATGAAAGAGGAAGTGAAAAGGCACCAGAAAAAGGAACTATCCCCATATTCCCATACCCAGCTACCTATGAGAAATCTCTACATGGCTATTCTGGGGACACATCAAATCCAAAATGTCCCAAACTGGTCCATCGCCTCCCCTTCTTCCTACTCCGCAACATGTTCTTTTATTCTTACAGCAGTCAGCAAGCAAATGCTGTGCCTAGTCGTGACCACTGGAGATGGAAATGAGGGGAGGTGGAGATAGAAGCTTGTACAACAGAAAAAGGAAAAAAGGGAATGACAGGGAGGAAAATTATTTCAGAGTCTGAGTATTGAGGATTTGACATGGTAATTGATTCCATCCAAGTTTAAGACAGTGGACACACTCCTCCTTTTTGGTTCTTTATCCTTTTACTTGCAATCTTGAATGGATTAAAATTCCTGTTCTTGTAGCTGTGGATGGCTATGGCCGGAGAAGACCAAAGGGCCAGTCATCAAGGAGAGCAGAAGCGTCTAACTCAGGGCACGCCTCAGCTTCTTACAGTCTTCAAAGGAAACCGCCCACATGCTGGAGTAGCCAGAAAGGAACCGGCCTCTGTTTTGATAGGTGTCCACCTGCAACCTGAACTCTGCCTCACGGCTAGAGCTGCCCCTGAGAGAACCTGGCTCTGTGCCTCTCAGTCCCCCTTGCTTTTCTCACAAAAGGTATGTTCCACACTGCTCTTAGAATGCTTTCTTCCTTGGCAGAACAGTTCCTTTCTGTCCAGCTGTCTCTCACACTGTAGCTCTGTGCTGGAACTAGCTCCTGTTTTATGCTCTGTCATGGGTAAGGCCCTCTTGTCACATAGGTGATGCTAATGTTAATAGATCTGTAGAAGAGATCAAATGTAGAATCTCTGCAGATCCAAATCTCACAGTCAGAAAGGAAGCTGGCTGCTTCCATTGCTCTTCTAGATTAGGCTGGATCTGAAATTCACACAGACCAGCAGGGAGCTGGGTCACCATGGCTCCTGCATCCTGCTAAACCAGGGTTAGGCATCCGTAGCAGTGAAGTGTGGGAGTTGTGAGCAAGCTTGTCACCGTGCAGCAGTGGGCTTCCTGGAGTGGTGGAAGGAGAGAGCCCTTGTTCTGTTCCAGTCTGCCCACACAGTGGTTGCCTTCAGTCTGCAGAATAGTGAATGGCAGTGAATAAAGTGGGACGCTCTTCATAATGCCAGGGACTGGGAGCCTTATAAAATGAATATCTTGTAGCTCTCAAAGAGACGGCCCACTAAAAGGAAGCTCTCGTATCCCCTGCTCCCCTGCCTCCAAGTTGACAAGCTTCCAGTACCCCACTGTTTTGGATCAGCAAATATTGGGCAGGTTTACTCGTGTTCCAGCAGAGGCTTGGCTGAGGTGGCTTCATGGTGCCCTTTGTCTGCTGCTGTTTAACGTGCTCAAGAGTTGATTTCTGATGCCTGGAAGAGAAAGACCAGTGAGGAGACTTTTATAGTTGAGATTTTTCAGCAAGGCAAACAGGTAAGATGGAATATCGGGAGATTGTTGGGAATATGAATTTTTTATTGTTTTTTAAATTGGAACTAGGAGAGCAACATTTCCTCATTTTGTCATCTGTGAACACCTACCACAGGACCTTCCAGTAATAGTAATGGTTACTATGGTGACGACAGTAACGATGATGGTGATGAGTGCTAACGCTGCTTGAGCTCACTATGTACCAGGCACACGGACTGTATGCCAGGCACTGTTCTAAGTACTTTCCATGCTTTAACTCACTTAATTCTTATGACAGCTTTATGAGGTAGTTACTGTTATCATCTCCATTTTTACATGTGAGAAAACTGAGCAACCAAGAAGTTAAATGATATAGCCAGGGTCACATGGATAATAGTGGCAGGACCAGGATTTGCGGTGGTTTGACTCCAGAGCCTGTGCTCTTTACTGTACTTCTGTATATTCAGTAGGATCTCATTAAAAGATGCTGTATAGTTGGTAGGACTTGTTCCATTTTTTTGTTTTTAAAAACAACTCAATTGGTCTCTTGATGGTTTGATCACATGATTTGATATCAGAGGACTTTACCTAATTAAGATTTAGTATGATTCACCAAGAGGTTGGATTTCACAAACTGGTTAAAAAAATTTTTTTTAATTGTAGGACGCCTGCGTAGAGTTGAATTGCTAGCTTTGTGAATTACCAAGTAAGAATTTTTTTAAAAATACATGATTACCATGTACTATCATCGTTATTTCATAAAAAACAAAGATATAATATAGTGGTTAAGAGTTCTGGAGTCAAACAAATTCTGATGATACCACCGACTAGTAATCTCTGTGACCTTGGGAAATTTAAATAACTTCTCTGCCTCAGTTCCCTCATTGTGAAATGGAGATGACTGTAACAGTGCCTACCTAATAGGATTATTGGTAGAATTAAATGAAATAATGTACATAAGGCTTGAGTGCTTGGCACAAAGAAGCGCTTGATGCCACTCATATTTTTATTATTATTGTTAACACCAAAAAAGCAAGAGATACGTAATATTAGAATAAGTTACAATTCTGTACGTTGAAATTGAAAATTCACTGCTTTTTGTTGTGTTTTCTCATCTTACTTGGTCATAGGCCAACAGTGATCTTGAAGCCATTGGTTGGGCCATACTGGCTTAGTCCGTTTCCATCCCCTACCAACCAAACATGCACAAAGAATTAGGGTGATTGGTAGATGAGCAAATAAAGGGCTACACTGTAGGCAGAGCAATTCAGTTTCAAGGGAGGAAATGTAAAGCAAGTGACGTCAGTATGGGAGCTTCCCAAGGTTGATAAAGTAATTAAGAGCCAAAGGGTACCACTAAAAAGAGGCATAAAATGAAAGTTAGTGTTACAGATGCACCTGTGCCCTATTTTAGACCTTCTCAACACAGGGGAGCCCCAATAGCCTGACCATGGTAGAAGAGAGGATTTTGTGGCCTTCCTTCTTGGCTTTTACCACAGATATGCACAGTGGGCATGCCTGTCTGGAGAACCCCTCTAAGAAATTAAACTCAGTGATCTGATGATCCCACTGCTGCTGATAAGCTAGAAGTCAAGGCTTTTTTTAGCAGAAGATTCAAAAGTAATAACAGGAAGGAAATGTTTGTAACTGTAGAGCATTAAATGCATGTCCAACCCTCTAATGAGCTAGCCCTCTAGTCCCCAGGCCCCCTGCATCCCTCCTCAGTATTCCAATTTGAAACCCAAGCTCAGCACACATTCAGCATTTTATGCCCTCTTTCAGTCATTTGCTTGGTGCTCATGCCCAGCCGCACTGGAAAACAAGGGCAAGTTATGTTCGCATCCTCCTGCCCACCAGTACTCAGCACAACGTTTGCACATAGTAGGTCCTCCATAAATCTGGTGTAAACAAAATAAAAGCATATGACCTTCTGTAACCAAGATCTGTGCAGCTACGTTCATCCACTCCCAAGTACTACAGTGTCTTATTTTTGTTGCTGTTGTTTAATCAAAATTTTAGTCTTTCAGAATTAATTCTCTTTTCCTAAAATTAATAATGACAGGTTGTGTTTTTACACACTGCTGAAATGTGTAAAGCAGTTGGGGAGAGGAGGGCTGCCTTTCCTGAGTTGATTTATGTTATATATGCAAACTCTATTAAAGTTAAACCATGCTTTTCAGTGAAATTAAGACTTTCCAGCAAGCAACTCTCTCCATTTTATTTAAAGAGCCTAGTGACTGATGCAAATTGTGCCAGGGTTGCTGTGACAGGAATGGAGGGCCTTGGGTCTGAGAGATCTGATACTTAACCCTCAAGTGAGACGTAGCATTTGCCATGGGGAAGGTAATGCAGCTCTCTCTTGTGAGCAGAAATCAAATGGTTGTCTGTTGAGAGCCATTTTATTACTTTCAGAGAACCCTAAAGGTTAAATGAAAGAGGAAATGAAGGCAGATGGAAATTAAAGAAAGAGGAACAAAAATTGAAGTAAGAGAAGAATGTAAATATTTCAATAGCTTGAGAAACCTAAGACTGCCGAACAGAATGTTTGGGTTGGGAAGACCAAGGATACCCAGATGCCTGCAAGAATGTGGAACAGCCGTGACATGTAGGCTTTGTTCTTCCAAAGAGATAAAAATCTCTGCTGCTTGAAGCAGTAATGGTATAATCTTTAATATCAGGAAACGTTTTATGTTTTACTTAGAGGTTGTTGGTTGACAAATGTTTTACCTATCTGTTAAGGACCTGGTTCTTGCATTGTTACAATGCATAAACTTTTAAAATTTGTGCTTCTCATGCTTAAAGCAAGATACTCAGCTTTCTAACACCAAACCTTTCCCTTAAGAAGCCCCTTCATAGAACATTCATTCATTCATCAAACATGGATTGAGCACCTGTAGTGTGCCAGGTGTAGTGATAGGTTCTGAGTGAACAAAAGGGAGTAAAAATAAAAAGTCCCTGAACCCTTGGAATTTACCACGTAGTGAATTCCACTGGCATCCTAAGTAAGATAGCCCCCCTCTGGAGTAGCAGACCTCAACATGACAGGTAGAGTGGACTGAGTACTAAGACGACTACAGTGTATGACAAATGCTACTCTGGGGCCAGCCTCTTCCTGAGGCTTCTGCCTCTGGGATGCTGTCAAAGGAATGCAGGCATCCCATAAAGGTGGGCATTCCCTGGGACTCTAAGATTCTAGGCTCCTGAAGTTTTGGGGGTGGGGAAGTTGGCTGCTCTCCTTTGAGGTAGAGTCATAACATGGTACAGCACTAAGAATTCATATCCTGCTTCTAAATGACTCACTTCCCACCATCTTCAGTTTCTCTTTGGTCATAGCTACCGTGTTGTTGTTTGCCAACAGAAGGTAGTGTGGGGCTTTCTGTCAACTTGAAAGACTTCCTTCTCTCTAGCCAGTTTGGTCTTGCAGAGTTTGTTGCAAGGCCAACAGCCAAGCTGTGAACTGCCTGAGCCCAGCCAGCCCTTCTTTCAAAAGCCCCGTAGAACTAGGTCATCAGGTTGTCAGATGGTTCTTACACAGATTGTGCTGTGCTGCAACTTTTAATATATACTGCCTATGGAATACTAAACTTGTTTCCAAACTAAATAGTTTCCAATGAGGATTTAATGGGAGTTTTTCATTTGAAATAGATTGAAAACAAACCATTTCCTACTCCCATTTCAAACAAATTTTGGTCCAATTATTTTTCTTTTTTTAACATAAAGTTAAATGGACTATTCTGCCCATCCCTGACTGAGCTGAACCGTGATTTCTCTTGATTATGCTTTTATGCTGCGAATCGTAAGGCTCCGGAGACATAATGGATGCCTGTGGGAGAGGGGCAGCAATTTTTAAAATGCTGCCAGTGCTTGTCAGCTTTCACTCTGGGGCCTGCTGTGCGGGAAGAAAGCACCCCACCAAAAGAAAAAAATCTGCCAACAAAACCAGTACTGTCCGCCTGTCCTGTAGGGGGTTGGCACAGGGATGGGCCTCCTCTCTGCAAGTCTATGTAGGGCATGCACTCAGCCACCAATGAAGTCCAGTTTCTAACCTTCCAGCCCTACTCCTCCCCCTGTTTCCCAACCATTAGCTTTTTGTGGTGTCGAAGGTTTCCCTCTTTCTTTTTTTTTTTCGAGTCTCATTTTTCGTAGTTTTACTTGGACCGTGGCCTCAGGGAAAAGGAGTCCTGGCACCCCACCTTCCACTCAGTCCTTTACCTCTAGCAGCCTAGCAACACAGAAAATCAAATGTCTCACAGTCCGTCTTCTTGGGTGGTGGGGTTATTTGTCGTTGTGATTTTTTTGGTGGAGGTACTGGTCGTCATCTTAGATTTGCAAAAGATTCCAGAAAACCTGGGAGAAGAAAGTGCTTCTTGCTGCCATCTTCTGTCTTTGGTAAGGGCAGCTACCCCACTAGCAGGTATGTAAGGAGCTTACTGGAATTGCTATGTAATGGCATCAGTCTCTTTGCTGTCATCCAGTAGTACAAAGAATTTAACTAGCCCCGCAGGAGGAAAAAAGCCCTTCAACCCAGCTACCAACCAGAGCAGCTCACAATGCGTTCTCGGTTTTTGGTGAAAGCATATTAGGCCTGCCCAGGTGTCTGGTGCAGGAGCAGTCAAGCCTTCAGGAAGAGGTTGAAGATCACAGGTTGTTTGATGTCTCCTCCCGTGGGTTCCCATCGATTCAGTGTTGGTTTGGGAGGTGCTAAGTGTTGCTCTTCACACACGTCGTGGGGCTCACATCTTCCTGCAAGCGCTCTGCAGAGAGCCAGCACCTGCTTACTCTGGCGATGCAGACAGATCTCAAATCAAAACACCACTCAACATCCCCCTGCAAAATCGTGGCTGTGGCACAAATGCCAGCCTCTCCCTTTGACCTTGAGAAAGGTAAAGCACAGAGGTGGTAGATGATGTCGTTAGCACGATAGAATGTCAGGGTTGATTAGCACTCAGGAGAGGCTGTCTAATGCCAGCCTCAGCCTTTGCAAATGTCTTCAGCCTCACCAGGGAGAGGTTGACCTGGCCTCTGCCTGAACCTTTGCTGGAAAACAGTCCTGAGTTAGTACCCCAAGGAAACTTCTAATTCGTATAAAATTCCCCCTATACAAAGTGAAGTCTGTTTCTGTTGCTTTCTCCCATTGGTTCTGCCCCTCCTGCATTCACAAAAACTAAATCCAGTCTCTTTACTATCTGTTATCCCTCCAGACATTTGAAAGCAGGTACATGTTCCTAACTAAGCTTTTCCTCTCTAGGTCTGTGTTCAGTTCTTTCAGCCGTTCCTCATATTTTTTGGTTTCCCAACTCTACATCATTCTAGTTACCTTCTAACTAGACGTGCTCTGGTTTGTTAATTCTGAGGTCTGAGCTAGCTGGAATGGGGTAAGAGGCTGTCAAAGCCCTTGACAGAGACCCATGCTGCCTTTTAGTGGAACTGGCTTTTTTTTTTTTTTTTTGGTAGTCTTATAAGGATCACTCATTTATTCTAAGCTTAATTGAGTCTTTCTTCATATATATAACTGTTCGGCATATCTGCTCCATCTGTATGTGTGATTTGTTATTACTGAACCTATGTGCAAACTACGTTTATTCCTAATTAAAGGTCATCTTATCAGGGTAAGAGGGAATATGTCCTTTCTTTTAGTCTGTTAAGGTATTTTGGATCTGTGTTTTACGATTTAGTATATTACCAGTTACAGCTTCATGTCATATGCAAATTCAGCTCAACCACGTGGCCTGGGATACAGTAGGAAATAAGGCAGGCACAATTGCTTCCCTCACAGAGTTTATTGGGAGGGACAGAAAAATTTGCATTCCCAATCCAGGTGACAATACACGAGAGGGGAACTGCAGAAGCACAGAGGAAAGGTGCTTAAGAGACTCATGCTTTCTGGAAATGTGTTATTTGTGAGTAGGAGTTGGCCAAGGAAAGAGCTAAGTATTAATGTTTGAGGTAGAAGAAACTACATATGCAGAATTTAAAAGGTGACAAAAAGTATGGTGTTTGCGACAGCTTGTCATCAGTAATACTCCTGATCCTCCTCAGATGCTGACACAAATGTGGAACCTACGAGAGTGAATGAAATTAGCATTAGAGACCTTCATAGTCTCCCTTGGGGCATATCAACCATTTATGAACTCATGTAATTGTATTTTTGTCCCAGCCACATTTCTCTGTCTTGACCACTTGAATTGAGGTGAAAGCTCATTTATGTCTCACCGAATACAGATCTGCCCTGTCTATATTATTGCCCAAGTTTATCAGTCTCATAGTCCTGTGAAAAAAATTCTTGTTCTTGTGACTTGTTCTTCATAACCCAGGTTGCCTTTGAATGATCACCATTTTCCTTCCTAAGAGTTCACTAGCTCTGTTCTTGATAATCTGTTTTATTTCCCAAGTCTTTGGTTAGCAAAGTAATTTAGTGTCAGAATTGTACCTAGAACCCAAGTGTCTAAACTCCTAGTCCAGTGATCTTTCCTTTCTACTATTCTGCTCTCCTATTCTATCTTTCAAGAGCAGATACTATACAAGGGTCTTTTAAGAGCAGCTGGTCAATCTCTGCAATCCAGTGTAGAAGCCAGCAAGCCAGACAAGAAGTTACCCCACGGAGACTGGAAACTGAGGTGTCCTGTTTCCAGGCATGTTTGCATGGCATTTCATCTCCTTAGCAGGCCTTTAGGGTAAACAGCTTGTGTTACTCTTTATGGTTAGCAGAACACCCTGCCATTTATCTCCTCTTTTGTTTCTCCATCAACCCCCTGAAGTCAGTGAGGAAATACTTTTGCTACCATTTAGCAGGTGAGGCTCAAAGAGTAGAAGAGGCTTGGCCAAAGTCACCCAGCTAAACTAAGCAGCTCATCTGGGTCCTAAATCCAGGTTGTCTGACTCTGATACACCAAGCTAACTTCAGATTTTTTTCCTCTCCTTCTTGTATCAATGATGACATCAACTCCCTGACCTGTCCCCTCTCCAGAATGCTGGCTGGGCGATTGGGTAAGAGAATATAAATAGAAAGAAAGGAAAAAAATAGATTAGATTGTGTTCCAAGCACTAAGGAGTTGAGACAACTGGACCCTGAGTCAATGCTACAGACCTTCAGATCATATTCCTGACACTCTAGCTAAAAAGGAACATGGACAAGTGACACCCAACAGTCCCTAGGCTTAAACCAGCTCTCATAGAAACAAGCCTAGTATGAGCTATTCTGAGAAGGATGACAAGATTGGAATTCAGTAATGTTTTAGATGTACTTTTAGGTCCAAATAGGGAAAGGAGACCAGTTGCGGTGGCTCACACTTGTAATCCTAGCACTTTGGGAGGCTGAGGCAGGAGGATCACTTGAGACCAGGAGTTCAGAAACAGCCTGAGCAACATCGTGAGACTTCATCTCTTCAGAAAATACAAAAATTAGCTAGGCATGGCTGCATGCGCCTGTAATCCAGATACTCGGGAGGCTGAGGCAGAGGATCTCTTGAGCCCAGGAGTTTGAGGTTGCAGTGAGCTATGATGACACTACTGCACTCTAGCCTAGGTGACAGAAAGAGACCATGTCTCAAAAAAAAAAAAAAGAAAAGAAAAGAAAAACAGAAAACAAATAGGGGAGGAGTATTGAAAAGGAGCTCTGTAAAAATGATTTAAGATACCAAGCTGAAGGAGGGAGGGATTCAGAAGCACAAACCTAAGTGTTGCTCTGGCCTGGACATGCTCACCATTGCTTGACTGAGGCTTGTTGAGTGCCCCACTGCGCTAGGCCTAGCAATGCCTTTGATTGCTCCCAGGCTCAGGAATCACGGGCCGCCTCCTATTGAGGGGTGTTAATTGTCTAAATCCCTTATATGTGTATTAAAAATCAGCAAAGGTAAAAGGAGTTTTCCTAACAGGTATCGAGTGCTATGGTAGACCAGTGACAAAGACCATCGCCATTTTTCTGGTCTGGTTTACCGAAAGTCCAGAGTCTGGGGCTCCTTCATTTCTTAGCAAGAGCAAAGGGATATGTACTCTCTCTCTTTCAGTCTTTGGTGAATTAGACCTTGAGACTTCATAATTAAAATGGATTTAATAGAGGCGGGAAGCTGGGATGTCTGCCCCAGTAAGCAGGCATCTTCTGTCAGTAGGAGAGTGTGTCCTTTGTATTTAAACGGTTTCTCCAAAAGGCTCTAAATGAGATTTGGGACTCAAACAAGATTTGGTGTGATTTGCTAATTACCCAAGTTACTATTACCTGATTAACACAGGAATCCTAATAGTCTGTTGCAGCGCCTTCCTTCCGGGTGCCAGGAGGCTTGACATCTGTCACCTGTTCACTTGGAGGCATTTTAATTAACCCAAATTATGTATGTCTTTTCTGCTTTAGGATTTGGTGCCTGGATTTTATATTTAAAAGTGAATAACTACCTAAAGGAGGTTTGCTGCCAAAATACAAGAGTGAAATCCTAACAAATCTGTTTGTTGCTGAGAGTCAGGTGGAGGTCTTGGTTTATTCCAAGTAGTTAGTCTGGGAAATGCTACGGGAGACTTCCTGGTGACCAGTCATAGCCATGAAGAATAAATCCCCTCAAGTTTCACTTTGCCCTACAGGCCATAATTAAGGCCTCTGACTGAGTAATGACGTAACTGGAAGGGTTGGAATCAGAGAAGCTAAGTTTCTGTCTCAAAATCACACAGGAAGGCAGGCCTGCAGTTAGGATTTATTTAAAAAAAGAGGCTATGTTGACTTTCATTTGAGAGGCGGGGTTTCACTATGATAAAGTTATCTAGGTTAGAGTCTTAGCAGATCTCCCTTGAGATCTGAATGGCTTCAGGGTATGCTAGGGGGCTCTGTATAACAGCTGGTAACAGTTTTCTCCCTCACATAAAGATGGCTTATTTACCTGGTTCTGAGCTCTGAAGCTCATTTCCAGACATGCTGTGTACTAAAAGGGCTGAGCACAATCTGAAGAGCCTGGGACCTACGTGCTTGCTGACAGGACTCCTCTCCAAAAGCAGGGACCCAAGCGACCTTGTCTAGTATCCCGAGAACCCTAGGTTTAGACAGGCCTCAAATTTCCCTTCCTCGATGGCTTCATTCTAGCTTTTTCATCCAAGACAGTGATTCAGGAAACAGTATTTTGAGGAGGCCCTGAATTTCAACTCTAGAAGAACTGTCCACATCATCGATGAGAAAGGGCTTGGAAGAAAGGGAAAGTCCAGGGATTATGCGGAAGGGGCCAGGTCAGGTCTGGTCTGCACCCAGACCAGAGCACAGGTCAGAAGATGGAAAGCTGAGAGCTATTCCCTAAGCTATGGCCTGGCTTTTAGATGCAAAGCAGCTGGGGCTGGAGTATGCCCTGAGGACAGAGGACCCTCCAGGGTTTGCTTATTCCTTCTCTTTGGAGGGAAGTTCCCATGCTGTTCAAGTTCACTGGGTATTTAAGGGGAATAACTGCCTGGGGCACAAGCTGTTCATCCAGGTAAAGTGATTACTTCCTCCAGGGTGCAAGGAGACCACTTGGTAAATTACTTCATCCAGCTGCTCTAAATGGTATTCTTGTGCACTGAGAAAGTTAACCTCATTCACCTTCTGTGGATGAGCAGATTATTCCTAGAAAATTGTCCGTCCATGTTTGACCAGATACAGCCCCAATGTGAATGACAAAGGTTTTTTTTTGACCTCTCAAGTTAACCATGATCTTTCTCTCTTTCTGTCTCAGCCAAGCCTTTCTTCTGGAAAGAGAGATTATCTTATGGCTAGAGGATCAGTCTCAGAGGATTTACCTCTGCCTCCCCTCGCCTGGACATCTCAGGATCTCAGAGCCGTTTATATTTCCACTTTTGCATCTCAACAGAATAGGTAGCTCAGTTCTTCTAAGCCTTCATAGAAGTGGGTAAAAATAGAGATGAAAGAAGATCGGCCGTGGGTTGATCATTGTTGAAGTTTGGAAATGGTTACATGGGAGTTTATTAAACTATTTTGTCTACTTTTATATTTGTTTGAAATTTTCCATAACAAAAAGTTAAATAGTAAGGGATATCAAGTGCTTTTGGCAACAGTCTCCCCATGCCAGAAGATATGTGATGAATGAATGTTATCTGCTTGGAATAGTAGCCAAAATTAAAATTTAGATATAGATAAGTGAAAACAATGGTACAGAGTTAATTTTTAATTTTTAAAATTCGAACATAATATATGCTTATTATAAAAATTATTCAAATACAGCCCAGGAGAGCCACTATAGATAGTTTGACATCCAGAGCCCTTCTGTGTGGGCATTATTCATTCATAAATGTGCATCCCTGTGCAACTTAAGTTTAGATTTTGTTTTCTTTTGTAGTTTTGTGTTTTGATTTATTTTCAAACCAGGTTATATTATACTTATTACTGGTTGCTCTTTTTTTTTCTTTTTTCTTCTTTTCTTTCTTTCTTTTTTTTTTTTTTTTTTTTAAGAGACCGAGTCTTACTCTGTTGCCCAGGCTAGAGAGCAGTGGTATTATCATAGCTCACTGGAGCCTCCAACTCCTGGGGTCAGCTGCTTCATGGCTATGTGCAGTTAATCCCCATTACTACTCCCAGGCCAAGACAGCCACTAATCTACTTTCTGTCTCTATAGGTTTGCCTCTTCTGGATATTTCATATAAGGAAATCATACAATATGTGTTTTTTAATATCTGGCTTGTTTCACTTATCATAATGTTTTAAGGTTCATCTGTGTTATAGCATATATCAGTAGTTCGTTTCCTTTTATTGCTGAATAGTATTCCATTGTATAGATATACCACATTTTATCTACTTATCAATTGATGGACATTTGGATTATTTCCACGTTTTGCCCCCTTTTTTTTTTTTTTTTTTTGGAGATAAGTTCTTACTCTGTTGCTCCAGCTAGAGTGCAGTGGCGTTATCATAGCTCACTGCAACCTCCAACTCCTGGATTCAAGCAGTCCTTCTGCCTCAGCCTCCTGAGTAGCTGGGACTACAGGCAAGTACCACCACACCTGGCTGTTTTTAAAATATTTCTTGTAGAGGCGAGGTCCTCGCTATGTTGCTCAGGCTGGTTTTGAACTCCTGGCCTCAAGCGATCCTCCCACCTTGGCCTCACAAAGTCTTAGGATTACAGGCTTGAGCCACCGCACCCAGCCTTGGCTATTATTAATAATGCTGCTGTGAACCTTCACATACAAATCTTTGAGTGGACATGTGTTTTTATTTCTCCTAGTAGATACCTAGAAATGAAATTGCTGGGTCATATAATAAATTTCTGTTTAACTTTTCTTAAGATACTGCCAAACTGTTATTATCCCAAGTGGCTGTTCCATTTTATATTTCCTAGTAATGATGTATGGGGGTTCCAGTTTCTCTATATCCTCACCAACATTTGTTGTTGTCTGGCTTTTTGATTATCACTGTTTAAAGTGATATCTCATTGTGGTGTTAGTTTGCATTTCTAAGGACTGATGATGTCAAACATCTTTTCATTCATTTATAATTAGATA
>NW_012139414.1:4867044-4884544 GCF_000956105.1 Propithecus coquereli
TAGAGAATTTTAAGGATTAAAACTAAACCAAAGTTCTAGCAAACTTCCATGATTATACTTATGATGTGGATGAAGAGACAAAATAGACAACTTTTGCAATTCCAAATAAGCCTTACAGAGGCAGAGAGAAGAATCGTTGACTGCTCTAGCAGGGGAGTAAAAATGCCACTTTGCGCAGGCTTGAGTTTCATTATGCTCTTCCAAGTGGGTGGTTCTTTCAGCAACCTGAGCAGACAGAGACAACAGCTCCTGAAACAGGCACGAAGGAGCCCCGAGTAGGCAAAGATAGATGCCATACATCCTCCAGGCTCATTATGTAACCCACCGGAAGATCTCCAGTCCTCACAGAACCTTCTCTCCAAGCTTCCTGTTGTTTTAACAAGCATGTGTGTTTGGTTTTGATAGTTTTGTACTTGTTTTGTTTTGTTTTTGCAGCTATGCTTTAGGAAGGGTATGAGAGAAGAGACAAACTGAGAGTTGGACACAAAGGATACCAAAAAGTGAAATAATGATCGCTGACGGGTTTGGAGGGGACTGAAAAAGCATTTAAACATCCCATATATGTTTCCCAGACATGTGCTGATACAAGCCTTGTGCTCAGGAACTTGAAAGCACCACTGGCAAGCCGACTGAATGCAACTCCCCAGCCTCAGTAGGCTCGGAGGGCACTGGCTGAGCAAGCCAAAACCCCAGTGACCCCATACGTTTCCTTTGTGGCTGATGAATCAGATTCAAGTGCAATAATTTATTATAATTATGCCTATGAAATTCTAGCTTGTTAGTGTCAACCCATTTTTTAGTCCTTCAGGATCTCTTTGAATTCTGATTCTGGTTTCTACACTGAAGATTAATAAGTAAGCTGAACAGTGATTTTTCACAGTGTAATTCTGTGTCTTCCCAAAAGTTAAATCCCATTTGCTTCAGAATGAACACTCTACCTCCTGTAGCTCCTTAAAAAGATCTCTATCAAAGAATGTTAGAAAAAACTAGGCAGTAGCAAAATACACCCTACCATCTCACTGTTGGAGTGAGAATTTACACAGAACCAAGAGGAGGCTGGACTGATCCACGGGGTAATGGATCAGTGCTGGAGACATCAGTCTGAACACGTGTTTAGCTTAATATAGATACAAATGGTTACATATGGAAATATTTATAGATCTGTTTATATAAAAGTGTTAGTACACAAACATATATTTCTGTGCCCTGTCAACTGAGATGACCTAAAAGAAATGGACGCCTCAGTATCAACAAGCACATTTTCTCCCAGATCTTGGTTGCTAATACCATTCTCCAGTAAAAGGAACCAGGGTCCTGACAGAAAGGGTTGATTCTACGACTCAAGCAGGAGTTACACAAGAGGAGCCTGGAGTATGGGGGTGTGTCAGAGGAACATAAGAGCCAACTGGAAGAGCAAATGGCCAAACCTAAACAATTTGAGCAAAACAACAAAGCAGTATTGGGTTATAACCCAAAGTATGAAATAAATACCTTGATTCCATATTGATATAAATAAATTAACAAATGGGAGAGAAGAGACAAACTTACCAGGCAGAAGAATTCCCAGTAATTTACACAGATACCCCACTCTCAAGAAGGGGGAGCATAATTCTTCCCCACTACTTAGACATGAGCTGCACATAGTGACTCCTTTCCAAAGAGTACAGTATGCAAGGGAGAGGGGAGTAAGTTTACGGCAGACACACCTGACAAATGCTACTTTAGCTTGGTGATCAAGGTCAATATCAACAGTCGTAAATCATGTTGATAAAATATACCCTTGATATGGTGTGAAGAATATGGCACTTAAACTTAGTGATCTTCCTCCAAAAACCTGTAAACCCAGTCTTCTCATGAGGAAAACATCAAACAAATTCCGGTAATGGGGCATCCTACAAAATAGCTCAGTACTTCTATAAAATGTCAAGGTCATCAAAAATAGGGAAATTGGGAGAAACTGCATAGAGGAACCCTAGGGGCCATGACAACTAAATGTAATGTGGCATCCTGGATGGGGTCCTGGAATAATAATGTTACATCAGTATTGGCTCATTAATTATAACTAATGTGCCATACTAATGTAAGATGTTAATAATAGGGGACACTGGATAGGGATATGGGAACACTATACTATCTTCTCAATTTTGCTGTAATTTGAAAACTGTTCTAAAAAATAAAGCCTATTTAAAAGAAAAACCACCATCACTACCAATTTTGATAACCTCTTAAAGGGTTAGCATCAATTATCTGGAAAATTTATTTGTGAGGAAACCTTATTCCTTTATGATCATGGCTAAGTGAAGCATTGCTGAATTATCTCTGCCTCTCTGAGCAAGTTAATACCATATTTCTAAGAGAAGAGGAGAAGGAAGAGAGGGGAGGGAGTAGGGAGAAAGGGTGTGTGTGTGTGTGTGTGTGTGTGTGTGTGTGTGTGTGTGTGTGTGTGTGTATTTTAAACAAGAGAAAAAGTGAATTCTAAATTGTTAAAACCTTGGAGTGGAACTTAATCTAATTTATAAGCAGTTCCACTAGAGATGCACAAGGATTTTTTTGTTGTTGTTAAAGAGAAAAACTAGTTTCAAGCATTATTAAGCTTTTTTCCCTCCCAGAAGCTAAGAAAACCATCTGTGAGAACCTGTTTGCATGTTTGTTTTCTACAATAAAATGCAAAATACTTCTTCCTGTTAGCGGATTATACCATATGTCTCTCCCTGTAACAAAATCAGCATGTTTATTAATGAACCCAATCAGAGGCAAAGATTTAGAAAGATTTAAGGAACTGAATTTTCCATTCAGTATTTCAGCAAAAGAAACTTCTGGTTAGACATCGTTGTGCTTGGAAAATAGAAGCTTTGTTTTTGCTTTGAATTCAATTTACTTGGCAGGGGACAGAGAGCAGGAGTAGAGGCCTTTGAAAATTTTTGTAAAAAAGTTCTGCATTTAAAAACGGCCCTTCCTGCCTGATGATTCCCCTACTGATTCAGATCTACAGTTTATATGTGATTAATATTTAATTTGATCAGTTTCATTTTTCCAGACAGACTAATTAAAGTGCTTGATGGCTCAAATCCCCCATATCGGAAAGCAAGTGACAGGCCTGTGGGCTTCCTGGTGTGACAGGAAGCAAATGAAGTAGTTTCAGCCATATTGGCAAAGCAGCCCCTGGTACCCATAGTGGAAATACCGGAATTTTCCAACACAAACACTTCCCTAGCAGTCCTGTTGACCGTCTGAATAATCACGTGGATTGGTGGCACTAGATGTGGCGTAGTATATGAGAAAGAAATACGTCTGACCTAGCACTCACAAGACTGTAGGTCAAGTACTTGTGCTGTCATGAACCAAGCAGAAGGCCTGGAACAAATGACTTTCTCTGTCTAGGCCCAGTTTGCTCATCTGTTAAATGAGGATATCAGCTCTGCTGTTATTTTATTTCTCAACTTCTGGAAGAATGGACTTGTCAGCAGAGACTGTAAGCAGTAGAAATCTCAAAAGCCAGACACGGACAGATTTTAGGGTATATGTTGGGTTCTGGTCATTTAGCCTCTACCCAAATCTTCTTTCTTGCCCAGCCAACCTAGTTCTTATTTCATTATGTTCATTTTTCATGTGCTGTGGTTTCTTAGAAATTTTATTAAAAAAATGAAGCACTTATTACGAGGGCATAACTTCAAGGGGAAAAAGTGACTGATGGGCACTTAGAAGGGCAATGGCAGGCAGTGGAGGCGCCGTGGGGCTGGAACAGGGTTACCCCTTTGCCTTCGTCCTGGTGTCTTTTGGCAGTGTTTTTGAGCTGTGGTCGTGATCCGTGCAGATCTTAATAAGGCAGCTAACCAAGTGTTGACTCTAGCCTTGTAGGCAATACAAAAAAGTGTCTACTTGTTCTGATGAGCTAGATCAAGTGAGAACAGGAAGGAGGTTTGTGCAACTTTAGTAACTATAGAAAGAACCATTTTAAATGTGGGGACATGCAGGTAAAGCTAAATATATTTGCAAGCTAATGATTTTTGTAAAGGATTTTTAAGGTTGTATTGGAGACTTCATTAA
Source organism: Propithecus coquereli (assembly GCF_000956105.1). Taxonomy (NCBI): domain Eukaryota; kingdom Metazoa; phylum Chordata; class Mammalia; order Primates; family Indriidae; genus Propithecus; species Propithecus coquereli. The sequence continues at coordinate 4,871,092 of NW_012139414.1, forward strand.
AAAGCCTTTTTTTTTTTTTTTTTTTTTTTTTTGAGACTGAGTCTCACTCTGTTGCCCTGGCTAGAGTGCGTGCCCTGGCATTAGCCTAGCTCACAGCAACCTCAAACTCCTGGGCTCAAGCGATCCTACTGCTTCAGCCTCCCGAGTAGCTGGGACTGCAGGCATGCACCACCATGCCTGGCTAATTTTTTCTATATATTTTTAGTTGTCTGATTAATTTCTTTCTATTTTTAGTAGAGACGGGGTCTCGCTCTTGCTCAGGCTGGTCTCGACTCCTGAGCTCAAACAATCTGCCCGCCTCGGCCTCCCAGAGTGCTAGGATTACAGGCGTGAGCCAGCGCGCCCAGCCTAAAAATCCTTTTGACTATTCAACTACCCTGTCTCTGGGATGGCACTTATCAATAACCCCCAACCCATCCAAGTCTCCCAAACACCCTGTCATCCAAGGAAAAACATACCACGCCAACAAACTGCATGTCCTCAAAGGGCACTCTTTGCCCCCAATATTCAGGCTTCTCAGACTTCTCTCTTACCTCTGTGGCTTTCTTTCGCCCGAGGAGCCAGCCTGGAGGTAGAGGGATAAGAGGCTTAGCAACAAAGTGGGCTGCTCTGCAAAGCCGGGCCAGAGGGAAGTCGGGGACTACAGACTCTGAGAAGCTGTCCAGGATCCTGCCCACTCACTGAAGGTCTAAACACTGGGTTTCTAAGTGACTGCCCAGAATGACAGTGATCAACCGTCATACTGGACACTTGGCCTCTGGTGATGAGAGCACTGCGCCAAGGAAACCTGGGTTGAGACTTTGAGCTCATGTGAATTGACTTTTCTCTGTGTTACCACTGTGGAATTTTGTAATGCAATTCAGCAAATATTAACTAGATTCCTGTTCTGTGCCTGGTAGTGGAGCTAGACGCTGTGAATGCAGAGATGGATAAAATATATTCCTTACCTGATGGAGAGAAAAACATGAACAAATAAACGTCATTCATTATGACAGATACTAGAGTGTCTGGAAAGAACAGTGGAGACAGACAAGGGATGGGTGGTTGAAGGTGTGTGGTTAGAACAGTGCCCTTCTGTCTTCCATAGTCACAAGCCGCTCAAAACCAAGACCTTGTCGGAGGAAGCATTCCTTCAAGTTCATTAGAGCAGCATTTCCTTAATGTTGGCTAGGAATGTTAAAAGGTGTAACTTGAAAAAAGGATTCCATGAACAAATGTATTTGGGAAATAGCTACATAAAGTCAGACATGTAGTTTTCGTTGATGGGTCATATTTAACTACAGAACTTCTCGAAGCCTTGAGTATGCTAAGCACACTTTGTGAATACCTGAGAGGAGGATATGGTATTGAGAGTTTGCACTTGGGAGCCTTCTTCTGCAGGTATCTCCTTGGACCTGGGACCTTCATATCCTTGGACCCTGGCACAATGCCTTGTCTGCAGCTAAAAGTTTGCAGAGTGGAGTTTCACACCCAGCTCTCCCACTGTGGCTATAACTGTGTGGCTTTGGGACATCTTCTAATCCTCTCTAACCCTGTTTCCTCATCTAGGAAATGTGGTAGTTACATCTGCCTGTCATACAAGACTATTATGAAATAACATGTGAAAGCAGTTTGTACTAATAAGGACTAGGATAATGGCAATAATAGTTATGATACAATCTTTCAGGCTTTAAGTACTTGACTGCTCTGAGACTCGTGACCCTTCCCTTATGCATGAAATTAGCCTTTCCTTATCTTCTTTGCCCGCCTCTCCAGGGTACTTCTCATAACCATTTCTTCAGTTAAATGTTGGTACCCCTGAGGATTCTGTCTTTGGATCCTTTCGCCCTAGACCATTTCTCTCAGAATTTCCATGTGTCAGCATTTCCTGTATACTGATGAGCACCTGGCTTTAAGTTCTCCCTTAAGCTGTGGACCCAAATTTCCAACTTGTCACCAGATACCTCCATGTAATTTTCTCAGACTGTATACTCGTACCTCTAACTATTGACCATTCCCCACATATCATGTTCCTTCATAACTGGCTATCATCTTAAGTGCTGCTGGTAAACTCCTGCCCATCCTTCAAAACCCACCTTAAATCCCTCCTCCTTGCTGACTTCCTCCTCCATGCTCCCAGAGAACTTTGTACCTACATCTAACATATCACTTCTCATGATGGCGTAGTGGTTGTTGGTGTGGGTTTTACGAAGTCAGTGATTGTACCTTATTTGTCTTTAAATTCTCATCATTGAGCAGAGCGCATGGCATGTGGTAGGTCTGCTAAGTTGGATGCATACACCTCATTCTAGTCATGCCTGTGCAGCAGAGGGGCATTTCATCTTTAATGCCACATCTGGCTTTACACCAGAGGCCTGAACCCGCCGGATGCACAGTTTTGTTCTTTTCCCTGCTGGCTAGGGCTTGCAGGCACCCAGAAGCCGAAGAGCCTCGGGGTCTCCAGAGGAGGCCACGAATGCCTCTGCCCGTGGCCACCCCTTGGCTCTCAGCTGGCCAGTGTGCCCAGCCCACAGCCCTTGACTGGTGGAGGTGAGCAGGAGTCCCACCCCCACCTCCCTAGCTTGGCCGAGTCATGTTGATATTCTGGCAGCATAACCAGGCTTGTTATTGAGCACATGCTTTGCAGATTAGCCTGTTTGTATAGCCAATCGAACATGTGCTCCATTAAAAATTAAAGCATCCTGTTTTAAGGATGGAGCAGGAGACATCAGCTGCCACTGTGTAGCAGACATGCAAAGCCCCAGAGCCCATTACCATAGGTTACAGCAAATGTTAATCAGTGCCAGTGCAGTTAAATAATGCAGTTTGTGCAGATGGCAGCTACTACATCTCCTCACAGATGTGTACTCAAGTCCCGGAGGTTGCTGTATCACAGGAGTTGTCGGGAGCAGTCAGATCTGATGCTGACTGTCAATATCACCTTTTGTGTTTGTGCACATCCACCAGCCAGCTGAGAGGCAGTGATAGGATGACTCCAGGCCCCAGACCCTACTTCCAGCAGCCCTTCCAGGGCTGGAGCAGAGAGTTTGTGTGAGGCTCTTAGGAAAGCAGAAATACTTGCTAAGTAGCCGAGAACACTCAAAGCCCTGCAGTCTGCTCTGTGAAACCTTACCCAGCTGCACCCTGCGAGAGGCCTCCCAGCCAGGTGGAGTGGGGGCAGTGTTCCCACTTTCACTCTTTACTGCTTTCTGGATGCTGTTGGGCAAGAATTGCACAAGTATTCTTCCTTGGCCTCAGTAGGTGCAGGGACACCTCACTGTGTCAGAAGTTGGAGTTCCTACAGCGCCTGCTGCACAAACACTGCCTAATTCTGAGCCACGATGTGTTGCTCCCAAAGCCCAGGCGCTTGGTTCTCTGGTCCAGGGGTCCCTACCCTTGGGCCCTTGAGCCAACACTGTGTAAAATTAAGCAGCAAATCACCATTTATGCTGTCAGTAGTAAGAAGCAACCGTCATAGTAAGAAAAGACCAAACTGTGACAACTGTACCAGCTCTTCACTATCCTTGTAGTTCTCTGCTAAGCAGCTGTCAGGGGACCCTTCCAGTGAAGGGAGAGACTGCTGATGTCCACACGTGAGCACCCACGGGCATTATCGCAGTCATCATCAAGGACAGGTACAATTACTGATCCCCAGATGAAATTTAGCTCAAGATAATCAAGTGTGGGAAATTTGTAAATAGAGAAACAGGAAAGATTTCCCTTTGTATAGTTAAATATTTTACTTAAACATGTAAGCTTCAGCTTTCTGAAAAATGTGCTATTGTAGAACAACCCTTTCCTGAATATTATCAAATATGTGAGGTGAAAATGTAGTTATGAGAAAAACAGTAAAAAGTTTATTCATCTTATTTCCTTTGGATTGTCAAACTCTGCTGCATTCCTTGTTCCTAGGTATAACAAGTTGCATATTGTGAGTATGATGTGTTGCTATTTATAAATGCACTTGTAGAAATGAGGCATGGGTACGGGTCTTCTTGCTTTTCTTTCTCTTACTCTTCTTCCTAAACATACATACCTTGTTCCTCCTTCATCTTAAAAAATGCTACTTTGAAGGCCATGCCATCTGATTATATCACTTCAACCTATTTTTATCTCTCATTCTTCCCCTCATTTGTGGAAGATTTTGGCACCTGACTCACTCCTCTCTCTCCACTGGGACCCGGCATTGACACGGGCAGCCCGTCTGAGCCCTGAGGCCTCTCGACTCCCACCCTCCCCACCTCCAGTGGCCTTTCCTTCGTCCGCCTCATCCCCCATTCCCATTGTCACACCCTGCAATCTTGTCACCACCAGTAGTGATTTCAGTTTCAAAATGAAGATTTCCAAATCAGTGGAGGCAAGGAGGTCAAGGAACCGAGAGTCCAGGATTCCCAAGACCCCTCACTGGCTTCGAGTCACACTTAGAACAAAGGTCCTTTTTGTGGTGCGGCCCCTGCCTACTGCTCTGACTTCAGTTCCCACCACTCTGCTCCAGTCGCACTGGCTCCTGGTCTGGCCTTTCAACAAGCTGAGCTAATTTGCACCTCGGAGATTTGTTCCATCGCCTCAATGCTCTATCCCCTTATGGGGTCACTTGGCTTGTTTCCTCACTTCATTCAAATGTCATCTCCTTAGAGAGGCTTCCCTGACTACCCTATCAAAACAACAGTACCTTCTCTACCCGAAATCACTCTATCTACTTATCCAGCTTTGCTTTTCTTCGTAGCACTTAGCCAACATTTATATACACGCACATCCATATACATACTCACTTATTTATTGCCTATCTCCTCCATTGCAAAGTTAATGCTGTGAGGACAGGATTTTTTCTGTAGTGTTCACCACTATATCCCTTGTACCTCCAATGGTCTTTCGTGGCAAAATGAATTGAATGCATGAAGGAATATGTTTGGGCTGGAAGCACATTTTGGAAGTGGAGTTTTAAGAAGACAGGGTTATTTTCAAAGCTTTCTAATAAACTTTCTTTCAAAAGTATTTTTTCAGTTCTTAGCCCTTCATAAATGAGCAAATTTCAGCTTCTAAAATAGGCACTTAGGTGCCAATTTGAGAAGGCAGAAGAAATCATTTTCCTAATATTTTGTGCAATCCAGATAGACTATTTCAAGCTGTGAGACTTCTAGCATTAGCTTTGGAAGTTTACCCCATCTTTATTTTACTTCACTGGTAGCTTCCTTTCCTTTTTTTCCTCCCCAGAGCTTTTGTTTGACTTCTAATCTTGCCCTATGACTGAGGACTAAAACAATATTTTATAATCCCACACCAGGAGAACATAGTTGATGTTTTTAGTGGCTTTGGTTATGTACTTGAAAGCAGCAGAATCAAATAAAAGCAGATAGGATCAAGGATTGAAAGGCTTGGCTTAGAATCATTTTCTTTACTTTTTAGAATGTAAGTCATAGTGTTGGTCCCCTCTACTTAGACAAACATGACTTGAAAGTTTTAAAAGTTTGTGTCTGTAAACAAACGTGAGATAAGATGGTTGTTTTTCATTATCCTAGTTTGGAAGAAAATTTCAAAACCAGGCAGGACCATCCTTGTCATCTAATAATTTAATTTTCCTTTAGTCTTTATTTTCCTTTCTAAATCTTAGCATGTGAGATCATAGATCCCCTCTCCAAATTCTCCAGTTGGCCTCTTTCTTGTTTTACAGATAAGAACTTACTCCCTCATCTCAGCTGGTGTAACACAAAGACACTTACTCTAAAGACTGTGTATGCTTCTGTGCCAATTGAGGTGCTTTTGGCTGCAAATAACAGAATGCCTAATCAAAAGTAGTCATAAAAATGGGATATTCAGTTAATTACCTTACATGGTGAGATGTCCAGAAGTGGCCAGATGAGTGTTGGGCTGGCTTCTCTGAGGCTTTATCTTAAGTTGATACAATGGCTGTCATAGCTACAAGCATTGTGTTCCCATGCTGCATGCCCCAGGAAGAGGGAAGACCTACTCCTTAATTTTTTTTTTTTTTTTTTTTTTTTTTAAGGAAGAGAAATCCTTGCCAGAGGTCCTGCAGCAGACTCCCCCTTACATCTCAATGGCCAGAACTAGGTCACATGTCTACAACAAACCAGTCAATAGCAGATACAGCTTAGTTTATGACTGAAGTCCCCAACTCCCGGGCCACAGACTGGTACTGGTCCGTGGCCCATAAGGGACCAGGCCACAGAGCTCTACCACCCTCCCCCTCTGCCCACCCCCATCCATGGAAAAATTGTCTTCTGGGAAACTAGTCTCTGGTGCCAAAAAGGTTGGGGACTGCTGGTTTACACCACTTAATTATCTCCTGGCCTGGGCACATGGCAGTTTGATACCTGAACGAAGCTAGGGTTTTCTAATAACAGAAGAGGGAAACAAGCTGTCGGCTAGACAGTTAAGAGTGTCTGCTACATCAGTACAACATGACACTCTATTGAAAAAACTCACTTCAACTGGAGTAGTAGCTTAGGTTGGGTTCTGTGTTGATAGGCTGGCAGATTATAAAGCATGTAAAAGTGATCGTAGCATACTTACTCATTAAGTCACCACCATTCCATTTACAAACCTCTAGGACAGCACTTAACCACACAACATCATGATTCTATGTCTGCATGTCTGACTTGCCCCCCTAGATTGTCACCAGGGGCCTCTCATTTCTTGTGTCCGGAGCACCCAGGACAGTACCTGGAACTTAATGAGAGTAGAGGCCCACTCATTGTTTGCTGAATGAAGGAACAAATGAACAAACAAGCAAATAAGATATTCTTGAAGCCGTGTGTTATGAAGAACAGTTGGAATAATTATAATTGTTTACCTGGGAATGAATGAATGAACAAACAAATGAATAAGCAAATGATGACTAAGACGTTTTTAAAGTAGTGTCCTACGAAGTGTTGAAATGACTATAAATGTTTACCTGGAGAAGAGATTTGAGGAATACAGTGACTTTTTGAAATGCAGTATTTAAAATCCTTTCAAGTGAAAGAGAGATTAAATTCACCTTGTGGGATCTCTAAGGATAGAGCTAGGAAACATGAGTTTAAACTACAAGGAGACAGAAAACTTTTCCTTGTATTGAACCAAAGTCTAAAAGTGGAGCTATGTAAAGATGGCATTGGCCGCCTTAGAAACGAATGAGCTCACCATCACCAAACAGAGGGTGACTAGCTACTTGGTAGGATATTGTAAGGGGGGTTCCTTTTATCATTGTAGATTGGACTAAATGATGCTTATCCCCTGGTGTAACCATGGGGGCTCCCTAGCAGTGAGGGAATTTCTCTGAAATTTTAAGAAACTAAACTCTTAACAGTAAATGTTGAAATAAAGTAAGTACAGTAGCTCTCTCCAAAGCAACAGGAGATTTTATGATGCTATGAGACACGTTATTCCCAATTATACGTGCTGTTTCCTCGTTAAGCTCAGTTTTTTGATAGAAAAAAAATTTTTAAAAGAAAAAGATGTCATCAGATCTTACTGGTTTTGTCTATCTTAATGGGATCTGTTCCTCACTTCAGGACATTGTCCTGTGTATATTATTCGAATTTGCCTTGTGCACTCTTGATGTATTTGTGTGGAGAGCGAAGAGAAGTGCTCAGCTTCCAGAGGAGGAAGGAGTGGGATTGGGTCCATGGTGTATTCTTTCAAATGTGCCATCTCACTGCCCACCTGCAGAACTGAAGCTGGAAGAAAAGAGATGGAAATTGAGAAACTGTGGGACATCTTTCACTCATGTAATTATAGTGAGGAAGTATATTCCATGTGTATGTTACCTCAGTAAAACAGGTGTTCTGCCCTTAAATTGGTAATTATAGACTATTTCAGATCAATGATCTTCACTTATTTCATATCACTGCTGCATTTTTTCCCCAAATTTAACTACCCTGTGATATGGAAAGCTTACTCACCCTTGAAAAAATCAAAATGCATATGGATTTTCTGAAATAAGCCCTTTTCTGGAAGTATCTTATGGTTAGGTTCAAAATGTAATATCCCGAAGAAGGTTTAGGCTGACTTTTTATTTTAATATAAAAAAGTAAAATCACTACGCAATGAGTGATTTTACTCCCATTAGCCTAATGTCTTTGTGGTTTCATCTGAGGTCACTAGTAGATTATTTTTCTTGCATTATTTCATCAGCTGTCAGTGCTATTAAAATCATGTAATTCATTCAGTGCCGTGATTTTTAAAAGATGTGACTGTAAGCATACAAGACAGTTTTTTGGAAGTTTATTTAGATGATTGTAGGGTGTCAGGCTGCCTCAATCTTCTCCATGCCCAGTGTCTGAAGGGTCACTTATGGATTGCACATGATCTTGGATGCTCAAGGAGTTACCACTGTGTTTTTTATACCCAGCACATAAAAATGTATGTGTACTTTATTGTCTTCTTTTGAAAGACTGTGGCTTGCCTGTGGGATGTGTAATTATGTTTACTACTTAGATTACAGGATACATGATATATCTCTTATTTAACACTAACAGTAACCCTTTTCAGGTGGTTTTGTTTTAAGCTTACTCTATAAATATATTCACTATTGGGCTTTGATTACAATAACGCAGTGTGTTTATGTTTCCATATATAGTTGGAATCATTCAGGAAATCATTTGAAAATCATTCATTAAACACTAACTGCACACATCTTGTTAGTTTCTGGTGGCTATAAAGAAATTAGACATTCTCTGCTTTTGAATTTGACCAAATGATTGAGATCCATGGAAGCATCTAACAAAGTGACTCTTTAGTTTTTTTTTTTTTCTTGAGCATGAAGATAATTTTTAAATATTAAAAAAAAATATAACCCTACATGGTAATAGTTATACCTTTATCATCTTGTAATCTAAAAGATATAAAATTTATATGTTGAAATACATATGGATAAAATGATACAACGTCTGGGTGGGATTTGTTTTAAAATTATCTGGAAAGATGGGAGTAGTGGAAATGGTTAGGGTATAGATGAAACAAGACTGGCCATGAGTTGATAATTACTGAAGCTGGATGATGGTGGGTGGGAGCTTATTATACCATTCTCTCTCCTTTTATGGAAATAGTCCATAAAAAATATGTTAGGAATAAAAGGTTACTATGAATTCAGCTCTGCTTTTAAAAAGAAAATGTATTTTAATAATCACTGAAGAATCTCTATATATTTGAAAATATGATAATTATATGAGAGTAGCATATAATTTACTGAGCTGCAGACAGAGCTTTGTGCTCATGGACCCTGGAACCCTTTCGTTGTAACTATTAGAATATAATAGGTAAGCAAGTTCAAGGCAGCTTGATACTGTACACAAACATTGAGCATAGTCCAAGTGATGGGACCTTGACTATAGAAGCCTGTATGTATTAATAGTTGTGTTTCATTTACTATTACTGTGTTGCTTAGCAAAGGTAGTACCTACCCTGTGGAAGAAGACAGTGCTGCCACTTAAGTAGTAATAATATTTAACACAGTGTATGTAAGGTTGAGGCAGGTTGGAAAGTCTAGAACTGGAAGCAAATAATCAGATCCATTCAGAAACTAAGAAGCCTCCCAATAATAGCACTTTTACTCTAATTCAGCCTCTGCCAAATCTGCCCTTGGCCAACTGTCAGCAGTGCCAGATTACCAATGACTTCCTTTTCTGGTCATGTTGAACTCTTCCTTCTGTCTCCTAGTCAAGTAGAATTTAAAGCATCTACATTGTATTTTGATTTCTATGAAGATTGGAGAGGAAAAGTGTATTTCTTGTCATTTGTCCCTGGCCAGTTTTATTTCCTTGAAATGGGAAAAACATGCAGGTGAAATTATCTTTAATTTATAATTACACACATACACGTAATCTTAAATTACATGGGAATCGAATATCTAGAATGGATCCACCTTAGGAAAATGTTTCTTTTTAAAAACTATTAAATAGTGGAACATTATATAAAAATAACATTGAAATATTTCATTCATGGTTCATCTCTGTTGTTCATTTAAAGGTTTAAGTGTTTTCCACTGTTTAAATATCTTTATCTGATCTTTCGTGCTAAGTTAGCATGTCCAAAATATTGAAAAACAGATGCATGATCAAGGAACTTAAGGAACACTCCCCCAGTGAAGCCAGAAGGATATTCTTGAGGAGAAAGAAAGAATGCATGAAACTTATTTAACAAGAAAGATTTGAGTCAGGTAATCTACATAATATATCCACTGGCATTAAGGCTGTCATCTTGGTATTGCATTTCTGGTACAAATTTCGCAATAGCTGTCTTTCACTGTCGGTTCTAATAAAGAGTGTTGGTCAGCTTAAATTCCCTGGGAGCTCAGAGTTATGTTTTGTGAACTGCATGTGCCTGAGGCCTCTCATGCATGATTTAAACTGCTTTGTAAATGTCAATAGGTGGAAAAGCACTGGATCCCTTGTAGATTTCTCCAAATCCTCAAAGATGTGTATGCCATGTATAAACCATGCTGCACTCTCAAGGCCATTGCCGTTTTTTATGCTTGCCTAACTGGGGGTTTAAGGTATTGCCAGAAGCAAAATATGCGTGTGTGTATGTCTCGATCCAACTGGCCAATGAAACCCTTTATTAAGAAAACCTTTGCACCAGAGAAATGTCTCCAGTGACCCAAAATGGGTATACCTCATGAATGTTGAATGTTCTTCAAACTCTATTTCTTCATTCTTGACTTTTTTCAAAACACACATTTGACTTGATTGAATTTACTGATTTCACAGTGCTGTATCCATTCCATGGACAGCTATATGAGGTTGTAACAAAATATTTCCATTGAGAGTTCCCAGGCCTGGGGTCCTACCCTGATTCTGCCACTCTCTGGTTCTGTGTCCTTGGGCATGCCACTTAACATTTTTTGGTACCCTGCATTCTGATCCGTTAAATAAAGGAAGTCGAATTAAATGATTTCCAGTTACTCCTCACAGCTCCAGCATCAGGGATTCCAAGCGATAGTGACGGAAAGCCAGTGCCACACTTTTAAAGCCACAGAACACATGTGACTTTTTAATTGGGCTTATTCTACTCTCTGGGCAGCACAGAGTGCCAGTGGGAGCTCCAAAATGGCCAGCAGCAATTGTGTAGGGAGGCCTGAATGTCAGCCTGAAGGTTTATCAACTGATTTTTATTCAAAGCACCTCCTTGTGGCTGTTTTCCCCTCTCCTGGGAACAGTGCTGTGGGTACCCCTCCCTGCTGTCCTGCCCCGCAGTGTGCCCTGACCCCAGTTGGGTTCTGTAGGTAAAGGTGTGTTCTGATGACGGCAGAGGGCAAAGCAAATGATGCTGAGGGGACAGCATTCCAGGATAGAGGCCACTTATGAGCAAAAACACTAGAGTGGGCTTCTCGGAGGCTGTTTCTTATTCATTTTTGTACCCCACAGCCCAACATGGTACCTGGAGATAGAGGTGCTTAGGAAATGTATGCTGAATCAATGCTGCAGAATGAATTGATTCAGAATCAGAGAGCCATCAGAACAGATGGTCATTTAGTTCTTCCTCTTTATTTTTTGATTCCTACATAGTTCTGAATGAGTCACTTTGATCTTTTCTTTGCACATGTTCACTTTCTAATATAGTATCTTCTTGAGGGGCCTATTTTTGGGGAGTAAGGAAGAATACATGTAGTATTCCTGCCTGACTTTGAATCCTGACTTTTCTTCTTACTAACTGTGTGACCTTGAGTGGTTTGCTTAGCCTTTCTGTGTCTCAGGTATTAATCTGTAAAATAGGGATAATAATAGTACCTGTCTGATGAGGTTGTGAGGATTGAATGGGTTATACATATAAAGCTCTTAATGCCTGACATACAAAAGTGTTAGCTGTTGTTATAATTGGGTTTTTTTTGATATTTTTATTACTTTTGAAAGTTAGTATTTAAGTTGAACTTTTTACAGAAGAGCCAAGACAGTTGGACCCACATTGGAAAAAAAATCTCTTGCTTAATTCCCACTTTGTCCACCCCAGTGAGAAGTGGTCTGAAATGGGCAGACTAAGGATGCCTGTCTCCTTCATCCTGCAGGGCCCAGCAGCCGTACTGGGGCCAAGGTCTCCCACACTCAGGCCAGGTCTGCGATGGCTCGGTTATTACATACTGCTCCTAAATCCTCCATCTCCATATCCACATCCTTGGCAGCTAGACCAAGGCTGACTGGGGACTCTGCAACCCGGAGAAACCTTTGAGACACTGTCGCCACCAGTGTTCCATTTGCGTATTTGTAGAATGCCAAGTAAGCACATTGTTTTTCACCCTCTGACGTGACCTCAGGGTTACTTTATGTGGTTGTTGACAAATTTTTAGACATCCCAGTTTTATCAGCGGAAACCTTGAAGAGTGACAAATGGTTCTTGGAAGAGTTGGTACATGCTATAAAATGTCAGCTGGCTCATTTATAACCCGGTGATGTCCAGTGTCTAAGCCGAGCTATCAGCATGGTCTGCAGATAACTCACCCTCATGATGCTTCGCTCTCCCCAAGTACTTTGTGCAGCTGTTCTGGTTGAAGACCCAGTTGACATCTATAATAGATATCAAATGGAGAGCCTCTTATTTTATCACTCTCTGTGTTTCAACACTGGCGGTCCCCATGGACTGTCAGAAACAGGCAGCCAGCACATTATGGGAAAGGTGACTTGCTGAGTCCCTGTGCCCTGAGGACATTATTAAGTGCTAGGGAACCTTGTTAGCTCATAAAGTTGGTTCAAACCAATTATTGCTCTGTGGCTATTACCATTGCCAAGAATGTAACTCTTTTAAATTCTTGCCCATAAAGCCAATCTTTCCATTACATTATATCATAGAGCAAGACTTCTGATCTGGCCGCAGTTGTATCCCACTGGCTGCAAAGGCTAAACATTGCATTTGCTGCTCAATATTGGTTACCCTTCAGTGCTTCATGAAGGCAGCAAGACTGCTATTTATAGATTTACTTTCTGTCTCCTTAGTTCAGCGCAGTCAGTTTTGACACACTGTCCCAGTAATCTGATCAGCCATGCTGCTTTTAAATGAAGGTCTAGGCCTTGGCCTCTGCAGAGAGGGTGACAGCTGTCAGATACAGATAGTAGGCTACAGATCCTGGCTGCTAAAACCCTCTCATTCATTCCTGTTACAGATCATTGACCACAGCTTGAAGCCGTGCTTTACAGTCCGCCGATTAGTTGGCAAGAGATCTACATACTGTATTAGCAAGGTCAACCACTGAGATAAAGGCAAAAACTTAAACCCCTGCACTATTTTTAAACTAGTAGCTATTTGTTAAAGCTGGTTATTTTGGTGCATGTCTCTCTCCCTTTCTTTTTTTCTCTCTCAAAACAAAACTAAAGAAACTTGTTAAAATTCTTTGGCACTTAATGAAGATGGTTCAAATGATGAGATGGTTCAAATCTGAGAAGGATGTGAGGTCTTTCTCAGAAACTCATTCAGGCACCTCAAAGTAGAAAACAGTGTTAGCCATGCTCATTCCTTGTTTTAATAAGAATGTGTTTGGAGATCTCAG
>NW_012139414.1:4889544-4919776 GCF_000956105.1 Propithecus coquereli
TCATTAAAACGCTCGCAGAGACCTAGACAGATGAGTGGTCTCCAGTTGGAGTTCTTTCCATCTTCCCCATCTGTTCACTGCAGTTTTAATTAAATCTACTGAGATTATTTTTGGCCTTCTCCAGGAACAGAAAGCCAGCCTGTGCCAATGTCCACTCGTTTCTGTGCTTTACTGCCAGCCACTAATGAGCAGGCACATGGGGCATCGCTGCCTGTGTGCACCCCCTTCCTTTGCCAGCCATCATGAGTTGCTAATAGGGTAGGAACTAAAAGTGCCAAGCCCAGGCCTCTCCACCTCCTCCTACCCCTACCCCCACCCTCAGCCCCACCTTGGTACTAAAGAAAGCCAGCTAATGAATGATTCCACTTGTGGTTAGCTAGCTAATGGAAATGACAGGCTTCAAATAACCTTAAAGCATACAGCCCAATGCTTGTCTGTCTGATCAGGGCCCTTCTGCTGGCACCTGACACTTTCAATACCATAATGGCATTCACATGCATTCTTTTTGAATGCTGTCATATAGCAAGACCTTTCTTCTCTTCGTTTGCTGGGAGGATGCCTGGCAAAGCTATTAAGTCTGTGATGGAAATGACAGTTAACTGCGGGCCTGTCAGTCCCACTTTGGAAGTCAGCACATCCTTATACCCATTAGGAGTGCATCATGGGAACTTCAGAAATAGCCTGCTGTAATATACTGCTAGGTTGTTCCACTGCCTACAAACATACCACCCAATGAGCTTTGCGGATAATTCTGCCTTGCCTCTCATTAAGGGTTTTGTTTGTTGATATCTGGTAGATACTTTATTTTTAAATTTCAAATTGGAAAGTAGTAATTACTTCTGGAAGATAGCATGGCTATCCCCAGTTAGTTGGTAGGTGGTTGTACTTCATATATGTGGTCGTCGCCTCATGGATTTAGAAGACTACTGTTAGTTGGGTTTCCAAGGGAAGTTGTGTCTTAGCATCCAAATCTCTAATTGGTCTCCTAGGTTTCAAAGGGTACTCTAGGCAGATGTACATTTTTATTACAATTTGGGACTTGGGACCCAAATTCTGGTCTAATCACCAGCTCAGATACACTGGGCTGGATTATGAGTGAGCCTCAGTGGCCCCTTTGCCCCAAAGTTCAAGGCCTGGACTAGAGACCAACTTGAGTGGCCCACTCTCCGGGCCCCCTGAGAGAAAAAGAAGAGGGTCAAAGAGAGGGGTCCGAGAGATTCAGAGCAACTGCTGCCCCTGCTCAGCTGTGATTATAACCTCTCATTCCTCCTACTAGCAATTTCACCCTTACCACCGTGACTCCTTGGTCTGTCCTTGAAGACTCCACTTTGCCCTTGGCCCATATCAGCACTTCTATGTTGGCAACCTAAACACTTGGAAGGTTGGTCTCACAGCTTTTGGAGTCTTGATTTGTCATCCACATAAGTTGACTTTCTGTTAAGGCTCACACTTCCGCTCCTAACCAGCAACTGAGAATTAGTCTTCAGTATAATTTCCAGTAAATACCTTTCAAACTCAATGCCATCCGGTCACTCTCAAAACTTCACTGGGAAGAACAATGTTTCAGAAGGATTCCAAAAATATATGCCATCCTTTTTCTCAACATTGGCATTTTCTGAAATGCTCCCTTGAATACTCTTCCCATAATATATTAATAGATGCTCCTAGGATAAAGGATTTTGTTTGAAAATTGGTTGGATCAAATTAAGTAAATTTATCTGGAGAGGTGGAGGGTAGGGGGCGGAGAGGGGAAGAGTATGCTGTTTACCAAACAGGTTTAACCACAGAAAACTCATTAACATTTCATAGGTCCCTTGGAACATAGTTTGAGAGTAAGCCAAACCAGCAGAGAACCAGAAGGTTAGCCTTTACTACATCTGCTTTGGAACGGCATCAGAAGTTCAGATAGAAACTCTAGTAGCCTTGTGAAACTCATTGCTGGGACTTCTGAATGAATGAGTAGAAAAAATACTATTTAGTACATTGTATGTTGTTTTCTTCATGTAGATCCTTGGGAGAAATAACACTCTGGTTGTAGAGTTAGACATAATTGAACTTCTTCTGAACAGTTGGTTTCTTATCTTGAGGTTCCCATGAACTGCACACTGATTAGGTTGACCTCCTCCCCATGGCTGCTGGAGGCCTAGGGCCAGCTTTGTGACCCACCTGTTAAAAATAAGTGGTTAAGTGATGGACAGACAAACTTCATTCCTGTCTCCACTGTGCATACCTACCTTGTTTATTTCTCCTTCTCTTCTAACAATAATTTTTAAAAATCTTTCCCCTCATTATCTTTTAAAGCTACCCTTAATCCTTTTCAGTCCAGAGCAGGGAATATGTAAGTGGTATACAACATTACCTATTACCAGTCTTAGCTACCTAATTGATAAATTGATATTGACTTGTCTGAGGCTGTTGGCCTTTTGGGCTGATCAACAAGGTTGACATGCAGTTGATGTATAGCCACACCTATAGTAAGAGTTAGTTACTTGGTTCCAGGGCATACAATGATTTTAGCTCTGGAAATTCCCAAATGTGGCAGTCCTTGTTTTTCAGTTTCCCTAATCATTGAAACATGAACCACAAAAACAATTTACAAAGCCATGTTTTCTATTTTTTCCCCCACTATGGCAAAGTCGTAAAACATTTTTGTCTATCTATGTTTTGTCCTCAGTAGATTCTTAGTAGGGTATGAAAATAATTTACAGAAGATATCCTAAAAAGTTAGAGCTAAAAGGGACCTTAAAGATCATCTATGTTAGGGATGGAAATGGGTTTCAGTTGCCATGATATCTCTAGAATATTAGGTAGCTACCTGGAGTCTTGTGTTGAGGATTCTGGGCCAAGAAGGCGTACAAGGCTCCATCAGTCGGTGATGTCTGCCCATGCACATGGCACGAGGGAGAGGAAGTGTGCACACTGCACATTTCCTAGCCCTAGTCTCTCCCTCTTGACCAGTGAAATTCCCTGAGACAAAGATGGTACTAGAAATAAGTATCCTTATTTGAGTCCAGGACTCTTTCTAACCCCATCTTACTGAAGTTATTATTTTTCTTCCACCTATTAATATAAAAGTCAGTAGGCTGAGCATGATCACTAATGCCTGTAATCCCAGCACTTTGGGAGGCTGAGGCAGGAGGATCACTTGAGGCCAGGAGTTCAAGACATAGCAAGACCCCGTCTCTACAAAAAAGAAAAAAAATCAGCCTGGTGTGATGCACCTGTAGTCCCAGCTACTTGGGAGGCTGAAGCAGGAGGATCACTTGAGCCCAGGAGTTGGACTTTGCAGTGAGCTATGGTCATGCCACTGCACTCCAGCCTGGGCAACACAGTGAGACCCTGTCTCAAAAAAAAAAGTAAACTTACGCTGCTTCTAGATTTGCCATTGAGTTTATTATAAAATAAACAACAGAACCTAGAATCTGTCGTCCTCTTCATCCTTTTTCCCCAGTTTCTGATACAGTTAAGAAACAAAGCCTGTTCTATACTTAGACCTACCCATATTGTTCTTATCTATACTTAGTGATATTACCATGATTCCATTTCTTAAAATAAATCCTGTCTGTTTTATTGAGACATACCTTCTAGTAAGTTCGTTTCCCCCCGGTACTTCCTTGGTAAAGGATGTTGCTAGCCAAAGCCAAACCAACACGTCTAAGACTCCTAAGTTATATTCTCTTGTCTTTTAAAAGATAAAATGAAAGAGTTTCTCCATTTTTGCCTAATTTGATTTTCTAAAAAAGATACATTTTCTAAAATAGAAGACAACTTTGCTATCTCAATATACAATGCTGAAAAATGTCACTTTAACAAATATTAATTATTTCAAATAATAATCCAGATGAAATTGAGATGAACAGCTTGGCTCTTAAGAATTTTTTTTTTTTCCCTGAGACAATGGTATTCTTTTCCCTAAGCAATTAATTTGCTAATAAAAAAATTGGTGCTGTCCTGTTTCTTCTTTGCTTTGGTTCATCAGAAATCAGGTTAGCTGTCGTGTTCACGTATTTACTGATGGAACATTTCATTATATCTTCTTTAAATGTTGCAGATGTGAATTTCAAGCCTACCCCACCCAGGGATAGGATAGAGTAGATACAATTAATAAATCATTTTTTTCAAGTTTTTCTTCCAGTAATTTGTAGACTGCTTTCTCCTGACATGAGTCCAGCTATTTAATGTGATGGAATCCGTCTTGTAGGGCTCTCTCCATTCGGGCTAAGTGATTGAATTCACAATTCCTCTGATTTAGTGCCTCGTTTGTCACTTTCTTGAAGAGAGGTTTCTGGACCCATTTAGTTGGGAGATTGGCCGGAGTGAGAACTAAGGGAGAACCTGCCCCTAAGCCACCATTTCTTTCCGCTTCAAACATGATTCATAATCAGCCTGGAAGAAGCAGGAAGATGACAGAGGATGGCCAACTGCTCTGAAGGCAGGCTACTATGAAGTTGATCATGTTAGCAGGATAGACCGAGATGTCTTCGTGATCAGGATGCAAGCCCCTGAGAAACATTTCAGCGACTTGAGTATCCACCACACGGTGCCTCCAAAAATTACCAGCACTGACTGGGTGGAATCACACTTCTCTAAAGTGCTTTGAGCCTCAAAGCAAATATCCATCTTTTATCATCCAGTGGCTCAGTGCCAATTAGAGTAGATGTATTAATACTTGACAATTTTACTCTTGGAACCCTTAAACTGTAGAGTTTCAGAGCTGGAAGCCAGTCTGGCTTCACACTGACCTTAAGCTATGCAGATGTGCCCTGTGCAGCTCTGCTGCCTGCTGAATGGGAATGGGGCAGATGCATGTGTCCCAGCGTCATTGACATTCCAGGAGGGTGCTTCCTGCCCATCCTCCCCCTTGCCAGGTACCCATTTCCTATTAGTTCTTCAGCAAGGAAGGCAGATCAAAAAGGTGGATGAAGTAGGTCAGAAAGAGGGCAGTCTCTAATAGGAGGGGGGACACAGACTTATTTGCTGGTAGGAATTCTCTCCTATGGAAAAAGTGTTCGGAATTAAGTCTCAGGATACAAGTCCTGCCTCTGAAGATGCTGAGGCCATTAGGGCTACAGCTGCAGGTCTTCTCTGTGCCAGCCTTTTGCTCTCTAGCCAAACACACCAGACTCCCTGCAGAATTGCTCAGGTGTACAGGAGAGTCAGGTTATTTTTAAATTGAAAAATAAATTTTGCTTGAGAAAATGGGAGCATTATAAGCCTTCGAGGCAAATGGAAGAACAAGTGGATGTTCCAGTGTCTAGGTCTAGAACAGGGAGTTTTATCTTGTGATTAATGGATACCATAGGATCTGCAGATAAGCTTTAAGGAGTCCAGGAATCCCCTGAGAGTGAATTTAAAGTTTTGTTTATTTGTGTGTTTGTACATTTGCTTCAGAAGAAGGTTCATAGCTTTCATCAGATTTTCAAGTAGAATCTGTAACCAAAAAAAGAAAAAGTTGAGATTCATTGGGCTGTAGCAGAGATTAAATATGCACAAGTCACCTTTGAAAACACACCATTTGTTACCCACCACACGTACTTTCAGCATCCCAACCCCCTTCTCCCACCTAACCTCAGCTTAGCAGAGACCCTGGTCCCCAGTGAGCCATACTTCCACTCACCAAAGCTTCAGGGAACCTTTCACAAGTGTAAAAGAGATTGTATTATCACTTGTATTTTGTCATCATTCGGGCATTTTTTTATTGGTATGGTTAACTTTTTTTTAAGTTCTTATATTTTATATTATTCATACAGTGAAAATGTTTCTATTTTACAATTCCCCATTCTTATTTTTTATCACTTGGTCAAATGTGGGGCCAAAATTGAGCTTTGGCCTGTGTGTATAGCAAGGTTTTTTTATTCCCCCTGAATAATGAAATCAGAATTTTAGACCTTGTCTTACACAACTGACCTTTTAATTTTTTTACCCGAGATGTTAAGTAGCTTTTCAAGGTCGTACATCTAGTTGGTAGTAGAGGTAATGAGTTATTTTATGTTTCGCTCTTATCAAAGAAAGGAAATTATAGAATTAATGGAATTTTACAAAGTTGGGGGTTTTCTTTATTGTTATCATGAAAAGAAGGCACAGTGTGGTTCTATGAAATCTCAGCCCTTTTCAGATCTAATTTCTTCCCTCCATCCCCTTCCTCTCCCTTCTCCCCAGCTCCACCCCTTTCTTCCTTATCCTCTTGAGTATACAGAGCATCCTCAGGTTTCCTGCTAAGCCCTGCAGAGCCGGTTCCTACTGGGCCCTCCAGGCGCGTGCATTCTCAGACTCCTGTGGCTACACAGAGGGTACAGAGCTCTCGTTTTAAATTATCCAGCCTTCCCACCATGTTGCCAAAGAAACAGGAAGGTCAGGGGAAGGGAAAGGAAAAATACCACAGGTATTTCCCCTCTGGGGAAGCTTGGGACCTGCCACTTCACAGAGTTCCAGGTACAGAAGCATCTTTTCATTTGGCAGAAAGCTGCTGAGTGTGGGTAGAATTGGTGAGTTTTGTTAATGAATTGCTGTTAGCTTCCTTCTTCATCCTTCTGAGTAGCTTTTAGAAAATGTGTCTGCTTTTGACTTGAGCCTTCTACGGGGCCAGAGAGGTTTCCACAGAGAGCCCCCTTTCTTGCGAATAAAAACTCCTTTCACTTTTGTTCATATTGTCCCACCATGTTGCTGCCTTAAAAAAAAGTGTTGTATATATAACCTAGATTATGTCCCTATAAAGTGAGTTTGTAATGACTCCCTCATGAGCTTAGCAAAAGTATGTCTAGACAATTTTTTTTGGCCTTCCCTCCCAAACTTCTTTGGGTTAAAAATAGGGAAGGATTTGTTTTAATACAGTATAGTTCTGTATCTTTAACCTTTTGTCCAAATGCATATTGCCTGTTTAAGTTTTATTTAGAGAAAGTGTGTAACTTATAAACCAGCTCACTCAGACCTTGAGACTGCCCCTGACTGGCCTTCCCGCTGCCAGTGGATTAGCCAACTCTTTAGAACTGTTTTACAGGAAGCTTAGACGGAGGGAAGCACTTAATTATTATCCAAATTTTTCCCTTTAGTTAAGTCTTATGGTAAGATATCCCAGAGATTATATTTTTAGCAACCACTTTAAAGAGACTGGGGAGATTAATTTAAAACTGATAATCGTATGGCAGCACCACAGCCTAACAAGCTCAAGGTCTGCCTTATGGAGCTAGCAGCTCTCAGGGGACTCCAGTTCAATTCTCTTTGCTGCCAGTTGAAATCAGAAATCACAACCGCAGTGATTAGCAGTGAATTCCCTGATCTCCCTGCCCCAGGCAGAGGGAGAGAGGGCCTGCTTTCTAGATAGCCAGTGGTTAACCCTTTCGTGGGAGGGGTGGGAAGCAGAGGAAGTGATTCACGGGTGCAAGGTGGGGCTTGGTAATCTGTATCTTTGCCAAAATTGCCCAGGTAGTTCTGAGAGTCATCAGCTTTGGGACCCGCTGCTTTGGGGGGAGGGATGGTGAGTGATAGAAGAAGGCGCCCCTTTGGCCCATCCAGAGCTGTCCTCTAGCTGCTGTGACTGCTGAAGCCTGCAGTTGAGGCCCCCACAGGCCCCCACGTGCACTTCCACGGCTGCCTAGCAGCTTTGTCCAGTTGTGCAAGCCTTTCTTTGTGGAAGAAGCAGAAAAGCCTGATTTCTGCCCCTCTTCCAGCTTTTTTCTTTTAAAAATGGCCTCTGGCTACCAAGTGGACGATTATGGATAGTATTATAGAGCAGCAGTAAGCAGTGTTAATGAGCTGCAGGATATCAGAAACAAAAGCGAAAATATTTTCCCTGTGGGCCAAACAAAATTAATTTTAAAAATTAATGTAAACCACTAATGCTGCAAGTGCCTCCATTAAATTACAGGACTGTGACATGTACAATGCTATATTTTTGCCGTTGAATTTGTTATCTAAGAGGTGTTCATTGTTTGTTATGGTGTGAAAAGCTGTTTTCCTCCAGATAAGCTTGTTCATTAGTAAACTGGATCCTTGCCACCACCCTGTTTCTTCACACTGAAGTGATGCCCTGTAGCATAAATGCAGACAGCCGCTCTGCATTTAATATCAGAAATGTAAATCAAAAGCGTCCAGTCTGGTTTTAAATGGCTTCAGTCTTTCCCAGGGTGAAATCTGGAGGAAAAATTCTTCTCTGTGCAGCTTCTGACACCACTGCTTTGGCAGACAGGCCCTGAAAGCAGGCTGATAATTATTAAACAAAGTATCTTATTTCCCACTGAGGTCTCCGGATCACTCTGTCATTAGACTGGATTTATTTCTAGGGTTTCATTCACGCTGTGACAGCTTGGGATTTATAAGTTCTGTGTTTTAATTTCAGGCAGAAATGAAACTGGTCAAATGCAATTTGGGAGGGGGAACGACCCTTGATAAAATGGCTGTGCATCTGAATGCCTGAATACAGAGACAGAACACAGAAGGCAGCTTGGGTGGCATGCTGAGACTTCAGCCAAAGCAGACACCTTACCAGAGCCAGGATTGGAGGCAGCACCGAGACAGGCCTGGAGAGCCTTGTGTCATGCAGGCCCAGAGCACCCTGCAAATGGCAGGTCCCCTGTTGCAGGTTTGTGAACCCTGAAGAAGGGAGAACAAACAGGAGTCCCGGGTCCTGCAGGCAAAGACAAGCGAAGCTTGCGTGCTGTGGCAGTGGTCGAAAACTTCAGTGTTTCCATGGCTCTGTCATCATTTCAAATGCTCTGGCACAGAGGCTGCTGCGCAGGGTGTCACCCTGGCCTGGCCCAGCCAAGAGCATGTAGCTTCTCACTGTACCTCCACACCCTGCTTTTCAAGGTGTCAAGTAGGCTCAGGCTCTCATTTTTTTTTTTTTTTAATTAAGGGAAACCAAAATTACTGACTCCTCTGATACTTTTTGGCTTATATTTACTTCGCAGGCATCTAATTCAGCACTATTTCAAATCCAAGGGGTGTATCAGTATCCGGTTGCGAGCTAAGAGAAAACCTGATTAGCAATAAGCTCAATTTCCATAGAAACAGGCTAATTAAGACATTGTGTGAAAAAGCAGTGGAGAGCCCTGACCAGTCAGCTTTTGGGGGTCTTTCGGGGGACAGTCTGACCCCGATGTGGAGATAGCGGGACTGACACACAGAAAGGATGCTCTAGTCCTCTGGGGGGTGCTGTGGCTTTCTGTGGGGTTACTGGTGTTTTATAATGCTCTGAGCACTTTATAACACAGGCCTGTGGCAGAGCAGCAGCTAGGGGGTGGTGAAGCTATACTCTCCCTCCTCTCCGAGACTCCCCATTTTACTAATGAGGAAACTGAGGCTCTCATTAATGACTTTCTGCTAAAGGAAGCACAAACAAATGGACTCATTCTGAGAGGCCCATCAGATACTGTGAGGCAGAAGGCTTCTAGTGGGTCATACTAATCACAAACATTAAAGCAGGAACTCATCTGCCATCACTAAGGTAACCAGATGTCCTGATTTGCCTCAGACAGCCCCAGTTTATACCTGCTGTAGTTGTTCATCGTGGATATCTTCACACTGAAAAGTATCCTAGTTTGAATTCTACATGATATGGTCACCCTAGCTACCACCCACAATCTAGCCAGTTTGTTCAAGGCAAATAGCATACTATAATGGCCCCAGTGAATTAGAATCTCTTGTTTAAAAGTTGCAGAAGGATACATACCTTCTGTAACAAAACCAAAGGAATAATGTTTTAAAACATGTAGAATGATACCCCATAATGTTTGTATTCATGTACATATATAACAAAAGTATAAATTCCATACTGTGCATAAACGATAAATACCAAGTTTTCCAGGTCATAGTGTTTGCCCTGGGGAGATACCTGAAATGCTGAATGGTGGCTCTATAGATTTTCTTTACATATATTATTATATTATCCTATATATTTTTTCTGTAATTTAGAAATATTTAATAATTTAAAAAGAAGCAAACAGGCTTCCAAGATACTTATGATTATGCCAGCAGAGAACGATTTCATTAAAGTATAAGAATGTGGCCGGGCACGGTGGCTCACGCCTGTAATCCTAGCACTCTGGGAGGCAGAGGCGGGCGGATTGTTTGAGCTCAGGAGTTCGAAACCAGCCTGAGCAAGAACGAGACCCCGTCTCTACTAAAAATAGAAAGAAATTAATTGGACAACTAAAAATATATAGAAAAAGTTAGCCGGGCATGATGGCGCATGCCTGTAGTCCCAGCTACTCGGGAGGCTGAGGCAGGAGGATTGCTTGAGCCCAGGAGTTTGAGGTTGCTGTGAGCTAAGCTGATGCCACAGCACTCTAGCCCGGGCAACAAAGTGAGACTCTGTCTCCAAAAAAAAAAAAAGAATGTATGTTGCAGGGGGGTGCAGGGAGTGGTGAAGAGGGGATTATATTTAGGGTCAGGCATCTCAAGAATTGCTAATAGAAATGAGGTGAGCATGACTGAAGCTCTGCATTTTACTTCTGGGAGAGCACTGGTAGCCAAGGGCTCCAAGAAGAGGAGTTAGGTATGACCTGGCACAGGATGCCTGCCCAGGGCACTGATGTTTCTAGGAGTACTCAAAACTGAGGGCTGCATCCTAAACTCTGGTGTGAAAAAGCTGCTGCATGTTTGCATTATGGGTAGATTTGCTTCCATGGACTCTGCTGTTCAGTCACATTCGGTGTCCTGGTTGACATTTACTGTTTCTGTCCTTGAGGTCACCACTTGTCCATACATTTTCATAATTCCTCTATTTCCCTCTCTCTCCAACAGTTGCAATAACTCAGATCCTTTCTCTCCACCACTTGCAGTAGACATAGGGAAGAGGCACAAAGAGAAGTATTATTTAGTCTTAGGGGAAGCCTTTGGTGAGGAGCCAGTGGTGGGGGGCCATGGGTGACTCCTTAGCATCCCTTGGAGAATGTTCCATGGAGCCAAAGCAGCATGATGTTGAAATCGGAGGGAATCCTTCTGGAATAAGCAAATCTTGAGGAAGCTTTATTTCTGCCCAGGAGACTGTACTTCTAGGCTTACCCTACAAATACCATAACTGCATCTAATCCTGATCTCAGTCCTGTCCAGCTTCTAGAAGGCTGTGGTTCTAGGCAAAGAAAGTGGACCTAAAGAAACTTTTTCCCATTCTTTTTGCATCTTGATGGTTGATGATATTTTCAAGTGTATTTTGGAATCTCTATTTGGGTAAGTATGGGTCTAATTCCAGTCATACCAACTGGGTTTACCCATTCCTGACAATCAGGAATCGGTAAAATGGACCCAGGATGGGAAGGAAGCATTCTGCATGGGAAGGGATTTTTCAAGAGACAGTAAGACAAAAGATGGAGTCGTGAGGACATAGTGTTTGGACTAAGTGCACAATTTACTTATCCTTTATGGTGTTTGTTAGTGCTGCATCACCTGGGCATGTGGTCCCTGGCAAGTAGGTGATTGCTTTTGAGTATTTTACTTTTGGGCACCTAGTACATCTGCATACAGCAAGGGATTACTATAAGCCTCTTGACAATAACAGCAATAGCTAACCTTTATTGAGCATATACTGTGTCCCAGCACTTTGGTACAGCACTTTGTATGGCTTTCTGCCTTTTATCCTCACAGTCACCTTTTGAGCTAGGTATTAGGATGAGCCATATGAAACTGCCACCTTTGTATGTCAAAAACAGTCAGATATCGGCAGTTCTATATAGTTCTGTCGAATAATCTTATTGTATTCGTTTTGCAAATGGAGAATTTCAGACATTGAAACTTGCTCAAGGTCAGCCCCGCTAGCAGGTGGCAGAGGAGGAATTTGAACCAGGTAGTCCCCCTCCAGACCCTCACACTGATCTGCTGTACCATGCTGTCACCTCCTTGGGTGGAAGACAAAGGCACATTTTCATGACCTAGGTGTTCAAATAGGTTCTTCAACACCTCAGCCAACTTTGAGATCAAAGATGGCTGTTCAAATGAATCAAATGTTTCCTAGAGTCTTGGGTTACACTTGTGATGCTCTGTTTAAAAGGGATGATATGTAGTGAGTATACCAGAAATCTGGAAGATGGAAAATCTCTCTTTAGGATCTCTGCTCTTCTCTCTAGCAAAGAAAGAAATCGGTGTGGTGCCAGCAGAGGTGTTCTCAGCAGGACCTGGCCCATTAAATGAAAGACTTCCATGCTGAGCCAATCAAGAGAGACCTGGACAAAAATCAGACTCTTTCCTGCCCTGGAAACCCATGCCTCGAATCTGTAATTCATCTGTTAAATCAAGTGTGCAGCCGGCGGTTTAGCACAGAGGGGGACAACAGGGAAGGGAAGAGAGAGGGGCAGGAGCTGCAGCACTTGAATTTCCAGCATCAGAGTCAAGTTCAGAAAAAGAGACAGGGCTGTGATAGCTTCTTGGACCTTATGTTTCCAGCACAGAGAAACCAGCAGGAAAGATTTTTGAAAACTGATGAGCTGGTGGAAGGCATTAGAACAATGGTAGAAGAGGCAGGGACCCCAGGGGCTGAACAAAACACAGTTCCACTATTGCCTTTCAACAAGACTGAATAAAGTTTAGGACTTTTTTTATGGGACTTGTAGCCATTTTTAAACTTTCATTTTTCATAATGTCACAGATAATCTTTTTATCTATTATCCACTGGCTCTTTTCTGAGAGGCATTTGCATCAAATAGTGCTGCACAGATCATGACTGTCTCTAGTGGGGAAAGCAGCTTGAAATGAAAGGTTATTCACTCCCTCTGCTTTCGCTGGCTTTGTTCTTGATTCTCACACATTTTTTTACATCTGAATTCAGGTATTTCTGGAGTTTTTCTTTAGAAACCCTTCCATTCTGAGATCTAAGCATATTCAGACTCCAATCTATATATCAGGGGTTACAAAGCTTATGTTCACTGAAAGTGAAGCATCTACTTTGAAACATTTGTTGGACACCCCATGTCCTCCAAAATCCCTTCAGAGCATTTCCTACAGAGGCAGCAATCGTAAAAAGGCGGCCACTCACACGGTGGGGCCCCTTTCCCTGGCGCTGGCGTCCCGGTGGTCGTGGAGCAGCAGCCTTTAAAGCGTGCACTGCTAGACACGAGCTGGGCAACCACTCCTTGCAACCACAAAGGAGAATGGGGCTGCGGAGCGAATGTTCCTTCTCCACTCCTCCCATGTGGGGAGTAAATGAGGGCCCTCCCAGGGGGCAGAAGCAGCTGTGAGAGAGAGAGGGAGAGAGAGAGAGAGAGAGAGAGAGAGAGATGGAGACCAAGGAGCAGCCTGGGCTAACAGGGAGAGGAATCAAAAGCAGCCCTTTTGTGTGCAAAACCCCGTGGGAAAAAATGACCTAGAAAGTTGTGGGGATATAACTGATAGTTTCTGTTCAGCATCTATTATAGTTTCTTAACTGATCACCCCAGGCTCTAGGGGGACTGAGGGTGGGAGACCAGGGTTGTTCTCAGGCCTACCTGACAAAGCCTCTCACAAAATCATCCTCTTCTGCTCTAGCTTCCTTCTCTGCTGCTTGCCACCAAAACACTCCCACCATTCCCTCACACAAAGCACAGGAACATTTCTTTTCCTTCCCAAAAAGGAATGAGAGCAATCTGCAGAGACAAAGCCTCCATGGCCACAGCGATTTATGTGTTCAAACTATTTCTAAACTCGGTCTCAAACCGCTTCACTCAGGTTAATGGTGATCTCACAGAGCAGTGGCCAGGGCTTGTCTTTGCATTTGTACATATAAATAAATGGCTCTAAAATAAGGGAACACTGGCCCCAAAGAAGTACTAACAACCTCTAGCTGGAGGACAATTTGCAGCTTTTGATGACCGTGTTGGGGGGACCACACTTAGTCCTCACAACGACCTGTAGCGAGGGGATGTACCTCTCGTTGATTTAAGACACTGGAAGCAAGAGAGGTTGAAGTGATTTGCCAGTGCAGAATGGGCCTCAGAACTCAGATCTTTCTGACTCTAAATTCCTTGTTTTTACCAAACCTTGCCTCCCTAGAGGTTGTCAGAACTTCTCTGGGCCATACTGTTCCTTTATTTTAGGAACCTTTTAGAGACACAGTAGTGGTTGAAGCTGCTATGAGGATTTGTTTGGAAAAAAAGGGTAGCACTGTTGGACTAGTAAGGTAATTTTCTTTTCTCAAGCTGGTCTCTCCAGACCTTTGAGCCAGTCATCATAATTTTATATTTTTACGACCGAAAAGAAACTTCTGTTAAATCATAAATACACTAAAAGCTCTGGTGACTCAATACATGAAAGTATTCTCTTCTTGGGCATGGAAATCTCCCAGTGATGTGGCGGGAATGTAGAAATAGTTTCTGAGTTGTCAACAAAACATAACAGATTTCCCAGGTGCAACAAACATACGTGTCATTGTGAATGGAAAACTCTCCCAGTATGCAAAATAATGGCTTTTACCATCTCGTCTTTCTCATTTACTTAGCTTTTCTGTGAGAGCTCTGTGAGTTTAAAAACATTTCATCATGTAGATATTTATAATACTTCTAATAAGTAGAATGCCTGCTAAATTATTTTTATTTAATTTGGTTAAAGGAAGTTGTAGATAATGTTTCCTCATCTAGATGTACAAGTTTTCTTAGACTGGCGACATTAGGTGGCAAAAGAGCACTGAAGTAAGACAGAAAATGTGGGTTCTAGTCCTGGCCTGCCTTTCGCTGTATGTGATTTGAGTAAGGCTCAGGAAGAGAGGCTGCAAATACCTGCCCTTCCCACCCCCACCCCAGATTGGTAAAAGTTCTAAAGCAAATGAGAAAGATTAGGTGCTCTTGAATGTGACCTTGTGCCAGTATTCACTGGATGTGGTATGATAGACCCGATTCGTGGTTGCCCATTTTGAAGCTTTTGGTTTGTAGGCCATGCTGCCTGCCTTTGCTGAAGGAAAAAAAGAAAGTTCTAAGAACCCACACTAGCCCACTCCATCACAGGAAGCTTTGGTTCCTAGCAATATGTTTACCCACTGTCTTCTTAAAATGCCCCATGCCTGTGTTCATATTCCCCACACCTGCAACATACTTTGTAGCCCCACATGCTTCAAGGCTATGTGCTGGTCCCTCTTCTCACCCCCTGGCCTGGCTGCTGAGCACAGAGCCCACCATTGCTCCATTTGGCAGGTACTGCAGTGGGCATGGCTCTCAACACCATGCAGCCACCAAACACTCAAGTAGAAGCAAACCTGTAGGATTCCCAGGAGGTTCAAGGATTGCCTCATGGCAGGGCCCTCAATGGAAATGGTAGTCTATAAAAATAATAACAATAAAAATTTTGCTGGTTGTAATGGTAATACATGCTCATTTTGAAAATTTAGAAAATTCAACACATACTAAGAAAAAATATTCACATTTACCGTTGGCATTATATTTTATATATTTGCTGTTTTTTTAGTATGACACACCAAAGAAAGGGTAGAATCTTCTTTTTTCTCTTAACTTTTATCATGAACGGTACAGTATTATATTTAGGGACTTAAGTTCTAGAGCCAAGCCACATATGTTTGAATCCAGCTCTGCCACTTGCTAGTTGTGGGACTTTAAACAAGTAATTTGACATGTTTATAATTCCATTTTCTCATCTGTAAAATAGGGATTATAATAGTACCTACCTCGTAGGGCTATTTTGAGGCATTAACACAAATAAAGCACTTAAAATAATGCCTCCTGGTGTGCAGTAAGTACTTGATAACCCAAGTTGGTAATATTCCTTTTTCTTTTAAACCATGTTTTAATAAATGAGAACATGGCACTTTAAAAATCAAGGAGCTGTGATTCCATGCTCTGCCGCCTGCCTCAGTCACATAAAGACTGGGGCATCATCCCCCTCTGGTTTCCCCTCCCCTCAGTCCTCAGTCATACACACCTTTGGAGAGCAGGCACGACAGAAGACCTGCATTTCAGTGTTGTTCAAGGCCAAGGGACCTGCCTTACCATTTGCATCAAGACAGATCCTAGTCTGGTGATTATGGAATCAGAGACCATTCACTGCACATCTTTTAATTAATGGAGATTATGAAGAGTTAACAAGCCCCATATATTTTCAGTAATGCTTTAATTTCCTCCCCAAAACACAAAGTGCTCTTTGGATCCCACAACAACCAGACAGCAAGTAAGGGACTATTCTTCCCATTGAGTGGATGGGAAAGCTGAGTCCCTTTGGTGGGGTTGGACTGCTGGTCCAGTGCCACTAAGGTGAGTACCCTAGTGCAAGGACTTGCTTCCCTCAAGCTGTTGTGATCTCTCCACAGTAACAACCAGCCGCTTGAACAGCTCCCAGATCCCCAGAATGAGTCTATAGAGATAGCAGAGCCCTGGCTTCAGCCCAGGGGCCAGGAGGGCCAACAGAGCATAATAGAACATCATAGAACTTAGAACATTATTCTCCCCAGGGCAAAATAATGTGGACCGCAGAGTCTGGCCCAGGCAGCCCTTGATTCTGTGCCTGCTAATGTTGAGACGACAGAAGGATCCTCAAAGTTAGGAGAGAGAAAGAATCCCATGCCCCAGTTCTACCCGTCTCCTTTCAGAATCCCCCCTAGAGGGGCTCTGACTGTGGCTGAGGGGAGGCAATTCTTGATGCACAGTGCTGGCTTGCCCACTCTGAGTCTGGCCTTTGCTCTGTGCCCCTCATTTGACCACAGGAAGTGGTCTCAAACTTGAGTGTACGCCAGAATCACCTGGAAGGCCCGTTAAAACACAGATTGCTGGGCCCAACCCTAGAGCTTCTGATTCAGTAGGTCTGAGGTCGCACCCAACAATTTGCATTTTTCTTTTTTCTTTTTTTTTTTTTTTGAGACAGAGTCTCACTCTGTTTCCTTGAGTAGAGTGCCATGGCATCAGCCTAGCCCACAGCAACCTCAAATTCCTGGGCTTAAGTGACCCATCCTCCTGCCTCAGCCTCCTGAGTAGCTGGGACTACAGGTGGGCACCACAACACTCTGCTAATTTTTCTATTTTTAGTAGAGACCGAGTCTCAGGTCTGGCTCTTGCTCAGGCTGGTCTCGAGCTCCTGAGCTCAAGTGATCCTCCCACTTCGGCCTCCCAGAGTGCTAGGATTACAGGGGATTATAGGTGTGAGCCAAGGACCCTGCCAAGAATTAGCATTTCTAACAAGTTCTTGGATGATGCCTGTTGAGAGAGACTATAGTTTGGGAACCTATGATTTGATAGCACTGGTTAGCAGGCTCAGTTCCCAGCTCAGGAGAGTGACAGGACAGGATGGTTCACAACTGAGCTCTGCATATTCAAATTCCAAACACAAAGCAACTAAGGGAAGCCCTTTTTGACTCTGTGCATTCAAGGACCAGGGAGAAGCTTAGCAGCTCTCAGGTCCTCGGCCCAAAGAGCACTTTCTACAGCTTCCTGCTTCTCTCTACCCCACCTTGATAGTTTCCTCCATTTCTGTGAGTGGAGGTTGCTAAGGCCAGAATAGACACCATGAGTGCAGTGGGAGGTCAAAGAGCCTGGAGGCGTCGTGACTGGAACTCAGGATGTAGGAGAGTTTGCATGCTCACTTCGTCGCTGACTAGCTTAGGGGCTAGGAGCCTTCAGAACAATTCTGAGCCTCAGTTTCTTAATGTACAAGATGCAGACATAATGCCCTCTGATCTACTGACCTCAGGTTGTGGGCTGCGCTGACCTAAACGCATACACTCAGTGTTGCTCAGTTCTCAGTGTACTGGGTGCATTCCTGGGACTGTCCCTGAGGCTGGAGCTCTCTGTGAGGACGGCAGCCCCAGCGGCAGCCCTGGTCCTCTTTAGAAAGACTGGCAGTGAGGACGCCTGAGGCCCAGGCCTGGCTTTTCCACTCACTCACCTTCATAAGCCACTTCATCCTTTCCGCGTCAGTTTCCTCCTCTGTAATATGAAGTTGGAGTAAATACTTCATTAAGAACATCTGGCTGTAAATGGCTTGAGCCCATTGTCAACTGGAAGACTCAAATAGAGAGTGTGACGTCTAAAAACCCAAACAGCAAAGAGCGTTTCTTCCAAACCATCCAGTCTGGCTGGGTGGGCGGTTTTGTGCAGCGGCCCTGCCAGCGCCCTTGCACACTGCAGCCTGCCACGGCTGCTTCAGGGCGCCCTACCTGTCCCGGCCGGGATGGCGGAGCGGGAGCGGCGCGCTCTGCCTGCGCATTCTGCCGCTGCAGCCCGCGCCGCAGCCAATCCGCTCGTGCACTGCGGGTGACCTCCCCCGGGCCGGGAATAAATTGTCAAGTTTCCCCACCGCGGGTGTCTTTGCTAGCCGGCGGGCGGGCTGCAGTCTTCTGGGCTAATTAGGAAGCCGGTCATGAGGAGCGAAGCAGGCCGGGGAGCTCCGCGGGCCGGGGCGGGGCGGGGGCGGGCGGCGCGCTGCTCTGGGGCCGAGGTGGCCGTGGGTCGCGGGTAGATCGTTCTCGCCTGGTCGCCGCCCGGCTGCTGTCCCGGAGCCGGCTGCCAGGACTCGCTGAGGCCCGGGTGCGGGGTAGCGGGCAGCCAGTTGCCCCCGGCACTGCGACCTCGGCGGACTGGGTGCCTGCAGGTGCCCGCGAACCCACCTCGGAAGGCAGACCCAGCCGGGGGGCCCCACGGCTGCCACCCTCCGACCCCTTCGTTCTCTGGTGGCCGAGATGCAACAAATGCCGAAACTGTCCCCTGCCATGGACGTTCACCTCAAGACCTAAAATGCTCCTTTCCTGGAGACTGAACTTCGTCTTCTGGAAATCTGGAGACTGTGTCAGGTGGTTTTGTGTTTGCGTCCTCTTCAGCTAGGCTTTGGCTTTGGGGTTCTCTGGCTACCTGGATACGCCTTTCCTTTCTGGGTAAGTCTCCCGTGGATCGCAGCACCAGTAACCGACCCTGGGGCACATCAGCCTGTACAATCCCGAGCCTGGAGTTGCCTGGGGCTGGAGAAAAGGACCCAACTCCTGACCACGTAAGGACTCCCTGATTCCACCTTTCCTGTGATGGAGAGAAATATAATTTCATGGCAGAATTTTCTTTAAGCACATTGTCTGATAGGATTGGCAATTACTAACCAGGAAAATGAGTAGCAATTAGGAGTTCAGTAATAAATGGAAGTCTATTGTCCTAATTGAGTGGAATTACTGACGGGTAATGGCAACACTGAATTCTTTAGTTTAATTAAGAGTTTATGTAATTATAGTGCACTTTTTATTTCTTGGGGGAGCCATGGGGTAGGAATTAAATAACCAGTGTGATGGTTAAGAAACCCATTTAATGGATAAGTAACCAGTGAGTTGAAATAAATGTGGGTGCCTTGCTCAAGGAATGCAAATTTAGATGAATTCCTGATAAAAGAATGTGCCAACTCGGGCCAAGCAAGATGTTCTTTCAGCTGCTAATTCCTGTCTGAGAAAATCTGAATGGTTTAGAAATTATTAGGTAATCTCTGAAACTGACACACTGAAATCCGGCTATTTCAAAGACAGCAAAGCTCAGTGCTCCCCTACAGTGGTATTAACCCCGATTTGTACTTTCTATAACTGTGTTTTCTGCAGTCCCCAAGAATGAAATGAGCGGGTCATTTGAGAGTGTTTTTGCTGTCTGGGGTTTCTGTATCGAAAATCTCGTGATTGAGCTGTTAAGCTGGAAATGTTGATAGCTAAAGGGGATGGGCAAACTCCACTGAAGTTATTCAGCTCCAAAGCAGAGTGAGTGTGTAGGTGTGCAATTTGTTTGGGAACTAATCTGTAATTATAAAGATGTTATTTTCCTCTTTGGTGGTGTTTTGTTTCCTTTACTATTATGTTCTCAAGAAATTGTTCCCCTTGTGGGAAGCAGTGAAACTGGAGAGAAATCCCTGCTCAGAGGATAATTTACTTGTATTTTTGGTGTAGGTTTCTGGGAATCCTTTTAACCCTACATTGGGATGCATGTGTTTATTTCCATAAGAAGCTCCAGCAGGTTTGGAAATAACTAGGTTTTGAGTACACTGGTAGATAATTACCACTTCAAATAATAATATTTATGTCACTTCGTACCTTGACTTATTTTTCTTGCTTACACAAGGTCTAGATTTTCAACAGGATGATCAGGGACTACCTCCTCAAGAGAGCTTACATATCACAAGTGGGCTCACAGAGCACCATTAAAGTTGCATTTCACTCCGGAAGAGAGAGCAACTGGCAGTGATGGGGCAATGCATTTTTAATACTGCATGGGTTTTAAAGTTTGCAAAGCACTTCGGGAACTTATTCATAAATCCACTTTGTTAATGAGAGAAAAGCAGGTATGGAAGGATGTTTGCTATATGTGTGCCTCCTGTTCTCAGCCCTTCCAGGTGCTTTGCAGGTTCCCAAATACAGAGCATGGAAGTGACTTGATGCTGTGCAGTGCTCCTGTCCAGAGTTTTAAGGACTTACTCACTCTGGTTTTTACTTTCTCCCCCAATCCCATTTCGTTATTACTACCATGAAAATCTAGCAAAACTGTAGAAAACTCTGTCTTTCCAAGAACCGTAGCTTCTCAGTGCAGGCTTACTTTACTGGGCGCCTGCTCCTTTTTCATGTGTTCTGCCCAAGGCATAGCAGACACCCACTCCTTTTATTTTTCATGAAATTAAACAGCAGGCAGATGATTGAACATACAATGTGAATGGAAATTTGAGACTTGCAACATTCAAGAATAACAAATTGCCCAGTTTCGTAACTTTTCATAAGAGTTCATTATTAAAGATCACAAATTCACATTGCTCCTTTTTTCCTAAGCATCTGCAGTCTTTCACACACCTGTTAACTGTTACAATAGCTAGATGACATCAAAAAGAGGGTTACGAGTTGCTGTCCTCTCAGAAACACTGCCCCAGGCTAACCCTAAGGTTCAGCCTACACCAAGATTATCTTTCTGACAAGTGGGTGTTTGGTAGGATGGTGTGAAAGTTTCCTTCTGTGACAACATCTTTAAGGTTCGGTTCCAAATTCTCTTTTTTCTTTTTATAACCTGCTATGCGTCTGTCGCCTATGTATTTATCTAAATCAGCCTGCACAGATAGAAAAACTGAGAGACACGTTATGGGGCTCTCAACAAGTTAAGAGCAGATTCAGGTCAAAAACAGATTTCCAAACTCTTAATCCAATGACCCAACTTGGAAACAAGAGACAAGCCGGGCTACCAGCTCTTAGCATGCACTGTTTGTGTGAGGGCAGAAGCACTGGAAAAGATGGCAGCCACCACCTTGCCTCTTCTCTTTTTTCATCTTCCTTCCCACTCAGTCTTAGGTTCCCTGAATAAGCTGTATAGTCGGTATCAGTCACCACTTGTCTGCTGGTTGCACAATGCGGGTTACTCACTTCTGCCCAAGTAACTCCCTGAAGCCATACTGTAACAATAGAGCATAGAACAAAGCAACACTCAAGTTGGTCTTGGCCCCTATCCAAGGGGATTAGCTAGGAAGTACTTGAAAGGCCTATGTTGAACACACCTGTAACCCAGTTTCATGGCCTGGATCTCAAGGACAGGGTGAAATCAGTACCTTTTTATGACCTATTAAACGTGATGCCTTTCTCCCTTTGCACTTGACCTGATGGCTTATGGAGCCTTCCCATTATGAAATCAGAGGACGACTTCGAGGTCATCTAGACCCTTGCTACTCGAAGTGTGAACCATGGATCAGCAGCATTGGTGTCACCTCAGAGCTTATTAGAAATACTGAACCCTGGATCCATCCCCTGATTTATAGAATCAGAATCTGCATTTTAACAAGTTCCCCAGATTTTTCATATGCATTATGACAGGTTGAGCAAGCAGAATATTCATGAAGGAGTGCTTTTAGGATTAATAACTATGGGAAGGAGGAAGAAGGAGCAGGAAAAGTCAAGCTATAATATAGGCCCGGTGACAGTTGTCACTAACCATATGGGAAACTGCATAACTAGGCTGGCTATCAAAGTTGTCCCACATTGGGCAGAGATGGCCCAGGTTTTAAACTCCCTACTGGCAGCACACCTAGCAGTTGGGCAGTAAGTTTCACTAGACAGGGATCTGGGTATTGCATCACAGTGTCTACCACATGCATTAAATCTGGGAGAAGCACTGCTCTAGGCTAGTGCTTCTCAAAATGTGGCTCCAGACCAGCAGAACGTGCAGCACAGGGGACTGGTTAGAAGTGATTGAAATTCCTCACCCCACCCCAGACATACTGAGTCAGAAACTGTAGGGGTGGGGCCCAGCAACCTGTATTTTAACAAGTTCTCCAGGTGACTGCTGCATGCGCAGGTTTGAGAACCACAGCTCCAAGGTAGCTTTTGGGTTTGGTTTGTTTTTTAATAGTTTTATTAAAATATGATTCATATTCTATCTTGATAATAAAATTCACCATTTTAAAGTGTATAATTCGGTAATTTTTTATATATATTCACAAGGTTGTACAACCATGACAACTAATTCTAGAACATTTTTATTACTCCAGAGATATCCCATGCCCATTAGCAGTCACACTCCATATCCCCCTCCCAAAATCTGGCAACCACTGACCTTCTTTTCGTCGCTAGGAATTTGCCTATTTATGGCATTTCATATAAGTGGAATAATGTAATATGTGGCTTTTGTGTCTTGCTTCTTAATATTTATCTCCAAGTTATAACATGTAATCAGTACTCCATTTTTTTAAATGGAGAAATAATATTCCATTGTTTGGATATGCTACATTTTATTTATTTATTCATCAGTTGATCAACATGGAGCCTACTTTTTGGCTTTTGTGAATAATGCTGCTATGAACATTCATGTACAAATTTCTGCATGGATGTATTTTTCCAATTCTCTTGGGTAAATACGTAGGAGTATAACTGTTATGTGCCACATGTTAACTCTGTTTAGTTAGGTAGCTACCAGAATTACCAGACTGTTTTCCAAAGCAACTTCACCATTTTACATACCCACCAGCAATGTATGAGAATTCCAACTTCTTCATATCCTCAGCAACACTTATTATTATCTGTCTTTTTTATCAGCCATTCCAGTGGATGTGAAGTCATATCTCATGATGGTTTTGATTTGTATTTCCTCAATGACTAATGATGTTGAACATCTTTTCATGTTTTCATTGACTATTTTTACATCTGCTTTGGAGAAATGTCTGTTTAGATCTGTTTGGGGGCAGCCTTTTACTCCTTAAAGAATCCCTCAGGATGCCTGCTCCGTGTCTCGTCCTCTGTAGGTGCTTTAGGATTTATACAAGAAAGCCTGGGACGTGGCCTTTACCCAATGGAAAGTTCTAATTAGATTAAAGTTCTTCTAAAAAGAAAGAAGAGGACAGGAGCGGCCACTGTCAAGGGCTGGCAGGAAGAGATTCCCATTCTATTTTAATTCCTGCTACAGAAATACATGTGTGAGTGGCAAGGGTAGCGTGTGCATTAGGGATGTGACGGCTGGAGGCTGCTGGGGAAGACCGGGGGTGTTGAGAGGACAAGGAAGCGGGGGCAGGGACTTAGGGGCAGACCTTCCACATAGCACTCTTGTTTTACGGTTACACACACACGTAAGAGGGGAACTCAGAAGCCCAGGATTTGTTTCAAGATTATGCCCTTTATCAGCCTCATAAAGGTAGAGAAATTTACCTGTTTCCTCATCTGGAAAAAAAATTACTTGCCTCCCCTCTTTAGCAGAGTGGTCGTAAAGATTGGTTATAACACTCTAGAAGCAAATGCTTGAAGAGTGTGATTTACCCTGTATCACAGGTGAGAAAAAAGGCTTTGCAAATGTCCCTAAATAGTGTCTGATTCCCTACTGGCAGATCTCATGGTGGTGGTGCCACATCTCTGTCAACCCCCTAGGGCAGGTGCCTCTCTCAAGGCACCTGAGACTATCAGGCGAATCCTCAGGGCATCCCAGGCAGCTTCTCTGGTACACTGCAGAGGTACATTGCAGTATACTGCAACCTTGACTATGGCATTTTGGGGCAAAGAATTTCAAAACGGAGGTGTTTTAAGCAAAACCTTTGCCATGCTCTCACCTAGCGAGGGCTTCTGTGCCTGTGACAACAAGGCCATTTCCCTTACACTTGCGTCACGCCACCTAACTTACAAAGTGCTCTCCTGGCCTTGCAGGGGAGGAAATCAAAGCTCCAAGAAGTGACTTGGCTAATGTCATGAGTTAGACTGTGGCATGACCAGGACTTGACCCCTGGTCCCTCGACACCTGACCCAGTGTCTTCAGTGGGCAGTTTTACTTTACAGGTTGCTGAAGATTAATGATGGGATGTTTTGGTTCTTAGTCTATAAGTGGATCCTCTCCCAGGAGGTTCAGGGTCTCTTGATACCATGTATTCGTGTTTGTCTAGTGTTGCAGCTGTGTGTTTCATTGTAGTGATATATTCTAAATGCTATGAGATCACCCTGACTCTCACTGAAGAAAACTATTTCAAAAGTATGCAGAGAGCATGAAGTATTAGGATATGTCTTGAATGTACTTAAATTTTCAGTTTCTTCTAAGAGCCCTTCGGTAAGCTTGGTAGTAATTAGAGTATTTGAGTCACTGTTTCTTGAACACAACACAAAACTGTGGCATTGCAGAATTCAAAGAGTAGGTCAGGACATATGTGTACTGAATAGTCTACATACTGGATTATGATTTTCTTTCTTCCGTCCCCAGCCAAGCTCTCTGACACGTACCCTGAGTAAGGTATATCCTAAAAAGTCATGTGTCAATCAGGTTGACATCCTTGGGGTCCTATTTTAAATTCACAAGGTGTACTTGCTCAGAAAAAGTGAATCCTCTTGTAAAGCAAAG
Organism: Propithecus coquereli; assembly: GCF_000956105.1. Lineage (NCBI taxonomy): Eukaryota > Metazoa > Chordata > Mammalia > Primates > Indriidae > Propithecus > Propithecus coquereli. The sequence continues at coordinate 4,914,243 of NW_012139414.1, forward strand.
AACTGTGTTATGGAAAAAGTTATTCTACTCTGATCATTCATTTCTTTCATAAATAAGGATTTCACATACTTTTTTTAAAAAAAAGTTAGTTATATCTATATAGAATATTTCTGCATACTTCTTTTTTCATTTGCTTTGTTTTTTGAAGAACAGGGCTATGAAATCTTTTTGGAATCACAGACACAGATTGGAGGTGGCAGGATGGGCAAAAGTGACATTTTACCCTATGAACACATTGTCCTTTTGTTGTTGTTGTTGTTATTAATGCCAGGCAGGCAGGAGAGAGATCTGCAAGTTTCTTAGTATTATTTTGGATAAAAATTGTACAATGAAAATTTCTTCATCTACACTCTTATTAGTGTCTTTGTGCCAGATACTGGGTCAGTTTTGGTTGATGATCCTGATTGATGGAATTCTGTACAGAGCCACACCTTTGAAGAGACTTATTGGCCATATTAACATGCCAGGGAAGGTGCTTCAGTCTAGAAAATGCCCCCAGCGAGGGCTCCACGGCATCTCTGGGGTTTGGGGCCTTGGCCTCTGCGATGTGCCCTCCTGCAGCCTGTGCAGTGCTCCGCTACTCCCCAGACTTAGAAAGGTCAAGTCAAGGGTTTGGTGACAGGTGCTTCAGAGAGGGTCAAAGTGCTGTCCTTGTGAGAAATTATTTGGCAGTCTTAACCAACATCTTCCAGATACCAAACATGCAAGACCCTGGCCCTACAAATGTTAATTCTCCTGCCAATAAAAGAAAAAGAGAAAGAGGGAGAGAGAAAACACATTATTGTTAGGGAGATGATTTTGCCAATAATTTAAATCACTGCTTTCTTCTCTTAATGAAGAAATATGCATTTACTGTTACCCAGCCTCCCCCAGTTCCTCTGAAGCAGAGATAATAATAATTAATATGTATTGAGGAGTAGTAGTCAGGTGCTTTAGCACTTTAATATTTTCTTCCACCAAAAAAACCTATGAGATGGACATATGATGACACTAAAGCTTGGCGAGGTGATTTTTTCTGGGTTTGAACCTGGATCTTCCAGGTGGTTTAAAATGCACCTGGCACACAGCAGGAACATACTGGTACAAGGTGCAAGGTGTACTTTGTAGAACTCACCAAGTCCCTCAGTAAATATTGGCTGAATAAATGAATGGCTGAACCTCCTGGGGCAATTTTGTTCCTTCGATGGTTGTTTTACATGATATTCTTCTCCACAAAATGGTATTTATCACTTACCTTTTTATATCTGCACAGAGTAAAAGCTTTGGTGACTCTTTCTTGGTTCCGTTTTGTGCTCTGCCTCAGGCTGGTGATAGGCTGTGGGCCAACAGCAAAGCATCAGCACCAAGAGCCATGCACGAGTGACTGCATTTGGGCCAGGAAACACTGGGGGTGTGCCTGACCTAGCTTCTCTTTTACTTGCTGTGGTGGGATAAAGTAGAAATTCCTCTGGGCTTTTCATCAACCATTATAAATAGTGGTACCAGCCAAATTTGGGTTCAGTGTGCTTAATTACCAACATGGTGTTGAAAATGGAGATTTGAAAGTAGAGATGTTCATCTTATATGACAGATGACATTTGCTGCTAAGGATGTGGCTGTTCTCCAGTATAGAATCATAGCATGTCAGAACTTGCAGGGAATTAGCATCTAGCGCAGCCGCTGGCCCTCGCTCTTCTCTGCCTCTTACTTGCAGGGAAACTAGTTCCCACAGGGGAGAACTGAACCACCCAGGTCACAGGACTAGTTGGTGGCCAGCCTCATGCTGGAGGTCGGAGCTCTGACTTGTGGTGCCTTTCACCACGTGGTGTCTAGCTGCAAGGGAGGCTGGGAATTTAGGTTCTGTCTTCTGTAGTGGAGAAAGAGACTTAAAACTGGAAGTTTCCCAAAATATGGAAAATCTGTTATAAATGGGCCTGCTTAATTATTACCATTCTTAAAGGCTAAAATAAAAATAAAATATGTTTTCAGGTTCCCTTGGGATACTAAGAGGTCTCCAGCTTTGTATACTTTTGATCTTTTCTTCTGGTAATGTATTAGGGTGGTTCCATTAGGCAGCAAATGGTCTGCATGATGTCTTTTAAGGGCTCCTCCTGCCCTGTGAGTCTTCATTTTCAACACGTGGGAAGAATTTAGTATAACATTTTCCATTTTTCACTAAGGCTAAACTTATAGACAGTGACATATCCACTTTAAAACGTCATAAAACAGCATTTACCCTGGCTCTGTGCTCAATTTTATATACCTTGGAAATGCTGGGATGTCATTGCCTGTTCTTGGTTTTCAACATTGGCTAACTACCTATTGCTAAGTGAAATGAATTGAAATAATGATCTGAAAACTGGAAGAATATGGCGTTCATGTTCACAGGCTAAGGCAACAGGTACAGGAATAGATGTCTTACATGGAAAAGATGTCTAACAACGCAACCATTTTAATCAAGTCATATTTACTACCAGATATTCCTGTTAGTGTGCACTATGAGTATCTGTTCTTTCTTTCCTTCCTTCCTTCCTTTTTTCCTTTCTCTTTCTTGTATGTAAACATAAAACTCCCACTGAAACCTACGTCATATACCATATCGGAAACATTTCTAGTAAATAGTAGAAAATTAGAGTTTTTCTGAGGTCATCTTTCTCATAAAAGATGTTGAAGTCAAAATAAAATACAGAGATGAATCTCTAAATGTTATGTGTGGGAATCTCATAATTGCAATTCAGGGCATTTACACAGACTAGGGTAGTCTTTGGTATGTTGAAAGAACAAAGAGAAGTTCAGAGGTTTTATTAGAAAGAGAAATGTTACATACTGTTTTGACAGAAAGCTCACTGGCACTAGAGAGGCTTTGGGGAGCTGGCCAGCTCTGATTGGTGAGAGATGGCTGTAGGTCAAACTAGTGTTAGAGTCATAGCAGTCATTTGAGCAGCTGCTAGGTAAAACTGGTCTTGGGGCTATAGCAGGCTGTTTCAGCAGCTCAGGTTGTGGAAAATGCAATTCTTGGAGCTGGTGCTTTGCTCCCTGAGTGTTTTTTCCCTCTAGCCCCCCAACTCTGAGTTAGTTAGGTATGACAAGAACAACACAGTCCATATAATCAACTTTCACAGAGGTTATTGGACACTGGATAAGATTATCAGAGGAGATAATTACATCACCTCCAGACCTTTAAAAGTGAGCCTCATCCAGTTCTGACAGCTATGAGGGGTTGTACTTGACAGCTATGAGATTAACTAGATGATTTAGGATTTAGGAGGGTCCCTGCAACGCTAGTAATCTATGACTTTTTTTTTTTTGAGATAGGATCTCGCTCTGTTGCCTGGCTAGAGTACAGTAGCCTGATCAAAGCTCACTGCAGCTTCAAACTCCCAGCCTCTAGCAATCTTCCTGCCTCAGCCTCCCGAGAAGCTGGGACTACAGGCGCACACCACCACGCCCATCTGATTTTTCTATTTTTGTAGACACAGTGTCTCACTATGTTGTCCAAGCTGGTCTCAAACTCCTGGCCTCAAGCAGTCCTCCAGCCTCCACCTCCCAAAGTGCTAGGTTTACAGGTTTGAGCCATGGTGCCTAGCCTAGTAATCTATGATTCTTAAAAGTAAAATTATTTTTGCAGCCCATCAATAATTACATTAGTGACATAACATACTTGGTTCTTAATTTTGAAACGTCATTCATACATCCAGTCAACAAACCTTTGCTGAGTGCCTTCTCTATGCAGGTAATATGTTGGGAGAGTGGGGATACAGTGGTGAAAAATAGACACAGCTTCTCCCTTCAGGAAGCTTATGTTATAGTGCAATGTACATAAGCTTTTCAAAAAATTCAAGTACTTTAATAGTCTTTCTTAAACAAGTATATGTATATGTGTGTCTGTGTGTGTGTGTGTGTGTGTGTGTGTATAGAGAGAGAGAGAGATGGAACACAGTTTACAAACTTTATCATTGTTGTAGTAATTGTGAGAAAACTAAGTGTGGAGATCTTTAATAAGTACTGGTGACAAAGAGCCTCAGTTCCCACCTAGGCAGAGTTAGATTTATCCTGTGTAAATGAATGATGTGAAGCCATTTGGAGTGTTTCTCCTCTTGGTTAGGCCCAGGGCCCCATCTGTTCTTGGCCTACTTCTTAAAGCAAGGAAGCGCTACTGTCAGTAATCCTCTGCTGGGGGGCAGAGGAGTTACTAGGATTACAGTTCCCTTAGTAGCTGTGTAGAACTTGCCACATGTAAGAAAACCACAGAATGTAGTCATCAAATCTTCAGTGCTGCCAGAAATGTGCTCTTTAAAATATGTATGTCTCTGTGTAGGGATGTATGATCAATTGAAGCCTTTGGGCAAAATCCATGACAGAAAGCCTGTGTAAAAAATGAACCTAGCAGAGGTGTCTGATACAGAAGATACAGTGCAGTGAGGAAGAACGCAGTGAGGTCCCAGGTGTTGGAAAAGCCAAGTCTAGACAAGACACAAGACAACTCATAATACAGTTGAGATGAATGGAAGAATCTGGGAACTCTGGGAGATTAAACCATAGAGATGGTGGGTGTTGGGTGACTTCTGCCGATGAGCACGATTGCCAGACTGTCCTGGTGGTGTGCCGCGCCCAATCCAACTCCTCCACCACTGCAGCCGTGCGGTGTGTGACATGCTGCCATGCAGATGAGATGGAGACGAACTGAACGTATGATACTGGCCGTATAACTAAGCTTATATGAAGTTGTAGACAATTGTTCTTTTAAAAAATCTATTTCTTTCAGCAGGTATTTATGTTTTGGAACAAAAATGGGACTATCTAAAGAAAAGCTGTTGTGCATTATACAAGCTAAGTTGTAGAGGATCTGCTGCTATCTGCATTTACTTACAGCTAAAAGTTAATTGCTTCCAGCAAGGAATTCCACATGTAAAATATTGGTGGTCAATGTGTGATGTTAAGAAATTTAAAACCTTTGTTTCTACAAATAGTTACATACTAAGACTTTTTCAGGAAAACTTGAGTAGGAACGCTTGCATCCCACAAGCACAGCACATGAGGCTACCTGTCTGACTGGACCTTTACCAACTATGCGTGTTTTTTTCTTTCGTTAGTTAGTCTTTGACAGTTTGACAAAAACTAGTGTCCTGTTGTTTCATCCGGAAGGTTTTAAAATGCTAGTCCCATATTGTGGAAATGATTCTCTGAGACTATAATGCTTTTTCTAGAGGAACACTTTTCATTTTCTAGTTTCTTATTGGCATGACTTTTTCAAAGCAACCTCCCCTTAGGAAAATTAAAGGTCATCAAGGTACATCAGTAGATGGAACAACCCAATGAAAGAAAGAAGTACTTAGAGCTTCCCTACTCCACACCACAGGTTGTATGTGGAATTGGGAGCCTCTGCTGTGGGTCCCCGTGACGGTATTGGGCCATTCCCTATACTATTACTAGTGGGAAAGTGATATGGTGCAGAATGTTAGTTGACTTCTAATATCCATTCTCCCCTTCTTCCTTATTAATAGAACCACTGATTTTCAATTGGGCCACTGGCCTAATTAGATGGAATAAAGACT
>NW_012139414.1:4921186-4959657 GCF_000956105.1 Propithecus coquereli
TGCAGCCTAGATCCCTCGCATGCACAGTTTACAGTAGGGTTCATGCTCCTATGAGAATCTAATGCCACTGCTGATCTGACAGCAGGTGGAGCTTATGTGGTGATACAAGCAATGGGGAGCAGCTGTAAATACAGACGAAGCTTCACTTGCTTGCCCTCCACTGCTCACCTCTTGCTGTGCGGCCCAGTTCCTACCTAACAGGCCACAGACCGGCACCAGTCCTCAGCCCAGGGGTTGAGGACTGAAGCCTTATCAGGTATATGGCTTGCAAAGACTTTTGCTCAGTCCATAGGTTCTCTTTACTCTCTTGATTATTTTCTTTGCTATGCAGAAGCTTTTTAGTTTTATATAATCCCATTGTCTATTTTTGCTTTTGTTACCTGTGCTTTTAGAGTCACGTACAAAATATCATTGCCAACATCACCAACATCGTGAAGCATGTCCCCTATATTTTCTACTGGTAGCTTCACAATTTCAGGTACTATATTACATTTAAGTCTTAATCCATTTTGAGTTGATTTTTTTTTATGTGGTGTGAGATAAGGGACTAATTTCATTCTTCTGCATGTGAATATATATACACATGCAGAAGATGTATATACACAGTTTTCCCAACACCTGTTATCAAAGAGATTGTCCTTTCTCCATTAGCCAATAGGTACTAATGAAAGTGTGAAGTGCTGCTTGTGAAGTGTATCCTTAAAGGGCCAAGGACGTGCCCACTTCACCCCTTTCTCCTTCTGCTGTCTAGAATGTGGACATAATGGCTGGACTGTGATGTAGCTTTGTGAGCAGAAGACAGTAGAAGCAGAAACAGCAGCATATCTAGAAAAACCCCACGTCCCTGACGTTATAGATGCCGTACCAGCCCTAGACTGCCTACCTGGGACTTCAATGTGAGAACGAGAACTCTTGTTTAAGACACTGTTATTTTAGGTTGTCTGTCACTTGCAGCATACCTAATCCTAAGTGATATGTGGGGGGAGGGGAGGAATGGCTGTAAAAGGAGCTATCACTCACCCGCCTGAATTTCTAACATTTGGAAGTCATTTCTTATATCAAGTCTTTTTTGTTACAATTACACAATCATGACGGATAACTATCTGCACTTAACTGTGGAATGTAGAAAGGTACGAAGCACAGAAGAATAAAAATCTCGCTCTCATGTGCTCTAACTAGCATTCACCAAAATGCCACTTATAGCCTTGTGCATAATAAAATAAAATAATTACTAATTAGTCTGTCATGTGGGCAACCAAACTATACTTGAATAGTGACTTCAGTGTTGTGCTGAGAATCACATTCATTCGAGCAATAGTATTTTCTACAAATGTTTCTACACCTTAGAAATAGGCTTACTTTCAGTATTTCTCCGAATGTGCAAATAATAAATTGGAAACCCTCTGGAGAGTGTATGTGTATGATGTATGTATACATGCATACATGCATGGGTTATCTTGAAGTAACAGAAAATACTCACTCCTGACTGTAACATGGGAAGAGATGGCCCCAGGTTGGTTGCTAAAAGATCTTTCTTGTTTTGGGGAAAGGGGAAAAGTACCACAGGCTTATTGTATAAAGGGTACATAATTAAAAAATTCCTGTGTTTAAACCATTTCAACATCAGAATTTATTTGCATTTATTTAATAATTATTTTTTAACTTGATGCAAAATATTGGAAATCATCTCCAGCCTTCTATCTTATGGGGAGCTCCTGTAGAGATAGCCATTTGCTGCCTCTGACAGACCTCTGGTCCGGGAAGAAGTAGGGTCAACCTTTTGCTTAGCAGAATGGGAGTTTAGACATAGAGATCTGCTCTTCTAACAGTCTTAGAGTCAGAGCATTTTACCACTAGATGTGAACCTTGGAGATGATCTAGTATTGCCCTTTGAGTTGAGGAAACTGAGGCTCAATAAATCCAACAAGACCTTCCCAAGGTTACACGGGCCTGGACAGCACAGGGTTGAAACCCAGACCTCATTGTTCTTGCCATCACACGGCGTGACCTTACATTTCGAAGAGACTAGCAAATACCGAGTTTGGCAATGTACCCACCTTCATTTTTATTCAAGAGGTTAAAAAACAAACAAAATGGTATCATAAACAAATCTGTTCTAAGCAAGTTAGGATTTATTTATTTTCCCCTGCCCTACCTTTTTTAATCAGAGGGTATATCCCCAAGAACAGGAACTAAAGGAACAGATTGCTTAGCCCCTCATGACCCTGCCCTGGTGGTGGATCATTAATGGTGTAGAAAATGAGGGCAGTGCTGGGCGGGCAGTCCAGGGTGGGGTGTGTGCCTCTTTAAGAGATTTATGTGGAGGTCTGAGCTAGGGAGACAGCGCAGTGGTACATCATCATGCAGGCGACATCAGAGACTTTCTTCTTCGCTTGGGTGCATTATCATAAAAAGTGATTTAGACTGGAGCTGATTGATGCAAATGGCCCTATGTTCTTTCCTATCATTAGCGGCCTCTTTCAGTGGCCAGAGGCAGTGATTAAAGCTGTCATTTGGAGCTGCTCATTAAAGACAAGCCCCAGAATAGCAAGAGGAAAAAAGGTGGAGAGGCACATATATACATATACGTGTATGTGCGTGTGTGTGTGTGTGTGTGTGTGTGTGTGTGTGTGTGTATTTTTTGCCTTAAAAGCACATCATCCCTTTCCAGATTGAACCACTGAAATCAAGGCTGTAGAGACACTTCCACTGACAATATAGAATGCTCTTTTGCAAGTAATATTAGATTTTCGGAGTGTCACAGTAGATTCTGATGACAGCTTGCCTACATATTATGAAAGGAGATGAGGAGGGTATTGTGTTAGGTGGGTTTTGTTAGGGATTGACCCTGGTGAGAACTCATTAAGTCTCCCTCCTCCCAGGCTGGGGACTTCAGAGGCAGGCCACGTGAGAGCAGAGGGAAGGGTTGCTGAGGGTGGCTGGCCTTGGCAAGTCCCATTGTGACAGTGTTGACCCCAGGGATGGACAGAGGAAGGACAGCAGGGAGGGGGTTCTTTGCTAAGCACAGAGGATATAGATGCCTGGATGTCAATCAGAGGTGGGCGAGAGCAGGCTCTCAGACAGGAGGAGAATGGAACAAAGCACGATCCACAGATGCAAGAAGAGAGATTAATCGGAACAGGATCTCTTTGGCTCCTTGGATTGTTCCAGTCAAAGCGACGTGCCTGGTTCATCACCTTTGTAGTAGAATCAGGCTTTATTGGGCACCTGCCTATGGATCCATAAACATGCATCTGTGTCCATTTATCCACTGATTTTTAGGTTAGTGTTCAAATGGTACCTAAAAGTGACCCCCAAAAGGTGCAGCATATCCAAAATGAAGGCTGGGATAGTGGGTGACCAGCTGAATAGGGAGCCGTGGAAGTGAAGCTAGTGAGGGAGGCATCCTTGTTTTTGGGATAAACCAGTTTTAAGTCAGAGATGCGACTGGCTGGATAAGCCCACATGTCGTCGCTGGCCAGTTGATGTTTTACTGCCAAAATTCCACCAAACTTTGACATAAGCTGGTCGACAGCTCTCCTTAAAAATTCCTCTGAGAGAAAAAAATAAATTATCAATTTAATTTCTCAGTCTAATGAACTGGTCTTATACATAAAATTTTAAATTACATTTTTTTTATGAAAATGGGGACCAACATCAGTTATGCAACCACCACTGTCTCCATGACAACACCTTGGATGTGGCAGCTCATGTGACTTCGTAGTCACAGGCCCTTGAAATGAAGCAAAGGAAAGTTTTGGTTTCTCTTTTGTAATTTATCGGACTCTGGGGACTCCCATGATTGGGCTAAATGGAGGTGTGGGGGTTACTTTTTGGTGCGGACAATAAATAGTGGGAAAGTGATGGAATTATTCCTTCACGCTGCAAGGCAGGTAGGTATTGGAATATGCTGCAGAAAGAGCTTTCTTGTCAGCTTCTGAGCTGGTTGATCGCTTTGGAGGTGTGGCCTTTGTCCTTCTCGCTGCTGCGCCCCCCACCTCCATGCTGGCCTGCTTAGCCTGGGTCTGGTACATCAGGGCCTATTAGTACTGACGCTGGGCTGTGATGTTCCTCTCCTCAGGGAGCACGGCAGCCGAACTGAACAAAGTCACTGGTAATCTGTGCTTACAGCCTGCCCCCTGGGGAGAAAGCCCAGCCAGCTGGCACCCGCGTGCTGAGCACATTCACTTCCCCTGGCAGGTCGGCAGCCTGGCAGGGGCCCAGAGACCAGCCGGCTGCAGGGCCAACCTGCACCAGCACCCCAGGCAGCCTAGCTCTGGTTCACATGCGTTGTTCACTGCCTTCCAGACTGGACACTGGCTGAATTCACAGCTTAGACAGCATGGCTTGTCTGCTTGGGCCTTTCGGGGCAGTCATTGTGCTCTTTAGAAATAAAAAACATGAGTGCTAGCTGAAGAACAATTGGCTACCTACTTGGGGGTTAATATGGAACCATTTCCCTCCTTGTCTTTCTCTTTTACCAAGCTCTAGATCAGTGACACAAGGAAAATTTCCTGTGAGTTACATCCTCTGTAGTTGGAAAGGAGTTGGTACACCTGCCTTGGGTGACGAGATGGAGCAGTGGTGGCAGGGATGACAGAGAGCAGAGTAAGGAGACACCAGGGAGCCTGAATGTGCTCACTCTTGTTAGCAAATGCCTGGAGGGAGCCAGGCGTGGTGGTACGTACCTATATTCCCAGCTACTCAGGAAGCTGAGGTGGGAGGAATGCTTGAGCCCAGGTGTTCAAGATCAGCCTGGGCAACATGGCAAGATCCCATCTCAAAACAAGAAAATGCCTGGAGGGAAAAAACAAATGGCTGGTCTTTGGATCCCAAACTTGATGGGTTTCCTGCCTAAGCACACCTTTCCAGCACACCCACTGCTGGATACAATCTCACTTCCCTCCCTGAACCAGACTCCAGGGGCAAGGGAGCCAGGGTCCTGAGAGGCCCCTCTGAGAATCAGCGTCTTCAGTCACTGCCCTGATCATTAACGTACAGAAAGAGCCCAGAGTTTTCTCAGTTGATCTGTCAGGCTCAGGATATTTCTGTCTGGCCTACAAAAAATGTACTCTGCAAGCTTTGTGCTTTTTTTTTAATTGCTTTTTTTTAATGTTTCTTACCACATCTAAAACTGCAGCCATTCACACACCAACATGTATGTGGCCCCTGGTTGGCACAGGTAGAGGCCAACTGTGCTGCTTTCACCAAGTACACAGGTGTCCTAAGGAGAGACTGGGGACAAGGCAACAGGACAGTGTGTCTGTTCAGAAAGTTTTTTCTTACCATAAGGTATTTAATGGAGGGATTTCACCGGAAAGGCATGAATACGTTGACTTCCGTTCATCTTCTTCACATTTTCCCTATTCTATTAACGAGTTCACCGAGCAGTAGAGAGGACAACAGTAATGGAAATTGCTGACATTAAGCCGGCACATTGTGTGTGCTGAGCCCTGTGCTAAACTCCTACACAGGGGTCTTATTTCCTCCTGAAGACAGTGCAGGGAAGGAGCATAGTGGCCAGCCCTGTGTGGCAGGTGAGGCCACTGGGCTCAGAGCCTTCTTAGAATCACATGCCACCACGTAGAGGACCCAGGATCTAAACCCAACCACTGGCCTGAAGACCCTGTACTCTTGTTCCTGACCATTGAGGTGCCATTTGGCTCTCGCAGCTAACCTGGCTGGCGTGGCTGCCTGGTGGACACCGTGTGCCCTGCTGTGTATGCAGTTGTGATACTGGATTTATGGCGGGGTTATCTGATGACTCTGAGCTCCACAGGGTAAGTTCCGTGTCTGTTTTTACATACTGCTGAGTCCCCCTTGCCTGATTCTGTGCCCTGCACACATATTTGCCAAATGAAAAAGTGAGTGAATGAATAGTCAGGGTTAAAATCACATATTTAAAGTAAGTAAATGTGCTTCCCAAACCCAAAGAAATTCTCCTCAAAATACAGTATGAAATGGAATTTTTTTTCTTTTTTTGGGGCATGGGGAGGATCTCACTCTGTCACCAAGGCTGGAGTGCAGTGGTACAATCATAGCTCACTGCAACCTCCAACTCCCATGCTCAAGTGATCCTCCTGCCTCAGCCTCCTGAGTAGCTGGGACAATAGGCTATTTTTTTAATTTTTTGTAGAGATAGGGTCTCACTGTGTTGCCCATGCTGGTCTCAAACTTCTGGCCCCAAGTGATCCTCCTGCCTCAGCCTTCCAAAATGCTGGGATTACAGGGATGAGCCACCACGCCCAGCCTAATATATAATTATTTTTTAAGGTTGAAGAAACTTGAGCATGTTTTTAGGCCAAGCAGTAGAAATTATTACAGAGAGAATGATGGGACTATTGATGGAACATGGTCCCAGAGGAAATCTTAAGAGACAGGGTTAAGAGCAGAGAAGAATTTTCATTAGCAGAAACAGGGCACTTCATCCTTAGAGACCAGAGGTGAAAAGAGGGAAAAAAAAAAAGGATGCAGTAGTCATGGGCTATGTAGCTTAGGTGTGCTTTCAGCTGCAAGTAATAGCTTGACTAGTAGTGTCTGAAACAATTAAGGATTTGTTTTTTTCTCACATGATCATAGGAAGCAACAGCTAGGTGGCCACTAGCGTTGGCTGCTGGCCAATATCTTTGGGACCTTCTTCGCCTTTCCCTCATGGCCACACCATAGCTGTTGCAACTTGTAGCATCACATCTGCATCCAAGGAAGAGTCCTTGCTATCTTTGTAGACACTGGCTTTGTGTGCTGCCCTCTCGCTGGCTGCAGCAATGATGAGGACTAAGTGACCATTAGTTACTACTTCAAAAATGACATGGAGTACAAGAATTAGTGGGATCTAAGCCTCTGGTGAGCTTATTTCTCTTAAAAGAAGTTGTGAAGGCTTCCTAAGAAACTCAATGCAGGGAGGTAGAAAGAAGGGGAGAGGAGAAAAAAATTATTCGCCTATGAGTTACTGGAACTTTAAGTTTGGGTACATTATCATTTTGTGAAATCTACTTTGCTTTCTGTTCTTCCCCCTCCGCCAGGAAATTTAACCATTTACACATAACAAAAAGAATTTTCCTCAATAGTAGCAGCTACTGTTGTCCAATATCTTCATTTAAAATGATTTTCTTTCTGCTTCTGATCTCCAGAAAATTTATTTCCTGTAACAACTTAACTTAGAAAATGGGGAAACAAACCAAATCGAAAATAACTCCACCTAAGATTTATGAAGAAGCTTCAAAGGAAGCTTTGAGATAAATAAGTTTGTGTCTCTTTCTCTCTCTTACACTAGCCTCTTAACGCTACCAGTGTGCTCATTTACCAGTCCGCAGTTATGGCCTTGCAGGTTGTAAGAACAAGGCATTGACAAGTCTATCAGTGGCTGGAGCTTGTCCCATGAAACCTTTGGAAAAGCCAAGAGGTTGCCCTGGTGAGCTTTTGCTGTCTCTTTGGGCAAGTCACTTTTCCTCTATGGGGGCTGTGAAATGAGGAGTCCTGGCTGATTTCAGAGGACACTTCAGCGCCTAACATCCTCTCTAACCTTCTGTGATTCCAGCCACCCTCAGGGAAAGCCAGGATAGCCCTGGCCCCTCTCCTGCCGTGTTTCTCTGGAGGATTCAGCCTCTTGGGCTTTACTTAGCTCTCAGTTTATGCCTCCCTTCTCCTCTGACCCTCATTAGCCAAGAGGAAAAACCAATTCCAAAAAGGACTCCTTTTCCCCCCATATTGTACATTTCATTTCCGCAGAGCATGCTGTGCCCTATTAAGAATTAAACTGTGATCACTAACCTCATCTCATTTGTGCCAGGGGCCTTGTTCAAAACCTGCTTCCCCAGCAAAGCAGGGCCAGTGGATTAGGACACCCCATGCTCGGTGGAGTGGTTCCCATCTCTTTTTAATGCCTTTGGCAAGGGAGAGAGACAGGGAGAGAGAAAGAAAGACAAGGACAGAGAGCAAGAAAAAAAAAAAAAAAGAAAAACACAAAAGAAGAACAAGAGGGAAAGAAAGGCTCTCGAACAGCAGCCCTGCATTTTGTTAGAACATTGGCACTGCATTTATCAGGATTACTGGAGGGAGAGCAGGGTTTGATCCTCTTCTCCACTGGGAGAGGGGAAAGCTTTATTGTACCTTTTTTAACATCTCATAGTTAGATCAGAACAATACTCTGTGTGTGTGTGTGTGTGTGTACACACTATACATATGTGCCTAAGGATGGTATTCTACTTGGGACACACCCTAATTTCAAAGCATTGCTGCATTTCTTATAAAGGCCAGATACAGAGAGCCACCAGGCTCTCCCTGGATCTCCCTTTCCGGCAGACCTTTTTTTCCCCTTGCCCTGACTTGGATCAGCAGGATTCACTCCTGTCAAACAAATTAGAGCATCTATGAAATGGGGCTATCGACATGTGTGACTTGATCTGTTTTAATAGGGACCCGGTGGGAGTTTCCTCCCTGGCCCACTGAGCTTTGTATTCTTCATGGAAAGGCAGACAGGGCGCTGGAGGATGCTGTGGGCTTAACCCTTTGCTGACAGCAGGTTGCCTGCCTCCTGCGTGTAGCCGCTTCCTTTTTGTGCCTGGCCATTGTCTCGGTAGTGTGTGCGGCCTGCCATGCACTTCATGCTTGTTATCTCACAGGAGACAAGCTCGCCCCAGGAGGATGAAGAGAGAGCTGCGTTCTGAACCAGATCTTTTGATTTCCTTTCTTCCCTCTTCCCTCTAAAATAATTAGAAGAAGAAGAAGAAAGGAAGAAAAAAAAAAAAACAGCCAAGAGGGGAAAAATATATTGTGTTACCCTGGCATTCTGTTTTTTAAGAGGTGTTGTCCCGGCTGCCATTTGCCCTTTATGTAATAATTAGCATTTGAGGGGGGGCAGTTGGTGAGGGAGAGAGCCAGTTGGGAGGAAGGACATGACCCCTAGCAAGTAGAAGAGAAGAGGGACTCTGCCTGTGTCAGATTTCAGAAATGCTCCTATCTCATCACTTTTTCCCTTCCCCTCCATTCCTCAGTTTCTAGTGGCACAGCCTCCTGGTACCTGCTCAGACTGTGGGCTCCCCCCCCCCGCCCCAGCACCCATTAACAGCAGGTAGTTGGGGCCCAGCTGCAGAGCTGGAAGGCAAGAGGGGCTCTGAAGGCAAGCGGCAGAGGCTCTGCGCACAGCACAGCACAGCACCCTGCTAGCCTCTGCAGCCACTCGCGGGGTGAGGAGTGCGCAGAGGTTGCTAACTGTTCTTGGACTGGGAGTGTCTTGGGGAGGAGGGTGGGAACACGGCTCTTTCTTTGAGCCTTCTTTTTATCCTTCTCTACTTCTTCTTAGCACATAGTCCTGGTGTGCCTCAATTTATGGAATAGATAACACTCCTGAAAAATTGCATGTAAATGAAATTTTCGACAGGTGGAATCCTGTAGTCCATAGATATACGTCGTTTAGAGTCAGTTGAAATGAAGCTGAAAACGCAGTGATATCTCAGGTACTTTCTGGTGTAGGAACCTAAGCTCACAATTCCTTTCATAAAGTGGGAAATCCTTCAGCATAGCACGTGTCCACACCCTAAAATACCTGTCACAGAGTCCCGCGCCGCAGTCCGCATGCAGTAGGCGTTCACCGCCCCGCGTGCACCAGGAGATGTGGGAGGAAAGGAGCCAGCCACGGCGCTTTGGTCTCGTGTGCAGTGCAGCCAGGTCCAGGGTGAGAGCTGTGAAATCACTGACCCTGACTGCCTCGCTCGGAAGTGTCATGAACCTTGACCTTCAGTGCCCTCAGGTTGCTGTCCTGTTTGGATTGGTGATTTCATTAGGCTTTTTCTCCCTTTTCATTTATTTCATTTAGGCCCCAGGCAGAACTTCCAGGAGGTAGTTGATAGTGCATCTGTCTTTTAATTTTCCTTTAGGGAGAAGAACTCCACTGGGCTCCATTTCTCCTGCTTATTGCTTGCTGGCACCAGCTTCATGTCCTCTTGGCTGTGTTTTGTTTTTTGTTACTTGTCCCTTCTGGCACCAGATCAGGGGGCAGGGAGGGAAACTGGGGCGTTCTGGAGGAGGATTGCCAGAAGAGTGAGTGCGGGGAAGAGGCATGGCTGGAAGACCAATCCAGCAGCTGAGCAGCGATAGGAGAATTTCCGCTGTTAATCAGCACCTGAGCTGCGAGCAAGGAGCAAGCGTGGAGGGTGGTGAGACAGGAGGAGGTGTGGCCGCGGAGGAGTGATCATAGTACCAAGAGAACGGAGACAGCACAGCAGCTTATTTAATTTGGAAAGACAAGGGAGAAGCTCCAGTCTTTCCTTCCCCTTCCCCGATGCTTACGAACAGCACGTAGAAGGGCTGGGTGGTTTTGCCCACAGTGCGGCTTCTGCAGTGAGCTGCAGTGCACGTTCCATTCCCTTGCGCTGCCTGCGTAGGCACCTTCTCCTGACTGCCAGCTCCACGATGACTGACTCTAACTCTGCGTACTGGGGAGCTCTTCCCTTCTTTCTCCACGTCTCAGTTGATTGTTCACTGCAAAAGGATTACAACAGGGAGGAGATCTCTTGCCACCTAAACCATTTTTAAATCCCCTTCTCAGTGCTACGCCCAGGTCTTTCCAAATTATTCCCAGCAACTTTCTCCTCATATGTAGGTTTCTCTGGATTCACCCAAAGTATAACCCTTTCTTTCCTTCATTAAAATTACAAACACTTTAGTTTTTCTTTTCTCTTTTTTTTTTTTTTTTTTTTGAGACAGGGTCTCACTTTGTCACTCAGGCTAGAGTATAGTGGCATCATCACAGCTCACTACAACCTCAAACTCCAGGACTCAAGCCATCCTGCTGCCTTAGACTCCCGAGTAGCTGGGACACCACCATGCCTGGCTAATTTTTAAAAAAAATGTTTTGTAGAGATGGGTCTCACCATTGCCCAGGCTGGTCTCAAGTGATCCTCCTGCATTGGCCTCCCACAGTGCTGGGATTACAGGCGTGAGCCACCGCACCTGGCCTAGTTTTTCTGATTACATTTTCTAACACTTACGCCAGATTTTTGGGGAGTGGAGGGTGTATTAGGTAAGAAACTGCTCCTTGTGTAGGATATCAGATTGAGAAACCCAGACCTACAAAAAATTTTCGCTTCAATTATTTTTAAACTGATAATTGTGTCAGAATTGGATCAGAGTGAATGCAAAGATTAAGGAAGAGGCCTAGCACAAACTATGGCAAACACAGTAGACCAATTCAGAGGTTTGCTAACTGTTTTATAACACTTGGAGCTGAGATGTCCAGGCAACTTCATTTCTATGTTGTCTCTCACAAAATTCCCTTTCTTGAAGTTCTTTTGAAAACTAATCTTTGACCAGTATCCTCTCGTTCCTCAGGGGTCTGCCATTGTCCTCTGTTCCTGAATTTTCAGCTCATCCTGCCATCTAGACCTGTTTTGGTTGGTGCTCTGGTTGTTCTTTAAGCAGCACATTCTTGCTGAGCAGAACATGGTATTCAGCCAGCTTTCCATAGCTCCCATCATCCCCACGGTCACTACCTAGGCCCTTGGTTATGCTGCACTCTCTCCTAACTTCCAGACTTCCCTGGAGTCGAAACTCCCTTTAGTCAGATCACCAGGCTTCGATTCCATAATCCCTTCCTTCACTCTTGCCAAGAATGTTCTTTAGTAATCCAAAATTATATTTGTTATTAAATATAAGACTTGAAAAGGGTTTGTAATTTATTTCTGAAATCAGCTTTAATGAATTATGACAAAATTTAACTCATGTTTCTGAACATTTTATGTAATGGTTGTGCTCTTTTGATTTATGGAAAAATGGATCCAGAACTATTGGCAGCTTTCACACATCTTTCATCAGCCTTCTTCCTTGTGGACTGAGTCAGCTAAGGGCCAAACTTAACCAAAATCATTGGCCACTGATACTCTTGCAAAGGCTGTATTTTATTACCACTGCAAGAGTTTAGGGTAGGCTAAAATGATATCCAGGCATGTCAGATCTTAATCACAGGTGTTGAAAACAGAGATGTGTTTTTTAATTCTAGACCATTAAAGGTGAGAGTTCATGACCACGTTCTGATGCACTCTCTGTGTGCCCTCCTGCCATAGCAATTAGCAAGAGAGTGGCTACTTGTGTTCTCCATGTGTTTTATGGCCCTGGATTATGTAGGAATTAGGAATGGCTTCAGGAAGCATTTGGTCCTCATAGTTACCCAATACCAGCATGGCCCAACCCCAGATATGTCAAAACTACAACTGTTGTATTTGGTGAACATTATCTAAAATTACTTTGGTCGATACTAAATAGTTTCATTTAACAGACCAGTTTATTCAAGTGCCTGGGAGGAGTTTCTGGATTCTGACTTATCCTGAAACAATACAGAACATTTTCATCATCACAGAAAGTTCTGTTGGACAACATCGCTCTAGGTTCTCAACATACCACTTGTTCAGGGGGTCAGTGGATCCAAAGCCACTGCGTATTGGAAGTCTTGGCTTTCCTGAATGTATACCAGAGACTTGTCACCATGTGGAGAAGGGGCAGCCTTCAATCTGGTAAGAACACTAGCCAGGCTTCTTAGCTTTGTTTCTTATCACATGTCAGCCATTCCGGATACCCAAAATATAGGGATCAACCTTTCAGCACCATCAGAAATGAGCAGCACCTCAGAGTGTTTTCTGCTGTTTGTGTTAAACTGCTGATGTCCAGCTCTTCCCTGAAATGGCAAAGAAAAGTCACGTTCCCAGAAGATCAGCCAAGGGAGTTACCCCCATCCCTGGGTAATCCTCACTCTCTCCTTTCATCAAGTTAGACTATAGGAAACTACATATGTAAATAGCGTTAGCTTATCTTTTTCAATAGAATTATCTTTTATCATACTTAAATGTTTATACCTTGGGTTTATCGATAATTGTAAAAAAATCAACATGAAGATAACTTTCACGTGCTGTGAAAATCATTCATTACTGAAGATGTAAACCATTCATGTAAAGTATTGCGTAATACTTAGGATGTATTGATCTCTCTCGAAGAATCGTGGGACTGTAGTCCAGTGGGGAATGCAAATGGGATGACTCATTACTTACTTGCATTTTGCCCCATCTGCCCAAAACTCCAGAGTTAAGTTCAGTGCTCATTTATATGGACTTTATTAACCTCCCTAGTTACATTTTTGCTTTCTCTTCCTTAACCATGCGCCACGTGTTTGATCTTCTATTTTAGTTTTAATAATCTTATAATGTGTTTTGGGTTCTTTTGGTTTGTTTGTTTTAGAGACACAAGGTCTCACTGTGTGACCCAGGCAGTGGTGTCATCATAGCTCACTGCAGCCTCAAACTCCTGGGATCATGTGATCCTTCCACTTCAGCCTTCTAAGTAGGTGGAACTACAAGCACATGCCACCATGCCCGGCTAATTTTTTAAATTTTGTGTAGAGATGAGATCTCACTATGTTGCCCAGGCTGATGTCAAACTCCTGGCCTCAAGCGATCTCCCACCTCAGCCTCCCAAAGTGCTGGGATTACAGACAGTATCTTTTTATTTTAATTCTCCTTAAATTTTTTTTCTTAAAGAAGTAAAATATAAACAAAGGAATACAACCGTCATTGTCTGATCCTCACACTTGATATTTCCTGTTTTGAGATAGTCCCTGTGCTGCAAGCCCCAACCTCTGGCCCTGGCTTAAATGTCAGGATGGCCCAGGGACTTCTGACAATCTCATTTTTCTTTCATACCCTCCTGAGTATCTAGCACACTGCTAAACATATGCTGTTTTGAGTGATGTAGAGGTAGAGAAACACTGCACCACGCGTAGGAAGACATGACAGAATAAACTTAGGAAGGAGGGTCACCTCTCAAATTTAGTCAGATGACAAAGGCAGCACTGGTCTCCCTGGGGTGTAGAGATAGGAAAGAATTTGAATAATTATCATCATTATCATCACCACATTCATTAAACCCCATCTGCGCATGGCACTGTGTAAGTCCCCACAGGTTATTTCTCTGCCAGTGAAAGAGAATTTTGTCCAGCAGGGAGGCTAAGCCTGAGCTCTCCTTAGCTCACCAGCTTCCTCTCAAGGCTGTTCCTGACACTCCATTTTGCAGCCAGCAGCCCGGCTCACCACTGAGGTTGAACACATTACCTCCTGTGTTCTTGGGAGATCTCTGTGGTCCTTGAGCTATAATCATCTTTCACATCCCAGGACCCTAGACTTTCCTTTATGGCCCTAAGCACAGTGGCAATTAAGGTCTTTGATGCATAATGAATTAGAGTCTCTTTTGTAACACATGTCATCCAACTAGGGGGTCATCTCTATCTTCTGTACCCCTGTGTTTCTAGAACCCACCATCATGTGTTGTATGTAGTTAAGAGTGTGATGCATATTTATTGCAATAAATATAAGGAATGAATGAATGAATATCCAATGTGACTTTAGAGTGACTAGCTGTTGGAGTTGTTATTAATATTTCCTCCATATGTTCAACATTTTGGGATTCACAGAATACTCAACAGTCAGCTCTGCCATGGAGGGACGTCACTACACACAGCACTTATCACCAGCACTCATATGGCACTCGATTAGCTACAAGCTTGTGAATATTCTTTTACTATCAATTTATATTGTGATTTGACCTAAAATATTGTAAGCTCCTTGAGGATAAGGGCTAAGTCTTACTTCTCTGTAATTCCAGTGAGTTCTTTGTACCAAACACTCACTGAGCGTTGTTGACTGACCCAATGAGAAAGTGAGAAAGTGCTGGACTGTCATGCCTCTCTATACAAATAGTTAACAACGGGCTCTCAATTGTCAGGACTAAATGGCATAATAAATAGTAGACCATGTACAGTATGGCTACAGATAGGTTGGTAACTGACTATATCCAATTATGAGTAAAAATATTTTAAATGATGGCTTTAGATTAATATGGGATTGGCCAAGACATTATTTTTCAACTCTAGAGTCATCTGAAGAGCTTTTTAAAAGTACTGATAGGACTAGATCCCACCACAGAAAGATATAATCCCTGGGGCCAGGCAATGAAACATATTTTTTAAAATTCTTCACATGTTTTTGATGTGCGAACCTAGTTGAGAACTACTGACCCAGTCTTCAGGTATTAGTCAGTACCAGCTCATTTTTCCATCCCTGCCAACCTTCAATCACAATTTGCTCTAGTTTGGTAGCTGTCCTGGTTCTAAGAGAGCAGAGTTGGGATTTTATGGTGTAGGACTGGCTCTAGTGCCTGTCATTCCCCATGCCATTCTGAGCCGTGTGTCCAGCCTTAGCAGGGATACCACATGGCAATGGAAAAAAGGATGCTTTGATCTCAGATTTGCTTACTCATTCATTAGACGTGTATTTAGCATCTGCTATGTACTCAGTGGAGGAAAAGACAGTTAATTTCTGTGTTGCGCAATCAAGGCTGGGATAAAAGTGATTGGGATGTCATAGCAGCTTCAAAGAAAGGATACCGATCCCTGCCTGGAGTTTATATTGGAACTGAGTTTAAAAGTTGCATAGAGGTTTGCCAGGACACTCTTTTCCCTCATCCTTTGCCTGGCTGGTGGAAGAGCATGTGCACCGGTATGAGGTGTGAAAGAAGGTGGCTCACTGTAACGAACTGTAAGTTGTAACCTGCTGAGGCACAGGGCATGGGTACGGCAAAACAGCACACTGGGGGTCCGGTGGGGTGGTGCGGAGAGGGAGCATGAAGTTTTAGGCAGTGGCCAGATCACAGACAACCTGCTTCTATGCTGTGGTGGGACGGATTTTCCATGAAGCTCTTGAAACTTAAGCTGCAGGGGCCCTCCCTGCCACAGGCCCCTTCCCAAGCCCCTGTAGGGACTCCTCTAGCAGTGTCTTCATATAACCACATAACGGGTTTTGTTGCTCTTTTAATTTGCAAAAATATATTTAAATCTTTATAATGGCTTTTTATTTTGTATTCTTTCCCTTAATGAGGGCCCCCTAAATTATATAGGCTTCTACAAAACCTGAATATGAACCTTAGGGACCTTCCCATTTTCCTGATGGTAACAGGAGTTACTGAAGAAGAGAAGTGGTGTGAGTTTTAGCTAGGCTTGTAATTTCTCATTGAAACTGGGATACTTGGATGGCGAAAGACTATGTTATTAAGAATTATCCCCTCCCTAAAAAAATCTAATAACCAGAACTTTCCTGGACAAAAAGTAGCGTATGAAAACTCTCATTTTAGCACACTTGGTCAGTAACCTTGAGAAGCAGTTAGAGGAGACCAGTTAGGATGCCGTTAAATTCAGATGAGATGATCAGGCTCAGAATTAAGACAGCAGGAGAGAAAACGGAGACAAGGAGGTGGGGTCCTCAAGATGGGATGGCAGGAGGAGAGGAGAAGGAGGCCTCTGGGCACAATTGCCAGATTTCTGACCTGGGCAGCTGGGTGGAGAGTGACATCTTCCCTTGGTCTGGGAGGGATGGCAGGCTTCGGGGCAACAGGGCTCCAGTCGGATGTAAGGAAGTGCCTGTGGGAGCACCGACAGAGGATGGGATTATGGAAATGTGAGGCAGTCCGGTTTGCTGTGCTGCCACAAACATCACCCCTCTGCATGTGCTCCGTTGAGATGGAAGCCCCCTGACGCAAGAAGAGGTTGACGGCACAGGGATAGCTCAGTGCAGACCAGCCCCTCTGTGTAAAGCACGGCTGAAAGTTTGCACTGCGCTGGGCACAGCAGCCCAAGCAGACTACAGGGCTGACTCACTTCCCTCGTCGCCTCCCTCAGTGGTCTGAGCAGAGGCCAGTGCCCCTGGGCCCATGGCAGCTGGTGGCCAATGATGCCCCTGACCGAGTGAGTTGCCCCTGGATTTACGTCAGCTTCTCTGTCTTCACCAGCCCCACCTAATTCCAAATCTGCTAAAGTTCTTTTTTTCTTTATTTTTTAAGCTTTAGGTCTATATTTTGGACAAAAAAAAAAAAAAAGATCTTTTAGCTCCTGATCTCATACTTAAATAAAAATGCTCTCATGTTCTCCTTGATATATTTGCTTATTGGATTTGTTTAATGAAATATGGATTTATACCATAAATATTGGAGTTGGTGTAGTCCATATTTCAATTAATGGATCATTTATATGTCATGCTAACTTTGTAATTACTGAAATGTAGAAATATAGTGGACTGAAATGAATTTCTAGTCTTCTTTGCATTCCCGCCCCCATCCAACCATGTCTGAGCAGCTTGGATCATAAAAGGGGAAGATTTATATGTGGAGTTTTCAGAGGACAGAGGCAGGGGGCTCAGAAAAGACAACTTCCTCCACTTGTGCTGGGAGAGACCTGTAGTCCACTGCGCTTCCTGGGCTCACGCACACAGTGTTGCACTACTGTCCTCAGAGGATCGGGAAGCTGGGCTCTGGCTGGAGGGCCTGGTCGTCAGTCTGCTGACAGGCCTTCATCATCATTTCCGTCTCGGTTGTAAAGCACAGCCTATTTTCCCTCTTTGCCAAATCTCTGTTCTAAATGGCTCTAAATGTACATAAATACAGATTTCTCACTGAGCCCTGCTGCCAGAATCAACTAGAAACCCTCACCAGACCTACAGGACAGAGGACAAGTAAATTGTATTCTCCGACCCCCGTGAACCAAGCCTGTCACTGTAACTGGCTGCTTCTTCTCAGGCAGTGGGTACCACCCTGGACACCCTAGCGAACTTCTCTCTCTCTCTCTCTCTCTCTCTCTTTCTGTCTTTCTCTCTCTCTCTCTCTTTCTCTCCTGCCTGCCGTTTGCTGACCAGAAAAATCTGGCTGGCTGGCTGGAGAGGCCCATGCAGTGAGTGAACATCACATACATAATTCTATCAGAATATATCCAAGGGTGGGGAATCATTGTTCTCGGAACTAGCTGAGCTGAAGCCCGAGCAGAAATACTAAAGTCAGTCGTGCCTTTGAGCTGCCTCTAACAGCGCCCTTTGGAGACCCATTTCATACAAAATTTGAAGCCTGTGTTTATTGCCCATTAAAGCAACCTTTATTTTATGGCAAATGTTGCAGTAATTGCCTTTTACGAAGAGCACTTTGTAACACACATGCACAGTTGAAAGAAAACCACTCTGGTATTGTCTATCGGGACTTAATGGCGCAATTAATTTTACTCCATCTGTTCCTGAGACTTTAAAGGAAAATGGATTTTTTTTTTGAGCGCACTTTAATGAAGAAGATAAAGCGGCCCGGCTGGTGTCCCACAGGCTCGGCGCAGTAAGTTCAGATTATTGCTCAGTCTGTCAGAATGGGCTGCTTCCCTCAGCAGCAGCCACAGCCAGCAACCCGCTCTGGCCCCTCGCCGCGCCATTCCTGATGACAAACTGCCAGCCAGCTCCCACAAAAGCACGATTAAAATGTCAGCACAGGATGACGAAGGGGCCAAGAGGGTCCTCGGAGACAAACTGTGTTCAGTATGAGTTAATACTTTACAGCAGGGCTGGGGCCCAGCTTGCTGCTGGCTGCTCGGGCTGCTGGCTGCCTCAGAAAGCACGCGAGGGCAGGGGCTGGCGACTCGGCAGCATGTGCACATGCGTGTCTGCTCGGCTGTGTGCACGCCGGGCACGCTGCTCTGTGTGGGAAGGGGCTTGTGTTGGAGGAAAAGTCTAATGGAGTATTCAGATTAGGGAATTCAGAGACCCACGGCAGTTTCCTAACCATGGGGGAAGGGGTGGTCAGCCTAGAATGTTGGAGAACACTGTGCCGGCAGTGGCCCTAGGGCCACAGGTTCTGTCCTAGATGATCTCAGCACCATTTCAGGGACAAGGGCAGCTATGAAAATGCCCAAGCTGCAGAAAATCACTCCTCACAAAGAAATGGTTGTGCAGAGAATAGAGTACCTTAGCCCTTGCACAGTTGGCAGGGCCACAGCAAGGGGGTCAGCAGCAAAATAGGTTTGAATCCGTGCTGCCGCTTGGCAGCGTCTCAGCCCTGGGCTAACTTGCTGGGGGCAGGGCACACTCTGCCTCCTTAGCTCAGTTCTCCTACAGCCCTTGGTTGGGCGATGTGACCATGGGAGAGACTGCCTGGGAGGGAGGCTGTAATGAAAAGGACAAGGAGATTTGCATCTCTGGCCTCCTGTGGAGACCCGATCTGCCGTCCTAGTGGGCAGCAGGTGTGAGCGCCTGCCATTGTCCCTAATGGTTATTACAAGTGATAAGCAGGACAAATGTGAGGTCATCTCTCCTGCTGGCAGGTCAGAGGGGGCTGGATTTAGAGCCCCTAGGAGACTAGGAAATTAGATGGTCAGTATCCACAGTGGAGGCTGTAACCAGCTCCAGGCTCCAGTGATACTGGCCAGGGGCAGGGGCAGGGTGGACGTGAGTTGCTAGGTCAGTGATCCAAAATGTGTAGTCATACTTGGAAGCAATCAAGAGCAGCCATTGTTAGCATGGTGGGGAAGCAGTAATTAGTGCAAAGCCCTAATAGAGGAACAGAAGGCAGGAAGGAGGCCCCAGTGCAGGGCAGCCAGGGGATTTGGTTTCCTCTTGGTCCATAACCGTGGGCCGAGATTTCAGAGGGAAGCCCTGCTGGTTTCTAATTAAACCCCTTGGCCTTTGCCCATTCATCCTGGGATGCAGTGGAGTGTGGACCTCTGGTTTCAGGTCTCTGACCTGTTTGGCCCCTTCCCTGCTCTCTTCCCCAGCCTTGTCCTGGGACTGCTGTCTGCTGGCACATGTGCTCCCCCGTGAGCCACACAGGTCCCTGTTAGTCTAAGTTTCTTACTCCCTCCTGCCTTCGTCTCGGTCTCTGGCTTTTTCTCCCCTCCCCACACCCAGGTCTCCCCCGCCTTACACTCCTCTCCATTCCATCCATCAACCCTCCTCTCTCCTAAGAGTGCTCTCTAAATCCTATTGCCTTTTTATGTGTCTCTTGGGTTCTTCCTCCTGCCCTCTCCCTGAGCACAGTTTTCCTGTGTTTTTGAGCAACCCGCAGCTTGTGCCATTAATGGAATCATAATAGCTACGGTTGGCTTTTACGGAGCAAAAAGATTTCTGTGGGCTACCAAGGACACGTAACCTCACTGGTGACCTGGAACACCCCTTCTTCAAGCAACCAGTGTTCCCCTGCCCCTGTAGGCCACTTATAAGCTGGACCTGTAAGGTTTCCACCAACGATGCCACAGATTTGTCCCTCTGTATTTGTACAAAAAGATGTGAGCCAAGAGCAGTAGAGAAAGCCCTATACCTTGAAAAAGAAAAGTCAGTACTGGAGGAAAATGGAAACTCGCATGGGATGAGGGCTCCAAGAGCAGCATCCCTCTCCTACAGGATGGATAGCAAGACAGTGACTGTCCAGGGACCTTTGCAGGGTGGGGACAATGAAACACGCCCTGCGTGAATGTGCCGGGAGAACCTAATGTAGAAGAGAGGGATTAGACCAGAATCAGGGTGAGGTCCCACTGCTCCTCCCTCTGGCTCTGGGAACAGATAGCTGGAAGGTTCTCCATAGCATAGTTAACTCATCCATTCATTCTTTCATCAAATATTCATTGAGCTCCTGTAAAGGCAGCTAAAGAGACACAGCAACAAATGCAACACCTGATTTTGACTGGGCCTGATGTCTAAATTTTTTAAAAGCTTATCATAAAGAATATTTTAGGGGCCGGGCACAGTGGCTCACGCCTGTAATCCTAGCACTCTGGGAGGCCGAGGTGGGCGGATTGCTTGAGCTCAGGAGTTCAAGACCAGCCTGAGCAAGAGCGAGACCCCATCTCTACTAAAAGTAGAAAGAAATTAATCGGACAACTAAAACTATATAGAAAAAAATTAGCCGGGCATGGTGGCACATGCCTGTAGTCCCAGCTACTCGGGAGGCTGAGACAGAAGGATCGCTTGAGCCCAGGAGTTTGAGGTTGCTGTGAGCTAGGCTGATGCCACAGCACTCTAGCCCAGGCAAAAGAGTGAGACTCTGTCTCAAAAAAAAAAAAAAAAAAGAAATATTTTAGGGACAATGGACAAAATTTGAATATGGACTATATATTAGATAATGCATCAGTTGAATTTCTGGGTGTGGTAATGTTCTTATTCTAGGATGTACATGCTTTCCCTAATTTTATGATGATTTTATAAAAAGAAATACACACATAGATACACAGACACAAATAAAGCAAATGTGGCAAAGTGGTAATAATTATTGGCATGGGTATGCCAGGACTATTCTAGGTGCTAGACAAATCATTGAACCAAACAGGCGGAAGGTCCCTTCCCTCTTGGAGCTCACCTTCTAGCAGTGAGGGAGAGGCAATAAGCATGATCACCAGGTTACGTGGACTCCATTGGAAGGGGAGTTGTGAAGGGTGCCATTTGAAATAGGAGGTCAGGGAAAACCCCACTGCAAAAGGAACACATGAGCCAAGACGTGAAGGTGGGAGACTGAGTCTGCAGAGCACTCCAGACAGAGGGAAGAGCCAGCACAAAGAACCCGAGGCACTGTGTGCCTGCCTGGCCACTGAGTCAGGGTTGCTTTGACTCAGAACCATGAGCGTCCCACAAATTCCACTTTCCACAGATGCACCTTCTTCCCCCATTTGCTGTTTGGTGAGCCCAGTCTTGGTGGTGACTTTGTATGCTTGAGGAAAACCTTTGGGTTTAAGCTGCACAGGCAGGACCTAGGGCACCCCTGTGATCTGTAGAGTATGTGCATTTTAGAGCTATTAGTCTAGCCCCATCACCTTTGTCAACCATTGTCATTCTATCCACACACAAGATCTTTCCCACCCCAGTGTAAAGGGGGATAACCATGATGAGGAGAAAGAGTACCAGGCTAGGAATAAGAACAAACGGGTTTGGGCCCACACATCCTCTGTCCCATGTCATTCAGCTTCTGACCTAAGCCCACCTTGGCTTTTCTGAGCCTCAGGATTCCTCATCTGTAAAATGGGAGTAAATGTAACTTCCTCTCAAAGAAGTTAAGAGGATGATGAGATAAAAGTATGCAGTGGCAGGCTGGGTACAGTGGCTCACACCCATAATCCCACACTTTCGGAGGCTGAGGCAGGAGGATTGCTTGGGACCAGGAGTTCCAGACCAGCCTGGGCAACATAGAGAGATGCCCTCTCCACAAAAAATTTGAAAAAAAATTAGCCATATGCAATGGCGCATACTTGTAGTCCCAACTACTTGGGAAGCTGAGGCAGGAGGATCACTTGAGTCCAGAAGTTTGAGGTTGCCTTGAGCTTTGATCACACCATTGCACTCCAGTCTGGGCAACAAAGTAAGACCCCCCCCCCCCAAAAAAGTATGCAAAGGCAAATTGTGAGCCACACATTACAGAAACCCTGTTTGCTCTCTAGACATTCTTGGTCTCTGGGCAGCTGAGTGTGGTGGCTTAGGGTCAGCACACTTGGCACCTGGCTGCTAATCTGCTGCTGAGTGACCAAACCCTTGAAGTGAGTCACAGAGCCATACATCCCTCTTTCCACCATCTGTAAAGGGTGAGTTAGGTCTTAGTGACCCTTGCAGTCTCATCCAGCTCTAAAAGAGCATGTATTCCAAGATCCAGAGTATTGAGTTCCTCATGATTCCATTTTTCTAAAAGAATTAATAGTATTTTGATATCCTTCATGCCATGTTACAGGTTGGCTTCTGCTGTGGGCTAGCCAGGCATTGCTCGACAGGGCATCTTGTTTGCGCTCCTCTTCATGTCTATACCACAAAGCACGAGCCCTTTCCCAGGATGTGACAGTCAGATGTGCTTCTTCCATGTGTCCTCCCAACTTTGTGACTTCCCTTCTTGGCCGCTAGTGAGGCCCTGTGGACATTATGAAGGGCGGAGGGTTTTACAGCAATTGAGCTTCTCTTAGGACATTGTGCTGCCTTTTAGAGGAGATAGGTTAGCTCCTGCACGTCCTCAGGGCCATGGGAGAGACCAGCCCCTCCCCATAGCCTGTCTCAGGCCTTCCAGGGTATTCATCTGAGGACTTGAAGGCCTGGGTTTCTGAGATCTCCCTGAGCACGTTTGGGAGAGAGATTAATTGGGTTTTGGAAGGCCTTCGCTGGGTCATTTTCCTTCCTAGGGTGGCCTGGCCTGGGACTTTCAATGCAGGGAAAGGGTGGCAGCAGGTCCTATGTGTGTACACATCTCTCTGCACTGGGGGAAGAGGAAGGAGTGAGGTCGTTGGTGGTAGAGAGAGGGAGATGAGAAGAGTGCTGTTTAACTTGTAGGTTCTCTTAGAGGACTCCTACTAGAAGATATTTCTGAATCCTCTGGAAAGAGTGATTTGCATTCTTTCAATATCGGCAGGTTTTAATTTCCCTGCCTAAAATGACTAAGGACTGAAGGACCTGTATGTACATGCTTTTAGATGACTCTGGCCCCAAGATGGACCCTAGGAGAGACTTTCAACAAACAGTTGATGACGTGCCAGGTGGATGGAAGTTGAAGTGCAGAGCACCCAGGCACTTTTCAGACAATGAGTCTGGAAGTGACATCCAAGAAGCAGAGAGGTACTGGCTGTGCTGCCTCCAACAGTATGTTTGCCGCTGGAGTGGAACCAGCCCGGGCCTCTCCCTGTAGGGATCATGCCAGGGAATTGGCAGCTCTCTGGAAGAAGAAGTGAATTGACCAAGTAGACTTGGATCTCTTATGTCCCTAGTAGTTCTTCAAACTCAGACTTTTAAGGAAGAGACCAAACAATATCTGGCCTAGGCTAGTAGGCAGCAGACAGGGGTGGATGAAGCTGTGTCACAAGGAGGTGGCCCAGGCAGGGTGTGAGATGGTAGCTTCGCCTCCTTCCGCAGACGCTAAGGCAGTGTAGTCCCACACCAGCAGCGTCAGCATCACCTGGGAACTTGTTGGAAATGCACATTCTCGGGCCTCACCCCAGACCTACTGAATCAAAAACTCTGGGAATGAGGCCCAGCAATCTGTGTTGTAACCAGCCTTCCCGGCGTCGTTGATGTGCTGTGAGAACTCTAAGCAACACATTCACCTTGGCCGCCATTAGGACAGCTCACATCCACTGACAGAGTACTTCATTCTGGCAGCCATGGTGACATGGAAACGGTGGATATCAGAGACCTAGGTTTAAGTCCTCTTCTTCCATTTACCTCTTGTGGGACCTTGGAAAAGCACTGAAGTTTTTTGAGCCAGTTTTCTCATTTATAAAGTGGGAATAAGCATACATCATTTTCGTGGTTTTTGTGAGGATAAAGTTAAATGGATGCCTACAACAGAACTTTGTCAACCCACAGTGTTTTGTACGTACGAGGGCATCATTATGTTCACTGGGCACCTACTGTTTTCCAGACAGAAGTGATCCCTCTGTATTATATCAGGTAGCTTATCTTATTATCCCAGTTCCACACAAGATAAAACTGAGGCTCAGAGTTTAAATAATTTGGCAGACAGGACACCTAACCCAGTTCAGCCTGATTCCATATTGGCCTTGAAGTTTCACTGAGAGTCTGTGTTCTTCACTATTATGCTTTTTGCAGGTTCTCAACCTGGCTTTGCCATTACCTGTGGAACTTTCAAAAATACAGAGATTCTGAGTCCATTGGTTTGATGTGGGGCTTGACAACTGTTGTTTCTTTGAGAACTCTCTGGATATTTGTAATGTGTAGATAAGGTTGAAAAACCACTGTGCATTGCATATATAATACCACCCTTACATTTCAGAATAGATGCTGGAAATTCAGAGTTTTTATAAGAGCTGAGTAAGTGGCCCAGAGCTTTGGCAAACCATGGGCACTTAATAAGTGCTTCTTAGATTTGTGAATTGAATTAAGTGTCTTAAAAATAGCATTCACTGCGATTTTAATAATTCAGATAACAGGTGTTCATTTTTAAAAAGTTGAAGAATATAGGAAACCAGAGGAATATAATGTTACCCATAATTCCGGAACTCCTTTTTGTGAGGCCTTAGGAGGGAGGAAGAGGTAGGCGTTGTTCTTCCCACATTAGAGCAAGAAAAGCAGACCCCAGGGAGGCTAAGCGATTTCCCTAAGTGGAAGTATTTTGGGGGTTGGTTTGCAGGGATGGTGGGCAAGGAATAATAATGTAAATTTTGTGCTTTGAGCTTTTGGGTAGACAGGCAGATTCTGAAACCATTGTGTTGTATCTGCTGATTACTACAAAGGCGTAAATTCAGGCGCTTTGTTAACTCCCAGGTTGACTGAGTGAGTGCCTCCAAGCGCGATTTCCCTTCCCGACTTTCTTTAGAAAGTACCTTGAGCTAAAAGGTGAATTGGGCCCAGGTTGGCATACAGCCATTTCCATTCTTAACGGGGAATTGAGAGGTAGTTGTGACGGTAACCTGCATTTTTGGGGGCTCTGTAGAGTTGAAAATAAAGGCACACAAGTCTCACAAGTACCCTGGTAGTGCTTTCCTGGATGAAGGGTTTGGGGGAGAACTTCTAGAAAGCCAGACTTTCCTTACCAAGATTCCCCATCTTCTTTCCCTAATCCAAAGTCATGATAAGCCTTGGTGATCACCTTCGTTTTTGAAAAAACAGAGTATTCCCCCCCCTCGAGTCCTGCCCAAACCACAAAACTCTGCAGCTTTTATACGTGTCCCATCATAAAACCACTTTCCCATGACTTCCCGAATAGTAAACCCCAGCTTGGGTACCAGGGAATGGAGCTTTCAGTTTTTAATGGACTGCAGCTGAAGCAAGTTCAAAAGTGCGAGGATTGTAAACTTCAGAACAACTCTGCAAATGCCGCACACCATGGCAGAATGATTCAAGAGGCCAAACTTTGCCTCATCAAGTCAGAGAATTTTCTGCAAATGAACTTTTCAAGAATTATGCCGTCGTTGGCATTACAGTATTACACACATGCCTGTTCCCGATCACTCACTGGAACTTATTTTGTAGTTAACCTCCATAAAGGACTGTGCGAGCGAGCACAGGCCTGTCACACACACATTATTTAGAAGCCCTTATTATTATTTTATTGCCAGTCCTTGACAGCTGAGGAAAAGCCAAGCGCTTTAATCTTTTTTTCCCTTTAGTTTACAGTGTAAGAGCTGCATGTAAGATGGATTTGATTAATATGTAACAGAGATGCAATTCTCTGTAAAATGTGCTGTACTTTAGCACCCTGGAAAACAAACTGCATCACAATGGCTTAAATCTCAGTCCATTGTATTATATAGACATCATAAATAATAGAGAGCAGGCAGATATTGCTGCAGGCTTCATCTGCATAACACATCTGAGCTCTCTATAATGTGTTCAACTTGTCACTTTTAGTACAGAAGAGAGGCAGTAAAGCTAACAGCTGACTAACACACATCAGCCCTGCTTCTACTTCCAGGGGGGTGAATGCTCATTAAGCCATCTTAGCCCTGACTTTTAAAATCCATAACTCTTACAAATGTAAAAAAGTTGCCACAAAAGATTAAGCGCATAATATATGTCAAAGTATAATTTCTTATGCATCTCCCCCAACCACCACTCCCTGCTGCCGCCACCACCGCCACACCAAAATCCTTGTTTCTTTTATAGCCCTTTCACTAGAGGGGAGAAAATAAAAAATCTGTTTTTCAGATAAAACCAAATGAAATATTATTTTCTCAGCATCGATAAGGGACTAGGTAATTGCTTTTGAGTTTGGAGCAAATGAGCTGACCCCAGGAGGACTGAAACCTTTTCTCCTTTCCCTCTAAGACTAGCTCCAAAGAAATAGGGAATCAATCATCCCCACTTGGACTTTGCAGACAGGCCACTAGGTCAGTCTTAGCCACCTTAAGCATGCCCTGACATTGACTTGCCTCAGTTTCCCTATTGGAAACCAGAAGGGAGAAAACCCCTCCATTCCATTTCTGACGGGACTGAGAGTCTGAGTTCAGTACTGTTTGTGTGATCACATTTGACAGAGGTTTCAGAGTTTCTGTTGTGCTCTTCTGATTAGCTTTCTTGTGTTTTAGAGGAAAATTTTGAAAACATTACAGTATGTCCTTTTCTGTAATGACAGCTGAGCCTTTTTAAGGGATTCAGGCTGTCAGGCAAAGAAGAAAAAAGGATGTTTATACCCTAACTCAGAGCAGATTTAATCCCATGGGGTGCATTTTAGTGGCTAGGGGAGCCTTGTGGTCCCTTTCTTGGGGAGGCTGTGATATATACAGTACATGGATATATATGTCTCATGACATTCATCTCTTCAGAAAATATACTTTAAAACATTTTTCTTGGTGATCATAAGAAAAATAAATGGTTGGTGGTGGCCGGATGGTAGGAAAACAGGTTTGGATGAAACAGGAAATTTTTCCTAGCAGTTATAATTCTCTCAAGGGAAAAAGTTAGAGCCTCAACACTTGACTCATTTAGAATAAGTTGAACCAGCCTCTAAAAAATAAACTCACAGAGAATGAAAACAACTCTGCATAAGGTTGGGGAACTGTCATGCTAAGCTAATAGAAATTGGAAGTCAACGCAGAAATCCCAGGATGTACTAAAGTAAAATACTATTTACTTCTCTGATTAGTTCAGAACTAATGGTGTGTGTGTGTGTGTGTGTGTGTGTGTGTGTGTGTGTGTGTGTGTCTGTGTGTTTAAGAGACAGACCAGCTAACTGAGACAGAGGGGCTTTCATTGATACCAGCGGTGCCTGTGGGTGGGGATTGAAAGAAGGCTTGGTTCCCTTGGCTAGGAGTGTGGGCCAAGAACAGTAAAACGCTTTTCCACCGGTCACAATGACAGTTTGTTGCTGGAAAAAGTCATCATTAAACTCCGATGTGGGCTGTAGCACTGCTGCTACCTCGGAATTCTGTTGGTGTCCACCAGGCAGACCCTGAAAGCTCAGCTTTCCACTGCTGGAGCCCAAGTTGCTGTCAGTTCTTGCCTATTTTCCTGTGGTAACTTCCAGTCTCTTCTCCCAGCTCCTGGGTTTCTGATCTTCCCCCTTACATGCTTCCCCAAGTGTGGCCACATCATTCCTCGCCTCCTAGGCCTACCATTCAAAGTCATCCACAACTGATTCTTTTTCTCCCTCACTCGTCTAATCCCTGACCCACTGGGCATTCCTCCTGGCTCCAGCCATGCTCATCCATTAGGTGTTTCCAAGCATACCCTGTCCTTTCCCATCTCCACTCAAGCTTTACCCTGGCTCAGAATACTCTTTACCTTCCTAAACTGAAGCCCTATCTTTGTCCTTCAAGATGCAACATGAACCCCACCACCTCAAGAAGACTTACCCAACCCCTGCTTGAAATGGATCTCTCTCAAAAATCTTTTCTCATTATTATTTTACAGGTAAACATGAAGATTTGCTTTAGGACCAGATAACTGAGCTAATCAGACTCCCCAGTTAAGAGTACTCTGTCACCCTGGATTGTGGGAGACCTCTCCTAATTTTTCCCCGTTATCTGGTCTGCTCCCCACCCACAGACACCCAGCCTAATGTGCTTGTCAAATAGTGTTATTCTGTGGGTGTGTTTAGTTTACATAAGTGGTAATATACTATAAATCTCAATTCTGTTTCTTGTCACTCCACATTATGTGTTTAAGCTCTGTTGGTGCTGCTGGGTGCACATGTAGCTGACTGTTTCTCAGTGATGCTGAGTGTTTTGTAGTATGCCTTCCCCAAGTAGGGGACACCTGCGGTTGCCCTCAACTCCCTGCTAAGACAAACACTGTCACCGTAATCATCCTTGTAATGTGTCCATTACGGAACTCCGCAATAACTCCTCTCTGATAGGATCCCAGGAGATGTCGCCAGATCACAGGGCATATACAAATTAATTTTAACAAATATTGTAGATTGCTTTTCACAGTTGTTAGGAATTTTACCACCCACCTGCAGTGCATGCGAATTCTAATTTCCAGATGTCCTTGCCCTCACTTGCTGTTATCCACCTTTCTAGTTTTTGCCACTTTGATAGGTATAAGTATTGTAATGAGTTGACCATTTTTCTGAGTTTCTGACTTCTTGTCGATTTCCATTTTTTTGTATAACCTAACTATAGGTCATTGACTATTTTTGGACACTCAAAATATCTTCTTCTAATTGGTTATCCATTAGCTAACGGTAGTGCCCTTTGTTAAAAGAACCTTAATTTTGCTATAGTAAAACAAATACGTTTTCTGGTCTCTCTTATGTTCTAGGGGGCTCTTGTTTAGTAAGTCTTTCTCTGTCCTTATTCCACAGATATAATTCCACATTTTCTTTTATACCTTCATAGTTTTATTTTTCACCTTAGGTCCTTAATTCATCCCATAAAACTTTTTACCATTTACTGAGTTTGTCTTGAATTTATTTCCAATTGTATCCTCAACCAGGTGTAAATTTTTCGAAGCAAAACTAGATTATGTTCCCCATGGAAGCCTCAACTTTGGCTGGCCTTAACCTGGCTGGCCCCCAACCTTTGTCCATGTTGATGGCAGTCCTTCCCTTCATTCTCAGCGAAAGAGGTACCACTCCTGTCCGAAGTCACACGTTTGTGCACCTGACTTTCACATCCCATCACATCCTGCCTCCTCAGTGATTTTTCCTCCCTCTTGTAGGCTCTGTTTCGCTCTCAGCATGTAAACATGCTTAAGTGTTTCCCACTAAATTATGGAAAAGTTATCCCACCTCCCACTCCTTGTCTCTTAGCCCCATACACTTGTCATCCCTTTCACCGCAGCTGGCTTTGTCTCTGCCCATCCATGGCACTGACTTGTCCTCACAGGTCTCAGTGATCTCTGCTTGCGAAGTTCAACAGACCGTCCCCTGCACTCAGACCCAGCCTGAAGGGCATTTGAAATGTTACAAATATTCTTTTTTTTTTTTTTTTTTTAGACAGAGTCTCACTCTGTTGCCCTGGCTAGAGTGAGTGCCGTGGCGTTAGCCTAGCTCACAGCAACCTCAAACTCCTGGGCTCATGTGATCCTACTGCCTCAGCCTCCCGAGTAACTGGGACTACAGGCACGTGCCACCATGCCCGGCTAATTTTTTCTATATATTTTTAGTTGTCCGATTAATTTTTTTCTATTTTTAGTAGAGACACGGTCTTGCTCTTGCTCAGGCTGGTCTCAAACTCCTGAGCTCAAATAATCCGCCCACCTCGGCCTCCCAGAGTGCTAGGATTACAGGCGTGAGCCACCGCGCCCGGCCACAAATACTCTTCTTGATATTTTATTTTTTATTTTTTGGTATTTATGATATTCTTCTCTCATCATCTTCATCTTATGTCTCTAACAACTCCCAGATCTCCTTCAGTGATTCCTTGCCTTCCACATAATTTAAGATTTGATTCTTATTCTCCCTAGGAGATTTTACCCACACCTGTGGTTCTCACGGCCACTTTGAGAACACGATGGTACTTGACTACATCTCCCTCCCACATTTTTCCCTTGAGCTTCAGACCTATATACCCCACAGCCGGCAAGATGCCCATAATTCTCATGGGCACCAGAATTCAAAGGATGCCAAACTGAACTTATCTTCCCCCAGTATACCTGTCGTCTGCTGATTTCCTGGTTTTTAAATGGAACCACCAGTACCTTAAGTCAGGTCCCTAAGAATTTTTCTAGATTGCCTTTAAAATCCAAAGAAGTAACTTTATTATCAAGTACTAATTGAATTCATCATCTCTGATCGATCTCTTTCTCCAACTCTGCCCAAACCTTTTTCTGTATTCACATACTCAAAATAAAGTCCATTACCAAGCCAGAAATCAACAGATCTCCCCAGACTCTTCCTTTGCTAAGTGCTGTGTATTTTCTCTGTCAAAAGATTGGCCCAGGTTATCTCTTCCTTTATATCAAAACAGCTCCTACTATAACCTCCTAACTTGTCTCCCTATCCTGATTGTCCTCTGATTCAGTGGTCCTCAAACCTAAGTGTGCTTCAATCGGAATTACCTGGAGAGATATTTAAAAAACACAGATTGCTGGGCCCCATCCAGAGTTTCAGCTTTAGTAGATCTGGAGTACAGCTTGAGAATTTGCCTTCCTAACCAAGCCCTAGGTGAGGCTGAGGCTACTGGTCTGCACAGCACTTTAAGAACCACAGCTTCCATGATTTCCCATCCACCCATTGGCTCATTCAACAGGTAGTTGTTGAGTACCAGTGCCAAGCTCTGGAATTCGTCAGTGACCGAAATAAAGTCACTGTGGAAAAGGAGGTGAAGGGGACGACAAGGAACAAATTAATGTATAATATAATGTCTAGGGTAATAAATGCTAAGAAAAAAATAATAAAGGAGGTTGAAGAGCTAGACGAGTAATATTGGATGGGTAGTCAGGGAAGACTTTCTGTTTAGGGAACTTCTGAGAAGATTCTGAAGGGAAGAGAGTTCCAGAGAGAACTGCAGATTCTTCTAGTTTAATCATCCTGAAAAACAGTCCTGATCATGTCACTTCCCTTACAGAGTAAGCGGCAGCCACATTTGACTGTCACTGCAGGCTCTCCATGAGCTGCCTCCCACTCTTCATCCATCTCACACCAGGGCTGACCTGACTTCTTCCAAGGCCCGCCGCTGACATGGGCAGGTATTTGCACTGTCCTCCCACCCGCCCAAAGCGCTTCCCCTTGTTTGCCTCACCTGTGGATCCTGGAATTCATTCAAGATTGGCATTAGTGGCCACCTCCTCCATGAAACTTTCCTGAGCTCTTCTATTTAAAAGTATCCTCTTCCTCCTCCTCCCAGAAACATTTATCCCCAAAAGGGTCGCATAGCCCTTGTAGCACACCACCCTTGGGTGTTCCTTGCCCGGCTCATGCCTGTAGTCCAGGGTGTGTGCAGTAGACCCTGGTTGGAGGAGGGGCCAAAAGCATGTCTCTTGCCCCTTGACCTTTTTAGGAGACAGGTCTCTTGTATTTCCCAAATGCTGGTGGCTTGAGCGATAGCTAGAGGAGAAAGTAAAGGACATGGCCTAAAATGGAGTATTTGAATTGTCTCTGGATTTCTCTATTTATCCCAGCTTTCTCTCTGTGCCATTACCAAGATAATTGAGTTGGAAATAGTAGCAGCATTTCCTTCATCTTCCTTCAGGCTCACAAGCGTTCTTCACCCAAAGGGAGGGAGATTAATTGACTTCTTTTATCTTCCATTCAAATGAGGCTTTCATGTGAATCACTCCCACCCCCAGCCGCCCTCCCAACCTCCCCTCCTTCATGAGGAGCTGGACACAGGCAAGCACCTACACTCTGCGGAGCCCCCAGGCCTCACCTCACCAGGTGCCCTCTTCCCTCTCTGCCCCGACGTCTCTGACCTGGCATCACAACAGTTCAAGTGAGAATGTCACAGGGGGGCAAAAGCAGATCGAACCGGAAGCTGCACCAGCCACTGAACTCCCCACACGCTGCCAGATGGTCTGGTGCACAACAGCCTTTCAGAATTAATAACTCTCCCTCCAGAGGGGCAGCTTCATTCAGGAACCGTTTCACATTTTCCAGCTAAGTGTGCTTTTTTCCCATAGTGTTTTCTGGCCGCTCTGCTCTGGGTAGACCGTGGGGCCTGCTCATGAAGGCAAGAGAGATGTCTCTTGCTCCCTCCACCTTTCTTTGCCTTTGGCTCTGACAGTGCAGCTTTTAATCTGGAAATTATGGTAACTTGTATGTGCATTTTGAGAGTATATCATTGCTGCATTTAATTAACGGTTATTAGTGTTAGCGTACTGTGCTGTATTCTGTGTCACAAATCATCAAGTCTCCCAGAGCAGTTATAGCAATTAAGAACTCCATCACACCTTCTGTATAGTCATTTGGTACTTTTCCAGGTCTTTTCAAAACTGGAAATTACTAATCAAATCATTTCTGCTCTGTGCCTCGGTATCGTTTATTCCATTCCTAATGATGTGCGACTTTTTTTTCTTTGGCCGTTAACAGAGGCATCCGTGCATCTAACTCATTTCACACCACCGTCATGCTTTAGCGAGGCGATAATGAACTTGCAGAAGGAAATGCAGGCTTTGGTTCTCTTTTCAGAGCAGTGTCTTTCCTCTCCTGCTGGTGGGTGATTGAATTTTGAAACTGTAAAATGCATCGACAGACCTACAAACCTGACTTGCCAGAGCCACAGCCATCACAGTTTAGCTTCAATTCAGAGCTCAGTGCGACTCCTGCCTGATCAATTTGTCATCCCTCTAAATGGAAACTAATTACTTCCCAGGGAAAGATTGCAGGCAAATACCAGCCTTTGCATCAGCAGCCCTCTGCAGTGAGGTTAAGGCAAAGTCCGTGGGGTTTCACCAAAGGGGCCATTTCCCTCTCTGCCTACATAATGTCAGGAAGAATTTTTATTATTTAGAGCAGCAGTGAGCTTGCCGTCACATCCACTAAGGTCAGCCGTCAAGAGTGCATCTCACTTAATAGGTCACCCGGATGGTCCTGAGTCAAATGTCAGGGGCCATTCAACTGCCAGATTTCAACAAAAACACCCTGGCAGGCTTTTGATGGTGTTTAGATGAAGAAGAGCCAGCCTGCTGGCAGTGTAGCCCACTGCCTCCGGCCCCCCAGGGGGATTCTCTTTTTCCTTATGCCCAAGAACACTGTTCTGGAAGCGTCCCCAGAATGACTGAATCATTGCCATTCGTGCAGCATCAAACAGACTGCGCCGCTGACAGCTGTAGGCAGATTGGCTTGGATGCAGTGCCAGGAGATCTGGGCTGTGCAGGGCTGCCGCCCGAGGCCAGCACTAGCGTGAAGGCCCTGGCTCAGGGCAGCGGGGCTGTGGCCGGGGCCGGGGCCGGGCCAGCCAGCTCAGAGGCTGTTGAACAATCTGATCAGAGGAGGGCCTTGCCAGTTCCCTGCCTTGGCCTATTTTCGATTCTGTGTGCTCTGGCCATGTTGAGCTGTCAGACTGGCTGAGCGGTTTGAGACTGAGGGCTCATCCTGCCACCTCTGTGTCTGGGCTGAACTACAAGGTCTTTAGCCTGGCCCTAGCCTTGCCCAGTCCTGGACATTCTCCTGGCAGAAGTCAGACAAGACCCAGGAAGAGAGCAGTTGGTTTGGTTCAGCAGCTGATTGGATTCCCCACTATTTGACTTGTACTCCCTGTTGGGGAATGTGTGTTCAGGCCCCCCTGAGCATATGTAAAGGAGCTGTCCGTTCTAATTTCCCTTCCACTTCAGGCCAGAGAGCTTTTCCTCACATTCTCACCCATGTAACAGTGACACAGCAAGAAACACTGGACAGCTTTAGGATCTGTCGAAGCTGGGATGAGCCACTGAACTCTTTGGGCCTCAGCCTGCTTTGCTCTGCAAGACCTGAGTGCGCCTGGACAAGATGACCCCTAAAGGCCATTCCAGCTCTCCGTGCTGTGTCCTCAGTCCCTATGAAGATGGGTTTGCTTTGAAAAACAATAAAATCCAGAAAAATAACCACTACAACTTGGCAAGCTCTGCTTTTAAGCAAGAAATAAAGTGATGGTTCCTTGAAAAGGATGCTGGCCTTTATAACGCCTTCTGCCTCCTCCCCCACAAACGTAAGGCAAAGCATGTTGGGTCACATTCTGGCTCTCTTCCACTTGGTGTGTTCTGGGACTTGCATGTCAGTAACCAGGCGGTGACTGCTAATGGAGAAACAAGCTGATTTTCTCTATTATACCTGCGTCTTGATTCCTCTGCTACTGTTAGCATGGTAGGAAACCAGGTGACACAGGTGGTAGGTGTAAGGACTGTACCTGCATACATTTTGGAATGAAAGATTGGCCTCTCTTTGGAACTCAGACCATTCTGTGTACCCTCGCTACAAATAGGGTTGTGGAGAAAATCAGGATCTAAGAAATCCACTGTGCTTATTAATTTCATCCCAACTTAAGGCACTGACCTACCAAGAGTAGCCATTCAAGAAATGTCACTCTCTGGCCTGGCAGAGTGGTAGGGGACTAGAAATGGCTGAATGATGATTGTGTGGGCATTCAGCATTGGTTAACCTTGGGCAAGTGCTTAACCTTCCTTTGCCTCTGTTTGTCATTTATAATATGGGAATAATGATAATACTTACCTCTTCTAGGGTTCTGGTGAGAATTAGATGAATTAAAACCATAAAGAACCTAGATAGTTCCCCTTCTGTAGTAGGCCCAGGATGAATGCAAGCTGCTGCGTTACAGTTATTGTCATTGTAACCACGCCCACCAGATTGCCACAGTTACCTGCATTCCATGATGCCACTAGCTCATGGTGTCACCTTCTTCAACACCTTTCACCTCTCTGGACCTCAGGTCCCTCATCTGCAACAGGAAGGAGGGGAATGGGCTGAGCCTGCCGCAGTGCTTTCCAGTGACCGCCACTGGAGCATCTGCAGTGAGCTTGCAGTTCCGTGTTAGCTATGTCTGTACCAGTGAGAGTTCTGTGATCTTGAATAGAATTTATGTATTCAGGTCATGAAACATAACTACAATATAATGTTTAGGAGTGGAAAGATGATACACGAAATAGGAAATCATTAAAAGAAATGAAGGAACCTTTGTTAAGAGTCCATAGTAACAGTGTGATCTGGTGAGTTTATTCTAACAATCCCAATGGATGAAGGACTAGAAGACCTCTTTTGAGGAAAATAGTTTAGATCTATTTTTAAATTAGGGAGATGCCTTTTTCTATTAACCTAAATCTCTGATTATGTATCTGTCAGCCTCAGTTTACAGCGAGAAGCCAACACATCAAAATAAGATGAGTAAACATTGATTGCATAGAAACATCAGTGGTGGTCTCTGGGGTCCCAGGGCCCAGCCAGTGCAGCATTTAATCTAAGAGTGTCCCAGAGGTGATTCTGTGGGTCATCAGAGATTATCCGTGTGCCTGCCACATTTCCCTGCAGCTTAACAAGGTGCCTCAATCATGTGGTGCTTAGGTTCTCAGAATGCTGGCAATCAAGAACATTTCATTCACAAGTAACAGAAATAAAATGGCTTAAACAATGGGGGAGATTATTCCCCAAATGGGCTGGTTAAGTACATTGGGGCACTGCATTGGTTTCCCTGCCTTTTTCTTAGCTTACTCCTCATGATTTCAAGATGGCTGCCACAGCTGTCAGACACCATCTCCTCAAGAAGCCACACTCCCAAGAAAGAAAGGGGTGTTTTTCCTCATGTATACCTATCTTTTTATCAGGAGGAAATTCTTTTCCAGAAGCCCCGCAGCAAACTTCCCTATCATATCTCATTGCCCAGAACTAGGTTACATTCCTTCTCCTAAAACAATCACTAGCAAAGAAGAATGGGATCGCCAAGGTTGGTCTGACTCCTCTGTAACAGGGGAAGGCCACTTGCCCAGAACATGGTGCCATACTCACCTGAACAGAATCTGGGTTCAGGGAACACAGAGGCTCTTGACTGGGCAACCCCACAGGGTTTGTCTAGGGCCTTAAAGATCATTGATTCTGACCTCCCACTTTATAGATTAGGAATCTGGCAAGTGGTTTAACCTCTCAAATCTCAAAGAATATGAACTTTTTAGTAGCAAATCTAGAACCAGAATATCTATCCTGTTACTGTTACTCTCATCCCCACTTAACTTTCTTCCTGGTATTATTTTTAGTTTTAAATGTTTAAAGTCAAATATACAACAATTGCACATTTCAGTTGATACTACTACCTTGTTGATTGCTGCCAAGAATGTTGTTTAAATATGAGAACCATGAGCATTCACATCTAGATATCACCACTGAGCTTCTATGACCATTAACCAACAGTTTTATCAGACTCATTCTACACACAAAACAAACACATGCAATTCCTTGTCATCAAGAAGTCTCCAAGCTAGATGAGAAAACTATTCGTGTACCCATGACAGTTGCACATAAATTAATAGGGCAAACTGACTGATTGATGACCTGGGTTCAAAACAGGGAAAGGAGGGATCACGTTGAATGTATGGCTGAGGCCTGAGGAAGGGATTTCAATTAACAGGAAGGAGGAAGAAGTCCCCAATGGGATGATGATAGTAATGATCACAACAATTATTGAGCACTTACTTTTGGAGATAAAGTTCTAAGTACTTTATGTATCTTAATTCTCATAAAACCATTCTTACAAAAACCATTATGAGATGGGGCTTATTGTTTTTATTATTATTTCCACTTTACATACAAGGATAATGAAGACAAAGAGGTTAAATAGTTTACCTAAGGCCATAGAATTAGTAAGTGGTAAAGCCAGACCCAGATCATGTAGCTCCGTAGTCTGCCCTCTTCTGTGCTCAGCTTCATTTAGTATAAGCAAACTCATGCAACAGGAAAGTTCAAGACTTTGTGAGGGGACTTTCTGTACAGATACTCCTCAATTTATGGTGGGGTTATATCCTGATACACCCATCGTAAGTTGAGAATATCGTAAGTTGAAAATGCATTTAATACGCCTCACCTACGGAACATCACAGCTTAGCCTAGCCTACCTTAAATGTACTCAGAACACTTAAGTTAGCATATAGTTGGGCAAAATCATCTAACACTAAGCCTATCTTACAATAAAGTAATGAATATCTCATGTAGTTTATTGGCTACTGTACTGATAGTGAAAAACAGAATTGTTGTATGGGTACTCAAAGTACAGTTTCTCGTGAGTGCATATCGCTTTGCATCATCATAAAGTCAAAAATATCATTAAGTCAAACCACTGTAAGTTGGGGGCTGTCTGTACATTGATTTAGCTGATGGGAGGATTTATAGCAAGATGCAGTGGAAGATAAGATAGGGAAAGTTTTCACTGAATTCAGAAGTGTTTAGAACTTGATCTGGTCATCTGAGTCCCAGAAAACACTGGCAAACACACGTAGAAAAAGAATACAACCAACATTGAATATGCCTTCTCCCTCATACGTTGATTCCTCCATTTTGGAAGTAAGAGATGTTTACGCATATCTGTAAGCGGTGAAGACATTGCCAGATTATGATCACAAAGTACATTGCATATGCATCATAATTGCATATTACCCTGATCCCAGGTGCATTAGTGTTATCAGTTGTATATTTGAAAAGCTTCAAGGCCCATTAATTTTTTTTTTTTTTTAGAGACAGTGTCTCTCTCTGTTGCCCAGGCTGGAGTGCAATAGCCGTCAGAGCTCACTGCAGCCTCGAACTCCTGGGCTCAAACAATCTCCTCTTGTGTCAGCCTCCCAAGTAACTAGGACTACAGGCACGCAGTACCACACTCAGCTAATTTTTTTAGTTGTTTTTTTTTTTTTTTATAAACAGGGTCTTTCTATGTGCCCAGGCTGGTCTTGAACCCAGGCCTCAAGCAATCCTCCCACCTTAGCCTCCCAAAGTACTGGGATTACAGGTGTGAGCCACCACACCTGGCCTAATTTGTGATCAATCAAGTGATGGTTGACTGCGTTCAACATATCTCCTTGAGTTTCAGTAAGTAGGATTCCACACAGTATAACAGTTACCAATATACTGAACCACCTTCATTTTGAGATGAATACTGAAGGCCTTTTGTTACTCTGCAGTGTTTTATACTAAACAGAACTAAGCCACAGCATAATATCCTGCCTTCTTCCTCCCCTATTTGACTCATCTTACTTCACATCGGAAAAGCACTTCTGTCAGGTTTGTTTTTTTTTTTAGGGTTTAACAATTCATACCATTTAAAGTGTTAAAATGAAATTTACTTGGCAGTTAGAGGGAAAGGAATT
>NW_012139414.1:4959707-4990382 GCF_000956105.1 Propithecus coquereli
TTTTTTTTTTTTTTTATAAACAGGATCTTTCTATGTGCCCAGGCTGGTCTTGAACCCAGGCCTCAAGCAATCCTCTCACCTTAGCCTCCCAAAGTACTGGGATTACAGGTGTGAGCCACCACACCTGGCCTAATTTGTGATCAATCAAGTGATGGTTGACTGCCTTCAACATATCTCCTTGAGTTTCAGTAAGTAGGATTCCACACAGTATAACGGTTACCAATATACTGAACCACCTTCATTTTGAGATGAATACTGAGGGCCTTTAGTTACTCTGCAGTGTTTTATACTAAACAGAACTAAGCCACAGCATAATATCCTGCCTTCTTCCTCCCCTATTTGACTCATCTTACTTCACACCGGAAAAGCACTTCTGTCAGGTTTGTTTTTTTTTTAGGGTTTAACAATTCATACCATTTAAAGTGTTAAAATGAAATTTACTTGGCAGTTAGAGGGAAAGGAATTGACATATCCAAACACAAGGAGTTCA
This sequence comes from Propithecus coquereli, assembly GCF_000956105.1. Classification (NCBI taxonomy): domain Eukaryota; kingdom Metazoa; phylum Chordata; class Mammalia; order Primates; family Indriidae; genus Propithecus; species Propithecus coquereli. Next base: position 4,960,198 of record NW_012139414.1, read on the forward strand.
TGAAGGTAAGGTCTTGGATCATCATTTCTGCTAAAGATCAAGTACCCAAGTAAATATAAAAGACTAAACTGGCAGAGACATCCCCAGCAAATCCCATTTGGGTTAGCCCTGAATTTCAAGAATGGTTTTGTTGGTGTATTTTCATTACTGTAAACTAATGGTAGACTACAATAATTGACTCTTAGATATTAAGATCTTGTTTGACTCCTGGCAGTGGTGGGGAATTTTTCATTGGTTGGTTGGTTTTGTCTGGCCTGATATCCAGATTCCTTTTCCTAATGCAGATATTCTTTCCTGGTATAGTTTATATAACAACCCTCCCCTCTCCTTATCTAAGTAGAAGGTTTAAAAATTTAAAGATAACGTATCTCTCATACTTTTATATTTCCTCCTTGGAAATCTAACGACTCAGTATATGTCAAATGCCTTGTAAAGGCTTTTGAAGAATGCTTCACATTTGATACCTGGGTTCTAATCCTAAATCTAATTACTTAACTGCAAGCTTGGATGAAATATGTCAACCTCTGTGACCTTAGATTCCTCTAGACTTCCCTCCTCCAAGTGGTCTTCCCAACACTACGAGTTCAAATGGTATTTCCCAAAGCTCTTCTTGATATCACTTTCTCTTCATTTCCCTCAAAATGGTAATAATCCTTTGGTATTATTTTCTGTCCCCCGAAGTACATGTTTCTTGAGAGCCAAGGTTGAACCTTAAGAACCTCAAGTAACCTTTCAACCCAAAAAAACTAACAAAAAACCTGCCCAAAAGAAGGAACCAAAAGGTGAAAAAAAGAAAGGAAAAAAAAAACCTGAAAACAAACGGATTTGTTTCTTTAAAATAACCAACTTAAATCAGTGGTTCTGGGCCCGTTAGGGCATTGCAATCAATATTAAGTGTGTTGCAATGATTCGTTATTAATGAATGTTAGGGATTGGAAGTTTGCAAACTATACGCTGTTTTTATAAATTACAATGTTTCCCTTCAGTAATAGCCTTTAATGATAATATCATCACCCCTCAGTGTTAATGCTTCAATGTGACTGTCTCTTGCATTGTGATTTCTCTTGAATGGAAGAGAAAAGGGTAGAATTAGAGTCAGGACCCTGGAAATTGTATGTAATCCACAGCCTATCTTTTCTGTGCCACAGCTCATAATGAGCCAGAAATCACTGTTAATGGTTGTGGAATATGGAATTACTGTAGTGCTTTACTACTGTACAAGATGTGGGGACACTGTCAAAACTAACATCGTCTGTCAATTTAGGGAAAAGAATAGCCATTACTGTGAACTAGGAGTTGGCAAACTTTTTCAATAAAAGTCTAGATGGTAAATACTTTAGGCTTTGAGGGCCATACGATCTCTATAGCAGCTACTCAGCTCTGCTGCTATAGCACAAAAGCAGCCATAGACAATACATAAATGGATGAGTGCTACTGTGTTCCAATAAAACTTTATTTGCAAAAACAGACAGTGGGCCAGATTGGGCCCAGGGTCTGCTCTGAGCCATAAAGTACACATGAGAATGTAAATGATACTGATTTTTTAAATTATATTAATGGCATTCATTCTGCTCCTTTGTAGTAGCTGAGGAGTTGCTGCAAAGAAAGTAAAACTATGGAATGGTAAACTTGTTATTTGCAAGAATATTCAGTATTGTATGTTCAGGGTTAATATTCTCTAGACTTTCTCAACATAAGAAATAAGATTAAATTCTGTTCGTGTTTTAAATAAAGCTACTGGGACCAGTACATTAAAGAAAGGTGAGTATAGTATTTGATAAAGTAGCTTGTCCTCTAAGAAGTTTGCTTTTGTGGTATTATTTTTTGTCTTGGTAGTTTCTCTCAGTAGGATATTCAGGCTTTACTTTCCTGTTAGCACTTTTGCTAATAATGACTTAAAAAAATCTTCATTTCTTTTTTTAAATTGCTGCATGGAGTAATAGCCTCTCTTCTTGATAGTCAAAAGGCCAATAAATGCAAACATGTGAAATAAACTTTTAAAACAGGGCCCCAAGTGCACTGCAAGTTGACTTGAAATAATTAGTCCCTGGACTTTGGACACCCGCAAAGTATGTCTTAGAACTCAGATTCAGTCGCAGCCTCTGGTGGCAAACTGTCACAGCAGCAGGGACCATTGCACTTGGGACCACCCACACCGCAGGATTATTTTGGCGGTGCCTGGAAACAGTGGCCCCTGCCCGCTCCGCTCTTCCACTTCCTCACAGCCAAGAGCCGTGATAAACCCCTCAGAGCTCAGGCCCTTTCCAGTCCTGGAGCCAGTGCTCACCCTGACAGGAAGAATGTCACCCTGTTACTTGTCAGCAAGCAACAAAACCCAACTAACTGTGCCTTACAAAATAAAGACATTTATCCCCCATCGCAAGAAGGCTGCAGACGGGTGATAGCAAGCCTGTTGTACAGACTGTATTGTCACAGAGAACCCAGGCACTTTCTGCCTTACCACTGTCATCTCAGTGTTTGGGGACTGACTTCCCTTATGGATGCAAGATGGCTGCTGGAACTCTAAGCAAATTGTCACATCCTCATGTGGCACCATACTAAGCAGGAAGAGGGGTGGGGTGCTGTTCTCTTTTAGCAAGAAAAGGTTTTCCCAGAAGCCTCTAGTGATTTTCTCCTTGGGATCTGCTGGCTTAAACAGCATTACTTGCCGTCTGACCTAGGGGAATGGGATCGCAGTGACTGGCTAGACCAATCATAGTCTTCCTTGGTGCCGGACACGTGCTACAATTAGGGTTTTATTGGCAGAGACGAAAGGGGGTTAGCTATTGGGTGAGCAGCCAGCCGTGTCTGCTGCACATGACCTAACTCCCAGTCGGTGGTCAGAGCACCTTTTGCTTTGACTCAAGAATGAAAGCCTTGCCAAGGGTGCACCATCTGTGGATAGTTTTCTGGAATTATTGCCAGCAGCTTTTTCTGATTCCTGATCATTGGTGGACACCTGATTCTCCATCAGTGCTTTTTCTACCTGGCAGGACTTCCTGATGCCTACTAGGCCCTGAGTTTTCTCAGTCTTTTGGATGTTGTGTCTTATCCAGCCAGCCAACTCTTTTTGGTCCTCTATACCTTGATCTGTTCCTTCTGGAGTATACGTAAGCCACTTTGGGGCCCTCAGTGTTTTAACAAAAGTAATTTTATTTTTCATAGTAAAATCGTACAGTGTCTGCATTTTTTTCCTTTGCACCGTAGAGATACATGATTAAGTATTATTTTAAACATTACTTTTCAGGAATAGATATGATCTTGAAAATTTAAAATAAAGTTGAACGGTTCTCTTTCAGCAATCTTAATTTCATGGGATAGTTTGTGTTATTTAATTTCATGGTCTAAACTATTGACTCTTGGTTTTTTTTTTATTTTTTGACATTACATATATAAAACTATTGGAAGTTGTTTAAGAACTGTAATAATTTATTTAATCTGTGAGACGCCAAATGGAGCTAACTCTGAAATACCTTATTAATACTTATAGAGAGATTGATAGTTTACAAAGCACTTTCATACATATTTTAATACTTTCCATAGCTATCATCCCCATTTTACAGATGAAGAAATGAGGGCTTAAGACCTGAGGTGACTTGGTCAGAGTCCTCCCACTCTTCACAAAACTGGTCCTGGAGCCTGGGCCTTCAGAATCCACTTCTGAAGCACCTTCCTTTGTCTACCACTGAAATTCCAGTCTCCAGGCCAGTGTGCAATAGGATTACAGGAGGACTTTCATATCCACAGTTAGCCCAGCCATGTTATCTGCTCATTTCAACCTCTGCTGCTATGCCCAGACTCTTTGGAGGTTTCCTTTCTTTCTTCTCCTTGGATGGAATTTCCACTAAGAAATAACAAATACAAGCAAAGTGGGTATAGGTTCAGTCCTTAAAATACAAGTGGCTCAAAAAAGGAGTTTATTTCTTTCTTATGTAAAAGACTAGAAGTAAGAAATAGAGGTCCTGCTCCTTAGAATGCTCCAGAACCTGATCTCCTTCCAGCTTTATGGACCCTGTATCCCTCTTCTCAAGGCCCGCGGTGGAACTGCAGCCATGGCATCGACCTTTCTGAGCAGCAAGGCAGGTGTAGAGGTAAGGGACAGAGGAGGGAAGAGGGCTGGGGGAAAGGATACAAAGTAGGTCCCTAGAAGCTGCCAAAATTCTGTCACATGGCCACTTCCTAGCTTCAAGGAAGACTGGGAAAGGTCATTTTTATTTTGGGCTGCTACATCAGATAAAAATTACAGTGCTGTGGAAGAAGAAGGGAAGACCAGGTAATGGGGGACTTCCACAAGAATTTGCAGAATGTGTGGGATAGAAGCAAAAATGTGACCTGACTTGCCATTAGGAAACCTTTCTGAAGAGCATCTGAAATTACTATTTATCCATATATTCTTTCAGTGGATATTTATTAAACGTTTACTATGTATCTGTCACTGTTGTATACACTAGGAATATAACTGTGGAAAAAGACTGCAGCAAAGGTAGGAGGGGTTCCTCTTGTAATTCGGTGTTCAAAGAAGGGTTCTCTCAGGAAGTGTAACCTTTAAGCACCTAAAGAATGTGAAGGAGGAAGCCGCAGGAAGATCTGCAGTGAGAAGTGTTCTAGGCCAAGGGAACAGCCAGTGAAAAGGCCCTGAGGTGCAAGTACATTTGATGTGTCCGAAGCCTGTGGGTCAGTTCAGAGTCAGGAGCTGAGCCCGGGGCAGCCTGAGGCAAGGGCGCGTGGTGGGAGGCCAAGTCATAGAGGTGTCCAGGAGTAGACCCCACAGAGCCTGACAGAGCACAGAAAGGAGAGTGGAATTCATTCTTAGGGTTATAGGAAGTTGTAAGTGACCTAGAGCAGGGGCGTGGCATGGGTATGTTTGGATATACTAATGATTAGGCAACCCAGTGTCATAGATCTGTTCATAAAGGTCTTGGGCAAAGCTACTTAATCTCTGGAGTATTTGACCTGCCTTCCTGCCAGTGACATCACTTTGTTCTTGAATCAAAACAAGTTATAATCTTCCTTGATCCTGCACCATAGGGAGACTCTGCTCTGAATGGTAGCATTGCAGATGAGAGGCACCCCGTCTCCCATGTGCTGAGTTTCAAGACTCCGATTTCATTCATGTGCTATAAGCTAAGGTGTATGGTTTGTACTGAGACTAGGTCATATCTGTATTAAAAAATCCCAGAGCAACCCCAGCACCGTTTTTGGGGACGAGGGAAAAAGGAGACAGAATGCTAAGGTCTGCTGATTGCTCTTCTCTGGAACATCTAGGTACTTCACTAATATCCCCTGTGATGGGTTCTCTGTGGCCTTCTGATGGCATTTTGTGGCTTGCCCAAGTGTCCCTTCTGGTTTCTAATGTAGGACAAAGCCCAAGGATGAGCAAGATGTGGTTGCCAGTCAGCGTTCATTGTAGATGTCCTCGGTGTGTGTAAGCTGGAGTTAACCCGCTGTCTTTATGGCTGCCTACCCAGTTTTGCATGCAAGGACACATTATACAGGAAAATTCCATCGAGATCATGTACAACTAAAATCAGCTTATTTTTTCCAAAGAGGCAGGGGAGCCACTTCTTAGCAGAGTGAGCTGTGGAGTCTCTCTGGAATGCAAAATACAGACCTTTGTATTAGAAGTGAAATATTTAGATAGGGATCATTATGGAGCTCTTTTTACAGCAAGGCAGGCCTGATAAATAGAGAGAGAGCTGGGAAAGGAAGCACAAAGGAGGTAATAATATCTGATTAGCTAAGCAGCTGGATAACTGAAGGAGAATTTGTTAAAAACCTATCAAGATATCAAAGCTAGATGTGAGTTGCTCTGTCAGCCCAGGCCACTTGTGGAGCCATCTCTGGAATATTACTGAGTGTCTTAATTTGCTGCTATTTTTTCCCCTAGCGTCACTTCTTCACTAAGGGATCTGAGTTGTAACCTAACCTGTAGCTGTCATCAGGGTTTTTTTTCCATCCCTGTCATGGCAAGGGATCCCAGTAAGGAGTAGCTAAGTTGGTATTCCAGTCATCCGAATCGTACTTGACCACGTGTGAACAAGTAACCTCATGTTTCTGGGGACAGGCGGGGAGGAACTTGAGAACTTGATCCCTTGAGGCCCTTGGAGGATTGCTTCCACTGAGCCCTGGATTTTGCAAGTGACTAGTTTCCCAATATATGGCACATCCAAGCCTCTTTAGTTTTCTTTTCCCCACCTTTGCACGGATTTATTTGAGGCACCATACTCTCTCTGCCCAAGAAAGGAAGAGGGGCAAGGAAAACCACGTAAGTAATGCATCCTTAAATATTAGCTTCTTCTAAGACAGAGATGAGACCGATTTAACTATACTGAGAGTCTTCCATTGGCCTCATCTGTCCTGCTCCTCCACGAGTCCAGGACGGTTGAATACACTTCTTGCTGTATAGGTACCTACTACTGACATGGAGAAGCTCCGTTTAAAAATTGGATGATGTGTACTGGCCAGAATTTCTCAGCTGCCAGCCTGAGGGTGATTGTCCTGGTCCTGGAGGCCCTGAGGATCTGTCTAGGACACTGGAGGTACCTGTGCTTGTAGCAAAAGTCCCCCACTGGCACACACACTTGTACACGGTGCTAATGCACAGAGGAAGTAGGTGCCGGGTATCTTCACAGAAGGGCTTCAAAGCTCTACTGCCACCATGGCACTGGCTGCTGCCACCTACGAGAGCCTTTGATCCATCTCTCTGCTGAATCCAGCTCCTTGCGGGGCTGATCTGCTTTGAACCCAGAGCCAGCAGCCCGTCTAACTCTCTCTGAGTTACCTCACACAAGCAAGAGCACAGGCTTCTGGGGGGCTTCTTTTTATCTTCCCTAAATTGTGAGAGGTGCTTATTTCAACATTGTCCTATAGGATTTTTGAGAACTCCCTGGGAAATGTTTTAGGGCCAACACAGAGAATTGCAAATAGGATCCCGGCGTCTCAGCAACTTTCTCTACAGTTTAGTAGGGATAAACTACGTGCAGACAGAAAATAGGAATAAAAGGAAATTCATGGTAAGGCTGCATGTTTTCTTATTTGGGGTGCAAGGGGAGTGAAGAAATCTGTCATGGATAAAATCCAACTTTAATGACAGTCTGAAGCCCCGAAGCACAGACATATTGCAGAGCTAATGTATTATTTTGTTTTTGTTTATTCTGCAGAAATGGAGAAATTTCATTTTTTAGTAGAATTACAAGCTCCCCTTTTATTATTCACAAGCCCTAACATGCATAGCAGCCTGGGCCAGAGAGCCTCCAGTGATTTCAATACCAGCTTCTTTGCGAATCTAAACTGGTTTTCCAGTCCACTCCCTGGTGGGCGGCAGGGTTGTTGGAGTGGTGTTACACGTAGGACGCTCGGCTGCGTGTGTTGGGGGTTGGGGAGCTTGCTGTGAAACTTCCCTTAGCTATGAGGGGGAGGTCGGGAGGAGGCACGGACTCGGAGGCTTGGCGCCCTGGCCACCTAGCTACAGCCGGTATTTCCGCCTCTGAATTCCGGCAGCCCTCGCAGGATATCGCTCCCAAGACTGGTGGTTCTCAGCCTGAGCTGTGCATTGGAATCACCTGGGAAGCTTTAAAAATACAGGCTCCTGGGCCCTACTCATAGTCTCATTTAATCGGTCCAGGTGTGGCCTAGGTATTAGGATTGTTAAGTTTCCACTCGCACCTAGGTGATTCTGTGTGCAGTCCAGGTTGAGAACCAATATCCTGCAGCGTCATCATATGGCTTAAGTTCCAGAGCTTTGTCATTTCCTGGCCTTGTGGCCTGGGGCATGTTAATGGAGCTTAGCTTCCTTGTAGGTAAGATACTAGAATAACTGCAATGTTAATAGTACTGACCTCCTAGGATATTGTGAGGATTAGATTCACTTGCATTCCCTGGGAGGATACTAGGGGCCAGGCACCCTTGCAGGAGCAGGGCTTCTGCTGGGAAAAGATAGATCAGAGTCCCTGCCTATGTGGAGCTTTGTTTTCTAGCCATAGAGACAAACTTAGAAATCCTCACTGTATGTACTGTCAGATAGCGGTCAGTGCTGTGGACACAGTGAGGTGAGGGGAAGGGTGGCAAGTGGCAGGAGAGACTTTGCTTAAAGTGCACGTGCAGTACCTGGCCTTTACGATGCCAGTAGCTGTGTGTAGTAGCCTTGGTGGTGTCTGCAGTATTGCAGTTCCTGCCATGTCACACGAGATAAATGAGATCTCAGTGTGATGTGTCTCTCCAAAGAGGTTAGAGGCTCCCTCAGGACAGATCTCAGACTTTGTGGTGTCAAGCCCGGAGCTTGATTGCTGTTTGTGTGAGGACTCCAGGCACCTGGCTTTGTCCACGGTTTCTCAATGTGAGCCTAGATCCAGAGAGAAGAGGGAGTCATTGTTTTATTTACCCCAGGTAGGGCAGATATGTATTAAGCCCCTGCAGAATGGCAAGAATTGTTTAAAGCACAATGGGGCAAAATATGAGGAAGCCCCACCCCTTCCTTTGTCTCTTACCCGCAGCTACTGCAGGTACCTCTGCTAATGTCAACAGCCACCACTATGGAGCATTTCCCATGAGACAGGCACCAGCTGAATACATTCCGTGTGTCCTCTCATTCTGTCCTCACTGGGTGAAGTAGGCATTGGTTTATTTAACCCTACTCTACGTTTGAGGGATCTGGGGCTTTGCCGTGCTATCGTGTGTTCATGTCACGCCAGGCTACACAGCAGGTAAGTGGAAAAGTCTTTGCCCGTAGCCTGCAGGACTCTCGCTCCCTGAGGGACCTAACCTGCGTACCGAAGGCCTACTATGTGCCACAGCCTGGCATTGCATCATTAAATCATTGTTTCCCCATAACACTCTCTGCTCAAATGGAACCTTCTCAGCTTCCCTGACTCCCCTATCTCAAGTTAGCTCGCATGATGTGTATCATACTCTGCAGTTACCTTCACTTATTTGTTTACCTTTATTTGTCATTCTTCCTGACTAGAACGTAAGCACAAAGAGGGAACTCTCTGTTCCTGTTCACTCCAAAGCTGGTGTTGGAACTGAGATCAGCTGGCATTCTAGCATGCCACCATGGATACAATCCACCGCTAAGACAGGGGAAATAAGACAAGGGCAGAAGTAGCTAAAATCCCAGGCAGAACATAGATTGTATCAGAAGAGACACAAACTCTGCCTGGTGGTGCCTGGAGCCACCTTCTTCAGGAAGGTGTTTCTTGGATGGACTTGGAAGTGGAGGGAGGGGGCTTCACGGGTCGACTTAGGTTGCAGGAACAAGGGCAGGCATTCCGTTGGAAAACGCATGAATGAAGATTGAGATGGAGGAAGGAAAGTGCAGGAGGACTGTTGAGTGGATAGGGAATGGTTCCCTCCTGCGGGTAGAAGGAGGGCAACAGTGTGAGGCGACCCTGGAGCACACGCACGTTTTGGACTCGGACCTTGGTTTGAGCTATAACTCCACTACCTGGTGAGTTTGTGACCTTGGTAACTTCCTTAGCTTCATCTGTAAAATGGGAATAATATCTTCCCTTTGGTGAGAATCAAATGAGACATAGCTTCATATATGTCACTAGATCAATGCTGGTTTAGAGCAGTTGAAAATAAATGAGTGTGGGAAGTGCACCCAGGCTGTGCTGCAGAAGCAGGGCCTCTGGACAGGCCAAGCACAGGTTTAACCCTTTACTTGAAGTACAGGAATGGCTTTTCAGATTCTGCTGTTTGAAAATTTTCTGCCATAAATAAAACTTGGAGTCCTAACAACCACCCAGAAAGCCAGTCTCATGTCTGCCCAATGACACCTTCACAGCCTGGAAGAAAGTTGGAACCTTCTCCTGCAGTTCCACCGAGCATTTGCCTAGTGAAGCAGACGGCGGGGAGAGCAGACAGTGGGGGGCGGACACCTGAGGCAGGAGATGTGGGCCAGGTGGGGGCTGCTGGCCCTTCCCACGCACTCAAGCAGCTCCACTGACACAGCTGTCCCTTTGAAAACTGGCCCTGAGTGGGACGGACGGCATTATTCTCCCAGCCCACTGCGGAATGCCTTCTGTCCGTTGCACAGTGGTGGCGCAGTCTGGGCAGCTGTGTGCTGGGGGTGCCTACAGGGCCTCGGTTAGAAAAGTGGGTAGACTCTGAGACATGCTTTACCCTGGAACAGGCACCACCACCCAGCCCTTCCTGGAGCCAAGCTATGAATGTGGGTCCTAGAGAGACCAAAAAGTCTTACCAGGAAGGGAAGGAAAATCCTAATTACTACCTGGGAAACAATCCTCATTTCCAAACCCAGCAGGTTACCTGGAAGATAATGTGTGGGCAGTGATTCATTAGAAAGCTGTAATCCCCAATGTTAAAGGGAGAGTTATAACTGCATCGAGGGCCTGGGAGACAGAAACGGGGCTTCATAAATCACTCCTCTGGCACTGTTGCGTACATACCTAGGCCTGTAGCAATTTATCCCAAATGAGGAAATAATAATGTCATTTTCCCCCAGCCTTTCCCTGGGAGAAAGTCCTGTTAATAGAGGGTAGGCAGGTGTAAAGAAGAAATCTTTCTGGGCTGTACCTCATTACCAGTTTGGTATAAGTAAGCTCTTTTCCAGCTTCTGCCCTCCTCCCTGCCTGCCTTGTCAGCAGCAGTGCGGGAAGTTCGCAGGCGGAGGACACAATGGGAAAGAAGTTAGACTGGGCTCTCAATTTTTTCAGTTTGTTGTTTTGAATAAAATAAATTGATGTCATGTGTTTTTTTTCCCCCTAAATATTGAGTGTTGAGCCTAGTTGTAGAAGGATGGATAGCTTTTTTTTTTTTTGCTATTATCATTCAGTATTCACTGCTGCTATACCTCTGGAGGTCTCTAGTAATTTTTAAACAACTATTCCCGTTTTACAGATTGTAAGTTCTATGGAACAATGAAAGTCCCTTTTTTTAGAGTAACTGGATGTTTCATATATTCACTAAAGTTAGCTCCTGTATCAAGTGGAGTGCAAAATAAAGAAAGGCGTAAACATAATAGATGTTTGTTTCTCATCCCTCTAACAGTCTTGGCCTGGATGTTCCTGGTTGGCTCATGACTCTTCCTCTTGCAGTGATTTAGGGACCCAGCTCTTTTTATCTGATGGCTTTGCCATCTCTTAAGCCTCCTCCTCTTCTACGTCTGCCCAGCCGTGGGGAAGGAGGTGCAGAATGGACACATATCACCTCTGCCTATGGGCCCTTGCCAAGAGCTAGTCACGTGGCCTATCTGGTAGCAAAAGGCATGAGAGTGGCCAGGAAATGTAGTCCTTTGCTGGGCAGTTGCTTACCTGTGATAACTGTGCTGTAGAAGGATTATGAGTTTGGCAGGTAATTAGTGGATAATAATCACCACCACATCTTCTGGTAGAGACGTGGTCTAAGCTTATATTGAATTATCAATGGCAGAGCCTGGAATTTGAACCCAAATACCCAAGCCGTGGCTGTTTTCTGACTGTACTAGGTAGAAATGAAATTGTTGGGTTTGAGGGTAAACAGATGGGGCCAGCTAAAGCAAGATGGGCAGACTGACATTCCTTGCTGTCCTTCATGTAATAGACAAGAATCTTAAAAATCTATCTTTAACATATAAGAAGACAAAGCCCTCTTGATGCTGGTTGTCTTTTCATAATTCCAGACCTGACTTGTCCCGTCAGTCATTTGTACTTGTACCTGTAAAGCTAAGACACAGTTTTGCATCAAATTATCATGTGGCTGACCATGTAATAAGTAGATTCATAAAAACCTGTATTTAAGGTGGCCACTGGCCCCTGGAGTAAATGGCAGCTGTTGGACTCCATGTGGTATTTTGTGTTGTTGTTGAACCTCATAATTCCTCTCCCCTTTAGTTTCCTCTCTGTCTGAGCAGCTGTACTGAAGTTTGTCAAGCATGCCCATTAGCTTTCACATGTAAAGATGGCCTTTTTATATTCAAATTTTAGTAATATATTATTTAATCATTAGGCAGTTTACAAAGGGTATATTTGTGGCCATTGTTCTTCCTGAATGCCTAATCGCCAAAGGAAAACATTTTGGAAACAAGTGCTTTCTTCCAGAAGCTGTGGTTTCCAGGAGAGAGTGTTGGGAGCATTTGCACAGGGAAGGCTGGGGAGGTAGTTAGTGGCTGGTGCTGCTGGGCCTAACTGACCGTACACTGAGGCCTAGCCACGTACATGTGGAACTGCATGAACTTGCTGATATTCAGCCATATTTTCTTTAAAACAGCAATTTCATCAGATTCAAACTGATACAAAACTGGGTTCCTGATGAGAATTTTGTCCCCAGGGTTAGAGGGCACCGTTCTTCCTACCACTTCTGACATAGTCAAGTGGGGCTTCCCTAGAATCAGCAGAATCACAGCTCTGTAGTGAGGTGGAACTTGACTCAGGTCCAGAAGCATTCAATGTACAGTTGACCCTTGAACAATGCGGGTTCAAACTGCACGGGTCCACTTACACAACCAAACACAGATCAAAAATACAGTATTCACAGTTGCAAAACTCAAGTATGTGGAGGCTGAATTTTCTCATATGCAGGTTTTGTAGGGCTGACTGCAAGACTTCAGTATGTGCAGATTTTGGTATACGCGGGGGAACCAATCCCCTGACTATACAGAGGGATGACAGTAGCGTGAATACAGACCCATAAACGGTAGAGCATGACCAGCATCCCAGGACACAGTGGCTGACATAGGAGTCAATGTCAAGAAGTGCTCCACAGGGAGCTGGTGGCATCTGAGCTGGAGCTTACTGACAAGTGGGAGACGCCTGGTTGATAAGGTGCCAGGAAGGACATTTCATGAGAGACTGAGGAGGTAGCATCGTGAGCTGTTTGAGAGCATGGGACTCTGGAATCAGACAGCCTGGGTTAAAATCCCGGATCCACCCCTTCCTGGCCATGTGAGGTTAGGCAAGTTACTCAACTTCTCTGTGCCCTGATTTCTTCATCTGCAAAATGGGAAGAATAGTAATAAGAAAACTTCAGAATTTTCCTCCACTTTTAATACCCTCGTGTCATGTGTTCATCCAAAATGGCCTTACAGTCCAGAAATTATATTTGTCCTGTCAGCTGGCTAACCTGATAAGTTTATTGAAAGGATTAAATGAGTTAATATATGTAAAGTACTTAGAACAGTGCCCAGCACCATACTAAGTAATACATTTAAGTTGCTGTTTTCATTCAGAGGCATGAATATGTTTAACAAGTAGTGAGGAGTTCAGTATGGTGTACTGGGAGTGGAGGAGAAATAGATTGTGGAGGGGATACTTAGATCACAAGCCATATAGAGATTTGGGTGTGGTTTCCACTCCTGGGAGAAGCCGAGAGGTTGGCAGCTCCTGCCTGTGCAGTAGTGCCTCGGAGCACAAACAGTCCTGAGACCTTACCTGTCTTCCTTGTCACCCATTATCTCTGTCTCTCTGTGCTTTCTCCTGCCCCTCTTCCTATCCAAATATCTCTAGGATTTGTAGGAAATGTTCAAGTTTTCCCATCACACTTTTTTTTTTTTAAATATGTATGGCTGTAAGAAATTTCTCTGCACCCCCAAGGATACCTGAAGCTCCTTTCCTTTTGAGTTTGGTGTATGGCAGGAGGGTGGTCAGAAAACATCCGCAGCCTCTCCTTTGCAACTGCTTCTGCTATCGTGTTTTTGATGGTGCAAGGTGTACCCTAGGGCTGATTGTGTGCCTGGGAGCTGTTACTGCAGGGTTAAATCAGCAACAGGAGAGCAACACTCTCAGTAACCTCAGAAAGAATAGAGAATGATGTTGTTGAAGGGAGCAGGGAGCTGGTTGCTTTTTGCTGTGTTCTAGTACCGTCTTCTTAAAAAAAATAGCTCCCTTCCCCCTCCATCTCTCTGCCTTCCCACAACACACCTTGTACTAAATACATTTTTCAGACCTGACTTTGTGCAAACACAATGTTGTTCTGCAAGCATTAAAAGGCAATTTAGTACTCAAAGGATTAAAAGCTCATGTTAAATTGAAGACTACACTTGGCATAAACATTAAAAATTGACAGAACACCCTGCACATTAACTGCACCAGGGCTTCGTAATTAGCATTTAAAAGTAAAACATCATTTCCTTACTGTTTCCTACTTACTCATTTATAATGCATTTATTATAATACAGATGTGAGCAGGAGGCTTTCTACCATCATCAGCAAATGAAAAATATACCTGTGCTGAGAAAGAAACCGGGATTTATTAATCCAGCCTAAAAAGCAAAACCAATAAAAAAGTCTCTCACTGGGCTGATTTGAGAGCTTCGAACTACCCTTTGGAAGATTGACACAAGGCCCCTAAAGAAATCACCTTCATGTTTCTTTTCCTTTTCTTATCCTTTCACTAACAAATACTAGGAAGAAAATCCAACTAAGCTTTGGCCAGGCACAAACCTACGTTTAAAATTGATCAACTGGCAGGTTACCAAAGGAATGTGGAAAACAGCTTGTTGGCCCATTGCTGATGCTTCTTCAAAACTTTGGTAAGACTGGGATCCAATTTTCCAACTGAAAGTGAAATTCTGCTGACTTAACACAGATGGTTGAATTTGTAAATGAGGACACCTGTTCATGACACCTTTGGGCTCCTGCTTAAATCTGAAGCTTTGTTTTTAGCATTACCAAATTTGTAAAATCTGAATGCAGTCCAGACCTGATCTTGCTTGCTTCCCCTGTAGTTGGTTCTGAATGTGCTGCCATTGCTGTCTTTGGACATAGCTCTTCACCCCTTCTTAGTATGGTAGGTAGGTTTCCAAACTTCAGCACGCATCAGAGTCACTGGGGGTCTCACTAAAATGCAGATTCTGGCTAAGCAGGTGCAGGTGTGTCATTTCGAACACACTCCCAGTGGCCACGATGCTACTAGCTCCAGGCCCACATTTTGAGTAGCAAAGTGGTACAGAGGCTCTAATCAATTTTCAGTCACTGAATTCAGGTCATCAGATGCAGAGGACCCTCAAAGTGCCAGCTCTCCGTGGCAAACCCACGGAGATGACAAAGATAACCAAACATGGTACTTGCCCTCAGTGAATTTACTCTAGAAATATCTTAGAACCTGTTATCTTTCTCAGGCTTTTCCTACTGGACCTCATGTGTAATATATGATTGAGAACACCTCTCCCTGATGTTACCTAGAGATCCTGACAGGCATGTTCTGTTAAAACAGACCTCCCAGGCTGTCCTCAGGTGGCCTCAGATTCCCCAGCTGGGACACTATAAGTTTATCAGGTTAGCCAATTGACAGGACAAATATAATTTCTGGGCCGCAAGGCCATTCTGGGTGAACACATGACATAAGGGTGTTAAAAGTGGAGGAGAATTCTGAAAATAGATTTCACTCTTGTCAGAACAGTGCCAGGGGCTGGCTTCGGCCCTGGAGGATTTGGGCAGTGAGGCACACCCACTGGGGAGGGACGTGGTGGCTGGGGAGAGGGGAGCCAGGTTCCCAAGGAACCAGTTTGGCACCTGCTCTGTGGCAATCCCTAGAGGCAAAGAGAGAAAGGAGGAGGCTTTAGTACAGATATGGGAATGTTCTGCTACAAGCAGGCCTCTTGTATTTTCTTTTCATCGTTGTAATGATTTCTAAAATTCCAGAAATGTACTCATGCCCCTACATGACTTGAAAATGCTCCTGTCTCACTAAGAGGGCCCTGGGCTAAAACACACCCAAATGGCGGTCAGGAGCGAGGCTTGCTGTCTGTGAGGTGAGGACGGCAGCCTGGATCCGTGAGTCAGGCTCACATCTAAGCCTGGCAGGGCCTGGAGGGCAGCAGCGTGTGGTTTGCAGGCTCGTTAATTACCCCGGTGTTTTTATGGGAAGATCCTTGGGTGTGTTTGTGGGAACAGAACCCTGATTTTAATTGCATCCCTTCTGGTTATTCAGATTATATACTTCTGAAGATCTTGTTTCTCTGGCTTTCGTCTGCCTTACAGAGGTACAGAAGGGTTCAACAGAGAAAATGCCTATGCTCTGTGTTTACACCTAGAAGCAGAGAATTTTAGAGCTGAAAGGGACTTGAATGTATGTACTCTGGCCCCCTTGATTTCTAGATGAGGGAAATGAGGCTCAGAGAGACTTAAATGACTTGCCCAAGGTCACATAAGTAGGATTAAAACTCAGATCTCCTAAACCTCTCTATTTTGTACATCATAGTCTCTGCAGATAATTTTTTCTTTTCAGATTTTTAGTAAAAGCAATAATCAGAATTAAACACTTTCTTGACTTCCCTTTGAGTGTTGAGGTCATTGCAGGAATAGTCATAATGACTGCATTCTCTATGTGTTTCTTACTTGATTCTTCTTTGGTGCAAGAGTACTTAGGATGCTTGAACAGTGGACTGGGCAGGAGTACACAATGAGCAGATTCAGACAGACGTGCAGTGTTAATAGAGGATGTGCCTTTTGAAAGCAAAGCAACCAAGATCCCAGGGCACTTAAGAATTGGAAATGTAAAATGAACACGAGTTAACACTCTGGTAGAGTGGTCAAGGGCAGCCTTATTTTTTTACTTTTCAACAAAACAGTGGTTTGGTGCTAAAATGACAAAGTAGTAGTCAGTGTAGATATATCTCAAATATGTTTCCAGCCCACTATGCTGACAATTTCCTGGTCTCTCTAGACTCTGTTACTGTCTGAGGACCTCCTCTCACAAACACTTATTTAATAATGGCACTTTGGCTTTTTAATATTTTATTTGATTTCTGTTTTATGGTATTTTTAATTGAACCCTGTTTTAATTGCCTTTTCTGCACACCAAGAGCCTGGGTGGGGAAGGAAGGCTTTATAAATGAAATGATTATTGTTATTACTTCCTTTCTTTCTGTTCTGTCTTAATCAAATTATAATTGATTCCATCTACATATAAGCCCTGATCCTCATGTGCATGTGTCAGAAAACAGCAAGTGTTGAATAAGAAGGCTGAAAATTTTAATCTAACTGAGAATAAGATTTGTCACCATTATTACCAGATGAGGAAAGGAAATTGGGGCTAAGATCTTGCTGTCAAGTTGAGCCACCAAAGCAGAGGGAAGCTCTTCAGTCCCATCTACCCATAGTACTTGATTCCGGGCTACACAGCCCGCAGGTGGACAAGGTTTCATAAAATCAAGAGCTGGAAGTGACCTAGAAAAGATATTTGGTCCCTCCCTTGTGTCCAGTCATAGCCCAGGGCAGACACAGTTTATCATGCACGTGCTTAGCTGACGCCTCCATAAATAAGGGACCTTCCTTAATAGCTGTCCAGATCCACAAGGGCAGTTATTGGGTTGCCTTTAGGATAAAAGAATAAACAACCCTCATCTCCTTAAACTTCTGTCCTTCTCTACCCTGTGCTCCCTCATCCTATTAAAAAAATTTTGACTTACTCATTTTATGCACAGCCACTGATTGCAAGGTGACTGTAGCCACCCTGAAGAGGCCCTCACAGAGAATCACAAAACAAATCTGGCTCACGCAGAGGTGGCTTCTGGCCTTGCTTGCTCTACAGTGTTCCCAGCCAAGTATTCAGTGGGCAGCCTTTCATCATGCTTGATAAAATGCCTTAGATGCCATGGTCAAAGGGAAAGGTTGTCAATCCTGGATAAATGCTTGAAGAAAGGAAAATTATCCCTTGAAAGGATACCCCTGGCCCTTAGGACATCTTCCTACCTTAGGACTTGCTAAAATAGAATTCCTTATATCAAAGGCAATAAAATGTTTGAGTTCCTACAATGGATAGTATGGTAGGCTAAGGACTACAGGCCAAGCAAGACAAATAAAATAAAACTGTCTTCTTTTCCTATTCCCTTCATTTCAGCAAAGATACCAGCATATTTTGAGGGTCTGCTCTGCCCCAGACGATGCACCCCAGTTTCTGCCTATCAGCAAGTATTAAAATAATAACCCCTCATGACTGAAGAGGGAGCCGTATTCAAAGAGGTTACATCACTTGTCCAAGACCCCATATAGTTTCAGTGAGGCAGGGGGAAGAGTTGAAAGCCAGTCTTTGTCTAACCTGTCCCTTTGTATTGTGAACCTAGAAGGAAGTATCAGATGGTTTGGCACAGAGCTCCATCCTTGGGCCTGGCCTGTTTGCAGCCTTTACTTTGGTGCAAAGAAAGAGTGGAAGACATTAGGCTGGGAGGAGGCAGTCAGGATACCAAACATGTCCCAACAGGCCGAGGACCTGAATGAAAGCCACAGCTGTAAGGGTGGAAGAGAGAAAAGGAACGAGAGGCACAGGGAAGAGAGCAGCCTGAGGATTTGTGGGTTCGGAGTTGGGGGCAGGGGGTAGCCTAGGTGAGACCATTGACAGAAAGAAATTTCAACATTTCATTTTTAGAAATGTTGACTTTTGAAGTGCCATAGACAGTCCTTTACTTCCTTTTTTCTAGACATGGAAGAGGGACCTTGAAGAATTTCAATATTAAAGGATAGGAGAATCAAGAGGGCAACATCACTTGAGAAATAAGAAGATAATGGCCAGACGTGGTGCCTCACACCTGTAATCCTAGCACTCTGGGAGGCCAAGGCAGGAGGATCACTTGAGATCAGGAGTTTGAGACCAGCCTCAGCAAGAGCGAGACCCTGTCTCTACTAAAAAAATTGAAAGAAATTAGCTGGACAACTAAAAAAAAAATATATATATATATATAAATTAGCCAGGCATGGTGGCACATGCCTATAGTCCCACCTACTCGGGAGGCTGAGGCAGGAGAATCCCTTGAGCCCAGGAATTTGAGGTTGCTGTGAGCTAGGCTGGTGCCACAGCACTCTAGCCTGGGCAACAGAGTGAGACTCTGTCGCAAAAAAAAAAAAAAAGATAATAATAGTATTTTGTCATGGAAGCCCAGTAAAAAAGAGTCTGCAACTTCTGCAGAGAGAGAGACAGAAAGGGCCACTGGATTTATTAATTAGGAGGACTTTGGCCAGAGACCTGGCCTTATGACCTTAACCTTATGAACATTAAAGGCCAATGTCACCCTCTTCTTTTGGTGGAACAGCTCTAGGAAAGGTGAATAGATAATAGTCACTGACTTAGTGAAAAGAGTAGAACATATGATTTTTAAAAGCAGAAGCCCAGCCTCACAGAAGGGCACTTGCTTGATCAGTCAGCCCAGCCTAGAAAGTTGGAGGGGACCCCACTGATCGGACTCAAGGGAAACTGACTGGATTGCAGCACAGATCCTTCTCTTTACAACGAGGAGTATGACCCACAGCCCAACCAGAGTGACTTATATGCACTAGTTGGCACATCAGCCCCCAAAGGACAATCCCCAGGGAAGCCAAATTATAACCAGAAGGTCATTTGGTGACCAGGGTATAAGTATAAGGGATGTGGCCAGAATTGCCCATTCTGTCCTGTGTGAACCCCAACACTGTGCAGTGACTTTTATTACACTTGTGCACTTGATTATGCTTCTGTGTTTGTGTCTGTTTCCCCATACTGGATTGTAAGCTCTCTGAGAGCGGAGTCTATGTTTTACTTATCTTTGTACCCTGCTGCAAAGTATTCTGCATTTATCACATATTAGACACTAAGTTGGAACCATCTACTTCCATTGCTGGAAAACTTTAGCAGAAATAACAGTAGTAGTAAGTGCTCCTGTGTTTTAGGTGCCTACTGTATGCCTGCACATGTATTAGATAAAGATTATCTAACCTTTATAGCTAATAGATGCCATGAGCCATGTCCTGTAGATAGGATCCCGAGGTTCAGAGATTAAAGATCGTATGTAACCAAGCCAGCTTTACGAGGTAGGACTGGGATTTGAACCTGATCTTCCTTACTCCAGAGCACGTGCTCTTAGTAAGGACCACATAGCTAGAAGCACTGTGGCCTGTTCACTTGGCACTTTCCAGCTCCCCTCTATAAATGTTCCATGTGCCTGTAGGGGCTGAGGGCGGGGGCCCTGAGAAAGGAATGTTCAGGCATTGGTTGGAATAGGTGTCCTATCCTCTTGTCATGCCTTCATATTCACAAATGTTCATTTCTTTCTTTCTCTTTTTTTTAATTCTTCCTAGGGATGATGACTGACAGATTAATATATGTCTAACTACATGTCTCAGAAATCAAAAGGAAGGTGCTGTCAGAATCACTTGTCAGAAAATGAGATTAGGCGCACTTGTCATTTGCTGAGGATTGCAGTCTTTCAGAGATAAGGTTTCATTTAATGAGGGTAAAAAGCCTCCTTTTAAAAAAAGAAGAGGGAGCGAGGGAGTGAGGGTGGGGTAGGAGAGGAGTGATGATTCTTTTTTCTGGTGTCAGCCAAGTGTTTTATCACCTAACGTGATCCCGTGGCACCTGGTAGCCACTGATAATGGCAGCCTGGCCCTCTCCACCTCCCCTGCCGTGAGCCACTTCAAAAGCAGCTGCTTGTTACCTGCTTTTACCTCTCTTTGGAAGCTGAAGCTCCTTTTCCTGTGGGAAGAGGGAGCTAAGCATGTACTCTCGATCTGAAAGCAGGCTCAAGAAAGCATGCAGTATAAAGGAAATGTATAGTCACATTTCCCAGCAAACTCTAAAGAACCCACAATGGAGTTCAGTGAGATACGGAGCTTGTCTGAGTAGTGAAAAGTAACTAATGAGGAACAGCGCTGGATCCCATTGCAACCAATTGTGTTTTGTTATGGAAAATATTTATCAAGTTCTTTTGCATTTGTTGAGTCTCTTAAAAGTGACATAGTAAGAGCTCCTGGCATGTGACCTGATGCACTTCCTGCACCCCTCGATTCAAATTGGCAGTTTCTATTCCATGATTAAGCATCTCACTGTACCTCAGGTGTGGCCTATTCTACAGAAATATTTCAAATTAATCTCTCCCACTCCCAATCATGGAAACTGCCTCTGAAATGAACAACTTTGTTATGAAGAATGCCCATGATAAAGCAGAAAATCTGTGTTTGAGAAATGTTTGTTCCAGTTCTCTACTCCAAAACTGAGTGGTGGGAAACAAAGACCCTTTTCTTCTGTTCCTGGGTTTGG
Organism: Propithecus coquereli; assembly: GCF_000956105.1. Taxonomy (NCBI): domain Eukaryota; kingdom Metazoa; phylum Chordata; class Mammalia; order Primates; family Indriidae; genus Propithecus; species Propithecus coquereli. The sequence continues at coordinate 4,981,144 of NW_012139414.1, forward strand.
TGGGTCAAGAATTCCAACGGGGCACAGCTGGGGCAGCTTCTCTCTGCTCCATGATGACTGGGTGACTTGAATGGCTGGGGCTGGAATCATCTGGAGGTGTCTTCACTCACATATTGGGCACCCAGGCAGGGATGACCCAAGGCTGAGCCCAGGTGGGACTGGCCACCGGAGCACCTCCGCGAGTCCTGTCCACATGCCTTAGGCTTTTCACAGAATGGCATCTGGGTTTTGCGGGGGGTTCCCTGAGGGATGCTTCCAGAAAGCAAGCATCCCAAGAGTGGATGCAGAAGCAGCCAGGTCTCTTCTGACCTAGCCTTGGAAAGTCAGGTGGAACCTTTTCTGCCATTGAGTTGAAGCAGTTATAAGCCTGCCAGATTTAAGAGAAGAGGCTACGGACCTCTCCAGGAGAAAGTGTCAAAGGATTTGCAGTTGTATTTTAAAATTATCATAATGGTGTAAAGGTTTTTATCAACTTGTGCTTTTCCTTCACTTCCCATGGACAAAATCATCTATGAATGTAAAGTAAATGACATTGGATTGTTTACTACTGACTTGGCATAAATGGTTACTCCTCTTCATTATAAAAAGACAGAGACAGAGAGAGAGAGAGAGCCTGTTAATTGCATGGGGTAGCCTGAGAGTGGTGCATCCTTTTCCTGGCCTCTGCTGCAAACAGTGGAAAGCAGACTCATGGACTTCACCTAAATGTGCACCTTTCTATTTGTTTCCAGTCCTTCTCCATTACACTTTTCAAAAATAATCTGTATGTACTTGCCTTTATTTTCTTACCACTTTGTTTAAAACTTTTTATATGTAATCCAGCTTTGACCCCATTCTGTGACGATACTCTAATTACCTCCTGAATTACTGCTCCATCGGTCTTTTCTTGGTCCTTATTCTTCATTATCTCTAAAGCACTTGCCATTTTTGAGTCCCCTCCTTCTGGAGATTCCCCCTTGTCACTTGTCACTCCACCTTTCTGTGGCTCCTTCCCCAGCCCAGTAAACATGGACACTGTCAGGGTATTGTCCTTGGCTCTGCTTTTCTACTCGAGATTTTGTTCTTGGCAGTCACATCCCCTCATCTTTTTGCAGAGGACACCTGCACCTCATCTACACATCTGAGATTCTCTCTTCTGTGTTCCAGTCCTGAATTTCTGACCACAGCTAGGCTTCTCTCACGGTGTTCTAAGTTGATCTTGTCCAAAGCAATTTCTTTATATTCCCCTGCAAGCCTCTTCATGCTTCCGTGTCCCTGATTTTAACTAGTCCCCCAAGCTTTACATCTCGGCATTGCCCTTTGTCTTGCTTCCCACTGCTAGTCATTGTCTGGTCCTTTTAGTTCTGCCTCTTCAGTATCAGTATATCTTCTCACCTTAGCTTCACCCCATTTCTCCTGCCTTCTCCTGTTGGATGTGCCCTTTCCTTGGGTCACTTTTCTTTTCTTTTTCTTTCTTTTTTTTTAAGAGAAAGGGTCTTGCTCTGTTGCCCAGGCTGGAGCACAGTGGCGCAATCATAGCTCACTGTATCTCGAACTCCTTGGCTCAAGCAATCTTCTCGCCTTTGTGCCACCATGCTCAGCTAATTTTTCTTATTTTTTGTAGAGATGGGCTCTCACTGTGTTGCCCAGGCTGGTCTTGAACTCTTGGTCTCAAGTGATCCTCCCACCTCAGCCTCCCAAAGTGCTGGGATTACAGGCATGAGCCATCGAGCCCAGTCTGGTCACTTTTCTTGATGTTCCCTGGGATACCTGTCACATTCTACCTTCTAGTTACACATGTATTCATCTTCTCTTCCTCCTAAATTATAAATTCCCTAAGGGCAAATGAAATGTCTTGTTCTCTTTTTTTTTTGGCACATAGTCCATGTTTTGTAAAAGTGTCCATACTGAATGAATGGCTTTTAGTATACTCTAGGAAAATTAATGATACAGTAGCCACAAACTGTTGGAGTTAGGGAAAGGCTTTGATGAGATGAAGAGGCTAACATGGCTGAATGCACTTTCAAATATTGCCTTGCCTCTCAACTCTCCTCCAAGAGGTACCCGAGGGAGCAAGACTTACAAGGAACAATAATAACAACAATAATAATAGATATATTTATTGAGTTCTTATTGTGTGTTAGGTACTATCCCAGTTCATTTAATCTTCACAACTCTGAGGTAGGTACAGTATGTTTTCCATTCTATAGATGAAGAAATAGTGATAGAAAAAGTCAAATACTACTTTTTTGCTAGTTGGATGAATGCCTGGTACCCCAAAACAAACCTTCTTGCAATCTGTGCTAGAGCAAGCACGTGTCTTAGGCCAGCTAGGAGAGCAGGCCTTCTCTTTGCTTTAGTCTAAAGCTTTACTGTTGGCTGGCCACCAAGCCCAAAGCAGCTCCAAGGGGCCCCCAGCTGAGCTTAGTCATCACCAGTCCTAGAGGCAACAGGATGCAGAAGAGAAGCGCCAAGTGTGTGCAGGACTTTTTAAACATGTGTGGCTTTGAAAGCACAGGAACCCTGTCCACTGTCATCCTGGCCTGATGAGAGGAGAGCAGGAGAAGGACAGCGGGGGGAGGAACACCGAGTGAGTAGATGAATGAACGGATACTGTTCTTGTGGGACGTGTGTTCAAGGGTAATGAGACGGAGAGGAAATGTGGCAAAATGTTACTGATGGAGGAATATGAGTGAAAGGTTTTTGGGTGTTATTCATACTGTCTTTCATCTTTTCTATTAAGTTTGAAATCTCTCAAAATACAAAGTTGGGGAAAAGTTTAAAAGACAGCTAAAACAAATAAAAAAAAAACAAGTAATTCTAATGGTAGGAGTAAACAATACACAGGAAAGGGATCTGAAGCCAGGAATTTTCTGGTCCATCAAAGGGGGACATGCCAAGGGAGAAGGGAAGAAGTGGAATTTGAGACATGTGGTGCTTCTTAGGGGGGTGCTCAGCCTGCCCAAGAGGCTAATTTAAAACTAAATCTTATCCCTGGATCCCGCAGCCCTTAATGTGACCCAAACTTTCCATTACCAAACTCCGAGGATTTAAGTCCTGATACTGTCTGCTGAATCTGGGATCTGTCTCATCAGTTAAAGATCTATCCTATTGAGGCCATATGTGTCTATGCAGTAAGTTCTTTTTAAGCCAAACTTTCATGTTAAAAAAAAAAAAAATCCTAAGAGGAAATACATGTGGTCCTCTTCCCCTTCAAGCCCAGTTCAGGCTATTTATTGTTTTATTTGATTGTTGAGAAGTCAGAAATGACTAAATTGGTTCCCAATGTGGTCTGCACATTTCCTTGGCTGGGAATGGTCTGATCGAGACAAAGCCCAGCTTAGAATTTAGCAGTGTTCTGATTTGTGTAGGCTTGGGGTAGGGTGTGTATTTTTTTTGTCTTTTTTCTGAAGTCCCTCCCTTGTAGATTTCAGATTAAAGAGTGTGTGATGACACGTTTACCCTTTTGGTTTTGTTTTTAAAACACAAAGCTGACAAATGTGTTTAATGGGCCCATAGTACCATATGACAGCAGCATGGAGCCCAAGAGGCTTACTTGGGCCTTGACTGTTTTGATAAGGAAGTTGAATTGTACTCAACAGTTGGAAGGATTAAATGCAAACCATAGCATACTCCTGATATTTCCTTCACTTACCAGGAAATTCCAAGAGAATAGGGCTAGGGGACAGAAAAGCTAAATTGAACAGTATGCCCTGCTCAGAAATTAATCAGTAAACTCCAAGAATATGGAAAGAAGCAAACATTATTTTTTTTAGCACAGAAACTATTCTCTGCTTATAAATAGGTATTAAATCATAAAGAATCACAAGATTTAGGAATGGAAGAGAGAGATTATTTATCCCAACCTATATGCATTTTAATGGTGAAGAAAAGGTTAAATGACTTACTTAAAGTCACAACTAGTTGGGATGGAACCTGTTCTAAAATCCAGTTCTCCTGACTTCTCTAATCCAGTACAGTATTCATGCAGCACATAATCCTTTCTGCAATGGTTTCCGATAGCCCTGCAGTTTCTAAAACTCACTGGAGTTGGCTGCTAATGAGATCAGGTCAGTTCTCTAATCCCCCTGTAGGTCAGTTATTTGCAATCATTTTCATGGTCTCATGTTACACGCTTAAACTCAGCCAATCATTTCACAAACTCCTCCTGTTAGCTGTAAGTGAGCACTGGTAACCGAGAAAATCCATCACTACTAGTGCTAATGGAAAAACAACTCAAAATGCCTGGTAGAATGTTGTTTGTAGCTTGATCTTTGTATAAGAAGGAAAGCACCATAAATTAAAATAAAAGCTACCAGCCAACAACTGGTATTTTTGCCAGCCTCTTCTTCAAGAAAACTCATTGCTAGGAAAATAAATAGCATTCTTTACCAGCGGCACAAAGGAAAGTCTTGTTAGTTAGAGGCGAGCGGCTATTTGGAAGCCTGGCTACAATTTTCCTGTTTTACTCACACTTGTAATTAAATCCATCAACTCCCTCTAAGATTCTGTGTAAATACCAGATGCTCACTACATTTGTTTCTCTCCTGGAGAATATGAAAAGTTGTGCATTAACAGTAGAAGAACTTCAAAGGAGGCACAAACCTGAGTGAAAGTGAAGCCCTGAAGATCCACACTGGCTTCCTTGTGAATTCGTTGGAATTTTCCAGCGAGTGCAGCCCACCGCACTTGGACAGCACAGGCCCCTTCCCATCTCTCCCTTGGGCGGGTGATGTTAAGTTAACATCGCTGCCCTAGTTCAGGAGCAGATGGCTCCGAAGACAGGGGCGTGGTGGATGGGGAGAATCCATCAGGCCTGGTGGGAGGCCTGTGAGAAAGGGAGGAGAAGGCCAAGCCTCTACTCCCTAAGGGGCTGCAGTCTGCTTTTCATGTGCTATTGTTGCTGCCCCAACCAGCTGTCACTTGAATTCATTCAGTTGATCATATGGGGAGTCAGAGGAGAAGGTTTGGGATGGCTCTGGGTAAATCCACCCTTGCTACTAGGGGTGAGAAAATGCTCTTTGGAGCATATGTACTCCTCAGGGGGCATTGATACATATTATCATTTTTTTCCTTCCCTATACAAAGAAGAGTAACTTAGTGTCTCAGAGGTGATGGCATTTCAGCAGTAGGCAAAGCAACCCCCCTTTGCTTTTCCAGAATTAAATGTATGATAGTTGCTTAGAGCTGTCATGACCTAGGGAGAAAGCTGAGGAAGTGTTAAGTGAATCATGAAAGAGAATCAACATACCTGCTGGTATTTAAATTTTAGTGTATTCCAATGTGGGTTTATTGGCATTTGTAATGCAAAAACTGGCAAAGGGTGCTCCACTTCCTCTCACCAACTTAGTCCCAGCAGATTCAACCCCATTTTTTTGTGAATTTACTTGAAAATATGTAGAACTCCTAAAAGTATTGGCAGAGTATTCATATCGTATGGGCAACCCCCAACCCTCCTCACTTATAAACTGTCCCCTGGCTTTGGGGTTTTTCCCCACTAGTTTTGTTGGGCAGGTTGCCATGCGGGGAATTCATTTTATAAGCAAAGGTTTTAGGTAGACCTCTCTGATTGACTGGGAGCGTGTGGATGGAGTGAGGAACGAAAGGACAAGCCCATGGCCCATACCACCTCAGCTACTTTCAGTTTCTATTTGAAACCGAAATCACAGAAGAGCTGTCAGATGGCAGCTGTGCATTTGGTAGAAATGAGAATTCCAGATTTTATGCTAATTTGGTTTCAGGTTCCTTTGAACCTGCAGTTTATGGGGCTGTGCTTAAAACTGCAATCTGTTTTGGATAAAAGAAGGGATTACTAAAGACTTTTTAGTTGTGCAAACATTCCCAGCCTCCAAAAGGAAAGGGGGAGACCAGATTTATTCTTTCATTAGAATTGTCATGTTAAGTTTTCTTCTACTTTATCAAATAGAAAACTTTCCCCTATTTTGGCAAAGATTTTTATTTCAGGATTTTTTCATTGCTGTTATTTATCTTTATTTCAGTAGTGCTCTTTCTTGAACTTCAAGGTCCTTGGCATTCCCTTGCAGAGGCAGGAACACAAAGGCAGTGCTATGGGCCTCTCCTCCTGGGACTGCTTCCTTTCTCTCAGTGTTGAGGCTGACCCAGACGGTTGTTTCAGTTACCTATTGCTTTGTAACAAACCACAAATTTAATAGCTTAAAGCACAACATTTGTTTGTTCACAGTGTTGCAATTTGGGCAGGGCTCTGCAGAGAGGCTCCTCTCTGTTCACATGGCATCAGCTAAGACAAGCTAAACTGCAGCTAGAGGAGCCACACCCAAGATGGCTTATTCACACAGCTGGCAAGTTGTTACTGGCTGTCATCTGGGAATTCGGCTAGGTATTTGGTCCTGAGGCCTCAGTTTACCTCCATGTGGGCCTGCTTGGCTTCCTTACATTATGGTGGTTAGGTTCCCTTGGAACAAGGGAGCAAGCAGAAGCTGCCAGGCCTTCTTAATACGTAGGTTCTTCTGACATTTCCAGAACATCGTTCTCCACATCTATTGGTCAAAATGGTCATAGGTCCAGCTCAGATCCCAGGACATTTAAGTGTTCTGCCTTCTCATGGGAGGAATAGCATGTACATACAGAATTATTTGGGGCCATATTTGAATACAAGCAACCATGGTGGTTGATGTGTTACTTTAATTAGTAATCAATTTTCAAGATAATTTACCTGTGCTCTGTTGTTAGCCTTATGGGTTTCTATATTCTGTGAAATCCCAAACTGGCGGCAATTTCTGGAAAGGACTTTAAAGTTAAGTTTACATTTGAGATTATGTCTTCACTCTCTTCTGTTTTAGTTGGCAGAGATCTGGTCATTCATTCATTAACTCGTTGATCAGACCATTGTTCATTAACCCATCTCTTATATATGAGGCATAGCTTACTTATACCGCACCAGATGTTAAGGGGAATAATGATGGTGGTGGTGGTGGTGGTGGATGTATGTATAAAAGCACATCACAGTCCTAGCCCTCAAGCGATTGAATCTACAGACTGCTCTCCACAGCAGTGTCTTGTTCCCACTAAGGAAACATGTGCCCCTAAAGGAATGACAGTGTCCAGAGATGAGCCAAGAAATAGGTACATGCCATAGATTGTCTTAGACATGTTTTCCTTAGGAAACTTTCAAGAAAAGCTGTGGTTTGGAGCAGGAGAAGAAATTTCTGGTCTAATTAATTTGTAACAAAGATATGTAAAAGGAAATTACACAGGACCAAAGAGGAACTGGGAGGTCTTTGTAGGCACACAGGCTTGCCCTGACCCTACATAACAGCAGTATATGATCTTAACAACTGGCATTTGCTTAGCTGTTGACCATTTGCAAACTATGCTCATTTGATTCAGAAAGTCACAGAGACAGAGACTATTGGAATGGCCATATTAGTGTTTCCTACTCCATTCTGATAGGATGGAAGACACAAGGAGAGAAACTAAGGCCAAAACAAGAGTGAAAAATCAGAAACATTGTAAGAGTGCCTTCAGGAAATCTAAAGTAAGGGGATTCTGTGACATTCTGACTCCTTACCTAGTACCTCAACAACTGTATGAGTCACCAAAATAGTGGACGAAAAGTGTTTTATTCTTACCCAACAAAAATTCCTGCAAGTAAATATCTGGACCATCAGGATACACAATAAAAAGCTAAAATAAAAGCTTTGATAGATCAGTGTGTATTAGCATAGATGCAGGAATAGAAGTTTCAGTACCCTAAAGATTATTAATGCCTTCAGGTAACATATTTCCGGGAAAAAATAGCAAAACCTTTGAGAGGTTATAGGGAAAGCTGGACTGACATGCACTTGCCCACCATTTCTCAGGATGTCACTAATCTTTCAAACTACAAAACCTAGGAAGGTAAACTATTCATGTCCTAGTAGTGTTCACGTGGTTTAGAGACAGCTTTACCATAACCTTTCAGATCTTGAAAGCTCTCTAGATTTTAGACATCAGAATTTATTTTGAGTTATAGGTTTGGCCAAGGGAGTGAGAAATCAAAATTTACACAGCAGCGGGGATGGTAGAGCATGGTATTAGTGTGAAGAGGGTGCTACACATACTTGCTAGAATCATGCCGCACTCCTGACTCCTGCCAAAGGGCTTTCTTACATTCCCTTATCATTTTTGTTTGCCTCACAAGATTGATGTAAAAGCAAATGACATAATAATTGTAAACATTTCTGGAAAATATATGTTACCATAGGGCATTTATGGCAGCATCCCTAGAAGAGGCTGAATCTTAGAACCAGTAAATGGTACCATCACATAAATTTATGGCCCATGCTCTTTTTTCAGTCTAAGGTTCACTAGTTTGTTGTTTGGTTTCTTACTGCTTTCCATTTCATGGCACTGAAATCATATTTCGAGCTCGACCCAGTCCTAGGATAGCAACTGTCTTTCCCTAGGATTAACCAAAGCTAGAAATGAGGGTCCTTAAATCAGATACAGAAAAATTGTTTTCCCTCAATGCAAAACTTAACTGAAATTACAGTAACATATGTGTAAGACTTGTTTAATGGTGAACATGGTTGGGGAGCCCCAATAAGGTAATATCTCTTCCAATGTTCATATTATTCATTGAGGCATCCAACTAAGGAATATCTAGAGTAGCTTCAGGGGCCCCTTCTCACCTCTGAAGTGTTAAAAAAATTTTTGAGAGCTCAGTCCAAAGTGGCTAAAATGCCTCTTACACAGAGAACTGGAAAACATGATCAGTTCACCAGCAGCCCCCAATTTTCCATGGACAGTTGCATCCCTACTGGCCACAGGGACTCCCTTCTTTTTGGGCCAGCTCTGCCAAAAGCCATGCCCATGCCTGGGGAGCCCGCGACTACAGCTGTTAATTTACACATGGGTGCAGTGACAGCCACTGTTTCATGAGTGAGCCCCAGCCTCAGCACCATCTCCCCTGACTCCATCCTCCTTTCTTCATAGTGACCTCCTCTCTGGGACCCTCACTTATCAATAGGCCTCACAGCTGATCTGTCCAGCAGAGAGGATGGGCAAGGCTGTCTTTTTCAAGCTACCATAAAGGAACTTTCTTGCTCTCATCTTAGAGGAGTGGGTACTCGACAACCTTCATTTATAAAGTGACAACCTTCATTTATAAAACTAAGAGAGGGCTGGGCGCGGTGGCTCGCGCCTGTAATCCTAGCACTCTGGGAGGCCGAGGCGGGTGGATTGTTTGAGCTCAGGAGTTCGAAACCAGCCTGAGCAAGAGCGAGACCCCGTCTCTACTA